>NC_088201.1:147949787-148295913 GCF_037126465.1 Ornithodoros turicata
ATAGGAACAGGTGGCGAAGACGCCAAAAAACGACACGCTGTACTCTCTTCACATAGTGAGGCAACCACACAAAGAAATCAGCACACAGAAACAGAAAAAACCACCCAAAAACCAAAAATCACTCACCCGAAATATGGAACGAAGCTCGTATTGCCAACTGTAGGATGGGACAAGCGAAAGCTTGCCCACATCACACTTCAAAAATACTACTGCCTTAACCTCGCCCTTAAAACGAAGCTACAGCCTGCCGATGCCGATGCCGATGTGACAACTCCAATCGATATTTAAAACTGAGAAACCACACTAGCAATGTCTCGCACGTCGAAGCTCATCAAAACTTGCAACTCCAAATTGCTGGTGTCAGCGGAAGCGTCGCTCGAACAACACACCTCAGGCGATCGTTCCTTGGTTTTCCTTCTTCTTTTTTTTTTAATTTCACACAGGTCACGACAAGTCAGATCCTTTAATTGCCTGTGAAGTGAATGGTGAACCCGTATGAACTGTTCGTTCTTCTGACAGCTTGCTACATCGATGCTTCAGGTATGCAACAGCTCCGCTGCGTATTCAGCATTTCTTAGCAATCGAATTTGAAAGGTTGCTGCACCAAGCAAAATCTCAAGACTCAGTGATCGATCAACGGTGGAGCGACTTCTGCCCTGTCTGCTGAGAACGTATGCAAATATGCTAGCTAGATGTAATGGACGTACAGCAGCGTGGTGAAACTGAAAATGAACGGTACAACGTATAACGGAGATTCGTGGCAATGCGCTAGAAGCGATGCTTCACACTGAGCAGCGACAGAAAACATTAATTAGCTGTTTTCACTCTCTAGTCACACGAATCACGCCTGGACATCGGGTAATGCAGGGAGCGGATAATGCGTAACGAAAGTGGTCCGTGTGAGGGGGCTCGCCTTATACCCCTGTCAGACGTACTAATTTAGTGTCACTTTCACCGAGTACACTTGCAGTAGGTGTCATTCTTTCGGATCACACGACATCTTTTAGTGACACTAGATGCAAAGTACACTTACGATGAAGTGAGTTCGCCAAACTCACTTCACTTTACCTGCGACAATCAAGTACGTAGCCTCCACGGCAGGGATTGCGTAACAAGAAGCTTATTTTTGGAAAAGGAAAGAAACAACCCAATTGGAATTTATTTTTGGACAAATTTGTTAAGACAAATTTGTAACAAAAACGATTTTACCTAGAAAGTATGGCGCACTCCCCGATGCTAGGTAGGAGTTCAAGCTCGCCCATCGTCATCACCATGACTGCTTAGTGACACTTACTTATGCCGTGTAGCAGGAGCCTAGTGAAAGTGACATTACAGGTTAGAGTGCACTTCAAATAAGTGACACTAAATTAGTACGTCTGACAGGGGTATTACATATAAGTATTCTCCCAATTATTAGTATTGTTAAAGTGGCTAGAAGACGGCGCTAATGTTCCTGCAGTGAAGGGCAGTAATTGAAGCACCAAGTACTCCGGTACTACATCAAGCATGTTACCAATTACACAGGGTGTCCCAGAAAACGTGTCATTGAATTCTAATAAAAAAACTACGCCATCTAGAATCATGCGGTCAACAGCATTTGTTCTTACTAGGTTTTGCCACATCATGATGTGCATGTCATGTAACCTCAGCTTAATGATGTAAATTTTGGCGAACTGAAGTCGAAAATTTGCCAAGTAAAGTCCACTTTTTTACCCCACCAATGTGAAGAGCGTGCCAAATTTACACAAATTAATGATAATTGACAGGAATATGGAGTAGCTATCATATCAGAAAAGAAAGCCGAAAATCATGCTCTGCGGAGCTCGCAGAGGATAGCGCGCTATGAATTTTTCAGCGAAATCATTGTCAGTCCGACGAAAGGAGGTTGGAAACCGAGCCCACACCGGCATGGTAGAAAGAGATAACACAGACACAGCTTATCGCGTCCGGCTTCGGCTGGGACGATACCTTCCCTCTCCCAATTCCAGGAACTGCCACTTTTTCGACTATCACTCTGTGGGCTGGGTTTGCAACCTCCTTTCGTCGGGCTGAGAGCGATTGTGCTCAAAAGGCCTCGCGCGTTATTCTCAAGGATCCGGATAAACGCGATGTTCGGCAGCAGCGGTTCGGCAACAGCAGTTCGGCAACAGCGACCCCGTTTAAACGGGTCGCTGTTATACAAGGTGCTTATTTTGCCGCTTTACAGGATTTAAAAAAAAATTCGAGAACAGCATAGATGTCGTTTTTGCAAATGAATTATACGGCAGGCGGTCTTCCTCCTTCCGGAAGAGAGTAGGTAACTAAGACGAATAGTTACCTGAAATTCATTAAGTAACTTTTTAATCACGGAATATCGGGCAAAAGCGAGAAAGCAGCTTGAGAGGCTATCCTTTTAAACGCCACTCCACTTTTAAACTCCACGTTTAAAAAATTTGAAACACGCATGTCTGTAAAAACATCCCAAAATTTTCATATGGAAATGAGCCGAAACTGCAGAAGTGCGCCTGAGGAGCACCCCGTCGCATTCCCGTCGCATCCCCGTCGCCGACGGAGTCTTAGCTGGGCTGGAAAGCGCTTTATCTCGCCAACAGAGCGGCACCTCATATTCTCCATCGCTCGATAGCCTGTGGCCCTCTGGCGTGAAATGAGAGCTGTACTCCCAGCGTTCCCGGTAGCCGCAGTTTCGGTTCCGGCGTTATGTTTTGTTTTGTATGTAATATTTTGTATGTTGTTTTGTTTGTATGTAAGTTATGTTTTATTTAATTAGTGTGTGTATACAAACGAGCCGCTCACTACACAGTTCATAGCCATTGTCCCAATGATGGTTACAGAAAGTTATTCGATGGGGCCACCTCTTTACAAATTATTCAGCCGGGGGTCCTCCATGAAACACCCGGTAGAGATACTGGCGATTGTTGGCAGCATGGGCCCAAGGAGGACCTTGCAGGGGACATACTCATAAGAGCGGTGACGAACTGACTCTACGGGCGCATCAACGAAGTCATTACGAACGTATGGCGCTGTTATGCTCTGACAGGATTGATGAGATGGATAGTTGTGTATCCATTAAGGCGGTGTGCAGCGTCCATGTCAGATTCACGTACAGGAACGGGAGGGAACTTGTACAGTTGTACATTCGATTTAAAATCAGGGAGCTTGTTGCGCAGGACTTCACTGCGCAGGAGGATTCCACTGCATCGCTATGATGTTTCAGTACAATGCCGTCATGCTGAGGTAAAGATAATGCCTCCAGTGCCTTGAGCCTCGGCGACACACCAGGAAACGCAGAGACAACTGTTTTAAGTGCCACGAGTACCGCAGGGATGAGTTCCAGAGAAGGCACATCTTCGATTGCTGGTGATGGTAACTGCTTTCTCATACCTGCTGGTTATGTCACAAAGGCGTACTGTCCCGACGACCGGTTTATAGGCCGCGCATTCGGGCGGTAGTACTGTGTACTCTTTAAACCGCTTGAAGCATACGTAACAGTTAAGTATCGCTTGACCAAGTGGTAGTTTCTTTTAAATGTGTCACCTAAACTTAAGGGGTCCACACGTCCTCAATGCTGTACATGCCACGCGTAGCGCACAGCGATTTAGGCCTCGATGCGGTTCTCCTCATCTACGATAAATGAACAGCCCCAAAAAGCCACGTTGCACAAGAAATATATTTATTGGAAAGTTACGTGCCTTTCAAGAGTGCTTCTCCGTCGCTAGCGTCCATTGTCACGATGCACAAACGTCGAAACACAACATATGGACGTACGCTGCACGCCGCACCTTTCCTTAACCATTGTGGCTACTCTGTGATTACTCGTGATTGTCTTTTTTCAGATTTCCGGACTCAGTTTCTACCGCAAAACGTAATACCAACCACAGAAGATGATTAACTCACCCATTTGCGGCATCGTCAGGACGTAACCTAGGAGGAAATAGAATGTAAAAAAAGTTCCAACAACCGAAAAAGCTTGCCTTACTTGCTTCTATAATCCAGGTTTAATGTGCAATTTGGGCTTCCCTAATCCACGCATCAACGTTCGTGCATGAAGCGCAGAATTAGCTGTCTGCATGCCTCAGGCGTTGTGTCCAGGCTGCCGGTGATCAGGACATCTGGGAATCAGAGCGAATATGAAAGAAAAATACGCACCTCAAACGACTCCAATTTTAAAAGCAACGAGCGAGATTCTTCGAGCACCGAGCAGGCTCGTCTTCGCTCCCCGACGTTTCACAACAAACTGGTTTATCAGCGGCTGGAAGAAACGCATTCTTCCTAAACGTACATATCCCTATTTCTACGGGCCCCAGTTATTGCAGATTTTTTGATAGAATGACAGTGCAGAATCGCGCTGCTGCATAATGGAATTTATTGTACTGGTGTTCGGAATCACGCGAAATATTTTTGGAGCGCATGGAGACGCGCGTTACACAGGAGATACAGGTGGTACACCACACTAGAGGTACCTAGCTTGTGTCGCTTGAATTTCGCGATGGTCGAGAACTGCACCTTCTGGTTGAAGACTGTACTTGATGAGTACCGCTTGGCCCAGGTGCGCGTCCTTGTTCATGCGGTACATATCGGGTGCCGGATTTAGAGCGCAGCACTGTATTCTTCAGAAAGTTTTATTCACGAACGCGCTATGTACATGGCATTAATGGACCGATTGAAACCAAAGAGAACAAGAAAGTCAAAGGTCGCCTTAGTCAAGTATTTACAATATCGGGTTGTACAGGAAACTTTTACTTATCTAGTTGTGGCGTTCTCATAAATTAATTTTAAACTTCTATGGAGCCCATTCGGGACAGGAAGTTGTGCGAAACGACATAGAACATGCCTACAGACTTGGAAGCTACAAGCCTTGTTGCAGTCGTCCTATTATCATTCGTTTTCTATCCTATACCACGAAACCAATGTGCTAATGAACACTTCCAAGCTTCGAGGCACAAACAGTTTCATGAACGAAGATTATTCACCCGCTGTTCGAGCGGCATGGTCTGCACATGTTCGCTACGCTGAAGAGACTGCTATGCCCTTCGCCTGAACGCCAAAACGCGTAAAACGCCTAAACATCCTACTTGCATTACACCTAACAACTGTCATATCGAAGACAAGCTATTATCAAAGTGGGATAGTGGGAGTCTGGCAGAATAGAGATCCACCTGACCGCATTGCAGTAGCAGGGCTCATGCAGCAGCAACATCAGCTTGTTATGTTTCACTTCCACGAGTGAGTGCCATTGCTACTATTGCAGGGAATTGTCCCGCTCTGCAGCCACGAAAAAGATTATTTAAGTGCCCTTTGAAGGATTGCATGGCCGTGTGGGTAATGTCATCAAGGAATCAAGCCTGGGATGGGTGCAACATCTTGTCTTGTAGGTGAGTCACCCGTGAAGGATGTTTTGAGCAAGGACCTTCTAGTCGCGCGGCAACAAGGTTATGGGCCGATACGCGTCCGGGTACTGCTTACGCAACGGATCCTTACACAGCAGAACGACAAGAATCGACTGCAGTGCTATGCAAAGCGCCCCTCTTGAAAGACAAAGATTAAAGACCTTACTCATGGTGTGTGTGTGTGTTGTCATCAAGTAAGGAAACTGTCTATGAAGGCAGGCCCTTACACATGTAATGCAACTCTTGCCGACATAGTCGAGAACAAGTCCACCCGAAGGTGGATAGCTGTGCGTCCGAGCCAGATCATGCGAAAAATCTAGAACTCAGGAAGAGTCGCTTCGGAGGGAACATAATCTCCCACTCACCTTACGCGATCACAAGGATCCTCCGGCGTACTTTTTTTTAGGAAAAAATCTTCCCGGGAACAGCACCGCGAGCGATACTGCCTCGACGACCTATTTACCGTCCGCGTTTACAAACAGCGCATCGAAAAACTGTTCAACGTATAAGTCTAGCTATTAGGTCTTCAAATGACTTAAGGAATTAACGATGCCAGCTGAAAGTCACTGAAAAGGTTAGCCAGCTGTAGGACTCGAACCCACATCTTCTGGATTCCCCGTCCAGGGCTCTACCAATTGAGCAAAGCTAACACTCCTTCTCAGCGACTCCCAGGGTGCGTCATCTGAAGGGACAAACCAGTCACTCTCTCTCACTCAACCTCCTTTCACTCTTACATTTTTTACACACTCATACACACGACAGGGATCCACGAAGCGGCATATCTTGAACATGAGAGAACTGATGTTCTGAGGCTGGAACAACATAGAAGGGACAATTACATACAAGGCCTGAAGTTGCCTCAGAAATTAACGATGAAAGATGAAAGTCACTGAAAAGGTTAGCCAGCTGTAGGACTCGAACCCACATCCTGGATTGCCGATCCAGGGCTCTACCAATTGAGCTAAGCTAACACGCCTTCTCAGCGACTCCCAGGGTGTGTCATCTGAAGGGACAAACCAGTCACTCTGTCTCACTCAACCTCCTTTCACTCTTACATTTTTTGCACACTCATACACACATTCATACGACAGACATCGACGCAAGCGGCAAATGTTGAACATGAGAGCTGATGTTCTGAGGCTGGAGCAACATAGAAGGGACAATCACATACAAGGCCTCAAGTTGCCTCGGAAATTAACGATGAAAGATGAAAGTCACTGAAAAGGTTAGCCAGCTGTAGGACTCGAACACACATCTTCTGGATTGCCCGTCCAGGGCGAATGTGTGTGTGTGAGTGTGCAAAAAATGTAAGAGTGAAAGGAGGTTGAGTGAGAGAGAGTGACTGGTTTGTCCCTTCAGATGACGCACCCTGGAAGTCGCTGAGGAGGCGTGTTAGCTTAGCTCAATTGGTAGAGCCCTGGACCGGCAATCCAGAAGATGTGGGTTCGTTTTATTTTTTTCAGTAGAGCACGGATCTTCAGGCAAAATGGCTATTTTTCCTATGAAGCCCTATCGTGCCTATCTTATATATGTGCACGAATTATAGGCTGACGAACATTTTAAGTGTGCTTTAATTATGCCTATAAATGCCTATGCCGACGTTAGCGCCTACACTGTTAGAAAAATTTATACTTTTTGGGGTATAAACGGCTTGTCCCTGGGCGCAGACCTCTTGAGGTATAAACGCTATACGTTCCTCAAGGTATACTACCTTTATACCTTCCTGAAGGTAAATTATTTGCACCTCAGGGTATAAACATATACCTCCTATATGGTATATTTTGAAGACCTTCTGGTATAACTGAAGAAAACGGTAATACTCGATTTGTTTGAGGGTCATGTCCGAGTCAACAAATATTAGGAAAAGTATTTCAAGGGGCAGTTGGCATTTGGTGGAGAACAGATAGCTATACAACACACCGCGGCTACACATTGTGGAGACCATCCTTCGACCATCCTTCCCAAGAAGCAACTTAAGAAGTGAGGGCGTGTAAATTTGTTTATTTTGGGATCAAATAATCGGCTTCCAGATGCCACTACCAAATATAATTAGAATGCTACACTATTACTGACTATGTTTTTAAGTTAACTTATTGTTTAACTGAGATGATATGGTCGTGGTGACAAATTAATGTGATCCCAGATGTTGCGGAAGAAAAGGTATACAAAACGCGTAAGTACAAACGTTATATAGAAGTACCTTTTTATACCCTCAGTTGCCGTGGAAGGTATAGGATCAGTGATCTATAGCTTACACATGGTTTAAACAGGGTAGAGACAGTGGTGATGAGGCATAAATGTCGTACTGTAGACCTTACCACCAAAGCACCATCCCGTGTTAGGGCATTCAAAGAGAAACTTCCGGGTATTCCCCTGCCACCAGAACCCATCATTACACGGTGGGGAACCTGGCTAAATGCCGTCTAGTACTACAGCAAGCACTTTTGCTGATGTAAAATAGTGATCAATGGGTTTTCAGCAGATGACGGCGTGACAGTGAGATGGGCGCAAGCTGCGTTTTCTGAAAAGGGAATTGAAGATGACCTTGCCTATTTATCTACCCATTTCACATTATTGGCAGACACAATCTGGAAACTGGAGACATCTGGAGCCATGCTCACCCAAAGCATTGAGCTCATTTAGGTTGCGGAGGAAAGGTTTGCTGCAGAGCCCACTGGCCCCACTACTGCGAAAGTTTTATAAAGCTTCAGTCCGTGTTGGACAAAAAGAGCAGCTTTGCTGTTCTAAGAGAAGTAGCCAAGGTTTAAAATGCAGCGAACATTCACTGATCCCGGAAGGTGTAAAATCGTCGAATGTTCCCAACTATAAGTATGCTCTAGTGACATCAGTGAACGTTGAGCGATCGTTTTCGGCCTACAAACTGATTCTAAGTGAAAAGAGCCACAGCCTTGATCCCGCGAACTTAGAAATTATGCTGGTGTGCTACTGTTACCATAACATTTCTCGCTGTGCATAGCTTATATATCAAACGTGTTACGTCGCGCAGTGTGTTCCTTACGTTTACGAGACCAAATAAATGCGAAATGAGTAAAAAATTCATGCTTAGTGACGTTGGCAAGATATAAAGTGCTGAGTCTACCCATACGTAATCGTGTCTAGAAAACAGATTGATTGTGCCTATATGTGCCTATTACAAGACTTTCACTGCCTTCTTTATGTGCTTAAAACGTCGTTTTCCGTTCCTAAACATCCGTGATCTATACAAAACTATCCGAAGCATCCTTCGCGCCCTGCTTAGGTTCAACGCGGGCATACGTCGTATCCTTTAGATGTCTGTGAAGTGAGTGAAGTGGGCTTCACACAGTTTCCCGTGGACGCCGTCATATCGAAAGCGCAGCGCCGTCTACCAGGGGAGCATGTTAAAAAGTGTTGACCGCCGAAGCCAGACAGCAGGAAAGCGCACGTGTCGTGTGCTCCCAACCTCGTATCATTTTCCTCCTTTCTAGCATGGGCTGTACACAGATGCTGCAACAGCGTTGGTTATGAGGCTGGCTGAAAAACGGTGTTTACAAACTGTATGTAGAGTAGGGGACCACGAGAATCTGTTTTATGTATTCTGAAAGCTCGCAACGTCGATGCCTCAGATACACAAAATCTCCGGTGATTATTTAGCATTTTTCGGCATTCAGTATTCAGTATGCGCAAGCACCCAAGGTACACATATTTTTTCACCAATCACGCAATTGGGATCACCAAGGGCTAACCGGCACCGGCGAACCCAAATTTGGAAATGTATTTCCGCAGTAGGACATGCTACATGTTTCTGATCTCTTGCTGCAATCGGCAACGGTGCTATGAACCTTACTGGGCCCATTCGACTCCTGGAAGCTCAAAAACATCCGCCACTCTGCTCCACAGTAGCAGCGGAATCCGACGCTGAAGGAAGCAGTGTTCCAGCTACTCCGAGATGCCACAAGACGGGCAGTGATCCGTGCCATAGATATGGAAGCGGTGCAAAAGCTCACGGAGCGACAGTATGCCATGAAGTACCTTCCATTGGAGACTCGCTCGACGAGTGCCCAACCAGCCAGCCGTGATAAGTCGCGAGGCACTCCTGGAAAGATCAGCCACGGCACTAGGCAGGGAGGGAACCATCAGGGCTTCCATGAGTGCGGCGTAGAAATCACTGGCTTCCCAGAGCGAGACGTCAGCGTCCAGGGACATTTCGCGTACGCGTCTGACAGCACCCATGCAAGCTGTGAAAAGTGTAGAAGGAACTTGTGCTCCCCTAGTGGAGTCAACGGTATCGGTGAACCGCCGGACGGCATGACCGAGGAAATGGTGCACCAAAACGGACGCCAAACGATCAGGACCGTGAAGCCGGATCTGTAACGTGCACGTTGTCATCAAGTAAGGAACCTGTCTCTGAGGGCAGGACTACTGGAGAACAACGAATGACCTGGTATTGCAAGCGAAAGGTTGATCTGAAATGCCCGGCGTTGAACTTTGTTAAAGTATAAAACTGAGAAGAGACATCTATAATTTGTTGCACGTCGAAGCTGATCAAAACTTGCAAGTCCAAATTGTCGGTGTCTGGAAGAACGACGCTCAAATAACATACGTCAGGTAACCTGCTTTTTCTTTCTTTCTTGAATTTCACACAGGCCATACGAATTAGATGCCTGTTAAGGGAACGGTGAACCTATACAAACTTCATGTTCTTTTGAAAGCTTGCAACGTCGATGCTTCAGATACGCAATAGCTCCGTTGTGTGTTAAACATTTTTAGCAATCGAAATTCAGCAGTGTGGTGAAGCTGAACAAAAAACGCCGGTTCTGTCGTGGAAGACCTCCAGCGGTGCGTCACGGAACGGTACAACGTGCATCAGGCATTCGTGGGAATCGGCTGGAAGCGATGCTTCTCACAGGGCCGCGGCAGAGCAGCGACTGCCACTCTCCAGTCACATCAATCGCGTCAGGACATTGGGTAACTGCAGGTAGCGGGTAATGCGAAAAGAAAGTGGTCCATGTGGACGGACTCACCTTACATATAAATCTACTCCCAGTTATTACTATTAAAGTTGCCGGCAGATGGCGCTATTGTTCCTGCCAGCGATGGCAGTATTGAAGTACTAAGTATTCCGGTACTACTTCAAGTATATTACTGATTACTTGTACTTTGCTTTAAGAGGACATATCACATAGGTCTTAACTCAAAAATGAACTTTTTTCTGCGATAGATGGCGCCACACGCGCGGCCTTCTTACTCCTCCGACTTTGTAAGAAGTCCATAGCGTCTCTGATTGGAGGACACGACAAGCCCACGTGACAGGCGGAGACCTATGAGCTGGGTTGTGTTTCCTTTATTTTTAGATTTCCTCCTTTCCCCGATTTGCTTTTGCGCGGTGGATTTGGTTGTCTCGCGTTTGCTGTTTGGTGTGTACGTTTTACTGGCATTTCTCGAACATGCCGTGTGACTGTCGCGTACCGCCGTTACCACCTCGCTTTCTCGTGGATGAAGATTGCTCTGATCGGTAGCAGCGGGCTAAAGCTTTTCACCCGATACGCAGAGACTGTCCGTGGAGGTGTCTATTCGTGATATGGTGATCGTAGTTTTCAGTTTTCGTGGTGTCACAGGATCACGTGTCCCTGAGAGTGTCGGGGTTCTCCAGTTGAGCTGAATAGCGATTTTTGTCAGAGGCAACGGTATCCAGAAAGGACGTGGGGTTGTCGACGGTCATATGACAGTGCAACATCCCGTTGCAAAACATCCCCGCTTTTCTTGCCAGTGACATTTATGCTGTTGAACCATGGCGTTCGTTGCTGTCGATTGGTGTCGTGAAAGTGCTCCCTCAATCGGCTCGCATTATTTCATAGTAGAACTCAAGGCTTGTGCGCTCGCACAGGACTGCTAGGCAAAGTTCGATACGGTTTCGCACTCCCCTTTAGAGCATTGCGCGGGCCTTGTCGGGCCGGGCTTTACGTTTTTCGCACGTGCCCGTGCCAGGTTCGGACTCGACAACACATACCATGGTGCGGCATGTACGTCAACAGACTTCATGAGACTCGACAGCTGAATTTTTGTGTCCATTTTCATGCCTATTTCGTGTAACGGGTCTCGGTTCTTCTTCTTCATAGGGGTTAGGAGATGCCAGCCAGATGGCTACGGCTTGCTACTCCAAATTCCAGACGTATGTACTCACACATGTTGGGGCCCACAGGCGTGGTGGGCGCGTTTGGACAGCAGAAGGAGCGTCCTTCAACAAAGCCAGAGAGGAGCAACCGCGTACACACGACACCGCTCTCTCCGTGAAGCAGAGTGAGACGCTGATCAAGAGGAAAGCCGAAGTGCGGAGGTTTCAGGCGGTGCGGTGCGGTGCGGTGCGGATCCCGGTTTGGAATTTCCCGCGGGTAGTGGGTCGGTTGCGGGTGATATTATTGACACCCGCGCGGGTTGCGAGACTGTTGCGGGCAGCGTTCTTGGCACAAGCACTGCTGCGGGTCGGCCACGAACAAGCAACGGCTACAGCAACAACAACGAAGAAAAAAGATCATACCAAATAATAAGTAAACAAAGGCGCCGCAGCCCCTGCTGGTCGGGTCCGGTTGGGTGCGGATTTCATTTTCTGGTAGAGCGCGGGTGGGGGTCTTGTGAGAGGAGGTAGGGGTCGTGTATGAATTTCACCCTCAAATAATGGGTTGCACGTCATACGGTCCAAATGCCCATTTTGTCCAACTACCAAGTGTCCCTCTGGCTTACGCTAACAATTGGGAAAACAAAATGCGTGATAGCGCTTTTCTATAGAAACCGCTGTCTTGTCCCCCGTCCTGAGTTTCTTCAGCTATCAAACAAACCAAACAGTGCACGTATGCACAGGTCATGCGCGTTTTGGCACTGTAGTCGCCTCTTGAGAAGGGGCGAAAAAAAAGGGGCGAAAATCGTGCCAAAATTTTGGCGGCGATTTTGAGTAAATGGCCGCCGGATTTGGCCAATTTCGTGATACAGTGTGCGTGCAGACGGCAGGTGTCAATTTGTTACTTCCTTCACTGAATTATTGTTACTTTTTTATGGGGTTTAATGCTAGCCGGGCCTTCCTCAACCACGATAAAAATTTCATAATTCCAAGATAAAGCAACCTGTCTTCCAGTCTCTTCAGGCTGACGTGTTGAATTGTTTGTCTGAATATTCGATATTTCGGACGCGACTGTTTATCATAGTGTAGTTTGCATCAATTGCGGACTATCCGATTCGAAAATAAAAGAAAGTGTTTATTTCCGCGGCAATCGAACTACGATTTCGTTTTCACCGTCAGATATTGCAGGCGAATTTCCATCCTTTCCGCGGTGCATATACAGTTCATAAAAGGAAGCTTTTGACCACTCGATAAATAATGTGTTGTTTGTAGTGTTTAAACATATGATCGTCCCACTACAGCGAAGGATTCTTAGGAATACATGCAGAATGCTAATGACAAATAAATCCGGGTTTGGGTAGCGTGCCGCAAAATCTTGTGGCAAACGTCCCCACCCTCACGCTCATCGCAATATATTTGGTTTGGCTGGTCCATAAGGCCCTAAACCAATGTGCAAAACGCCACAAACGCATTTGATTTTGATATTTTTGCATGCGGTGGGTTTGTTGTGTGGGCCCCGTCACAGAACATCCGCGTCTGCACGAGCGGGCTGCCAAAGGCTTGGTCGTCGCGTCGCCCTCAGCGAGCAGACAACCAGACAGCCGTGAAGAGGAGGACTGCGCAACGGCGCCAACTGCGTCTCGCGCACGGCACAGACGCACGCATGGTTCTCCCTTGCAGCTTCTTCTGAGATTTACTTGTTTAGCGTTCAGCTGACTTTGCAGTTCGCCGCATCACGCATTGTGATCCCAGAGAAACGTAAACGATGAAAGGCGCGTTGGTTGGCAGTAGCCAGCTGAAGTTTATGACGCGCGACAGGTTGTTCGTGGACGCTGACGTGGAAATCGTCACTTTTAGCTATCCCGGAGCTACAGCGGCCCGTCTGAGAGAAAAAATCCATCGACTGCACCTAGCAGTAGACTGGATCGTCATGTATATCGGTGGCAACGATATCCAGGATGGCAAGAGTGCCGCACCTCTTTTGCGGGAAGTCTAAGTAAGTACAGATTGCAACGATTTCAATCTCTGTGCTGCTAAAACCCATTTCCTCTGACACGCCAGGGAAGATTCATTTCCATGAATTGTCTTCTTTCACAGGATACCGTTGAGGTGGCGAAAGGCTACGCGGAGCATATATTCCTGTATAAGCTGATGCCACAGACAAGGCGGCCTGAACTTTATGGCACAATTCAGGGATATAACGCGATGCTGCGCACGATTCCAGCTGTCCGTGCCGGTGACGCTACGGTGTTGAGCATTGACGTGAGTAGTCGCTTCTCGAACGCTAACTCTGGAACTTCCTGGTGGTCATGGCAGGTATTTTATACAGTATGCTCGTTAGTTTTGGAAAAACAGTGCGACAAAAAGTAACTGGGGCTACCATTGGTGCTTGAGTTACAAACAGGTGCTGGTCTTGATGCGGTACCTGTTTGTAATTCAAGTATCACAAAGCTAGTTTCCAGTTGCTTTTTATCGCGCAATTTTTCCGAAAATAAAATGCGTACGAAGTACTGGCACATGCCTACCAGTAATTCCGGTTTATTTGTATTGCTGTCTTTGTGAAGTGCTGTTTGCAAAAACATTCCGTATACAGTGAACCCTCGTTATTATGACCATGGTCGTTCCCGAAAATTTTGGTCATAATGCGGAATTGTCATATTAACGGGGGGATTTGCAGAGGTTTCACTAAATTGTTCCCCAGCAGTATGGTCGTAAAGCGCGTATGTCAGATTATCGGGGGTCATATTAACGAGGGTTCACTGTATATGTTCAAATATCTTTTCCAGCACAAGGTCTTTGCCAGGAACAAGGAGGTGAAAGAGGGGATGCTTTCACGGGATGGCTATCACATTTCGAGGGGACGGGGGTTATCGTGCCTAGCAGGCATCCTCCGCACAGCCCTCGTGAAACGCTATGGACCATGGCTGAAAGTACCGGGTCCGCGTCGTGGCATCGTACTCAAGCCATTGGAGTCGTGTGGAAAATGTCGTGCTAAGGGACACCCCACGAGTGCATGCAGGCCTGTGCGCTCACCGTGGTGAACGCTCACCATTTTAGCCGCCATGTCATGACGACACAGAACGATGTTACCACCATTACCTGCTGTATTATAACAACCACGTCATCTTATCCCCAATCCTATGCTCACTTCTGTCAGCAGCAGCAACGTAGCCAAAGCTTTTGGTAACCTGTCCCTCCTGCCATCGCATACTTTGCCCCATGATTAGTGTACAAATGGGCCACATCTTACGCAAGACCTGCCCGATAAAATTTTGTAAACAACTATCATCATTCCAATGGCGATTTTGTAATGGCTCCATGCCGTCTGCCAGCTTCCGGCTGGGCTGTCTGCTCGTTACCCTAGGCATCCTGAGACCAGTAGTTTCCTTAGAAGTTGGTCCAGGGCACATATGCCCCCCTCCCCGTGATATTTCCTGGAGCAGAAACACTAAACACAGCGAGGTGGTGCATGATAATGCGTGTGAAACTTGAAATTGAAAGACTACTGCGTTGCTTGCCACTATGAGTGCGAGTCACTGATGTCCACTGTAGCCTGAATGAGATGGCTGGGTATTTTCCTACGGGTGCAAATCGTGCGATATGTTTTGGTTAATAAAATATATTATGCTTCATAGCAAGCTTTTCAAGGGAAAAAATGTATTTCTCCTCAAATTCGTATTGTGCTCCGTACAGATGTGTTTGCAGTGTTCCCCCGGACTCAAGGTTTTCTTCAGATGAAATGTGGTCAAGGTGACCAATAGCCATTGTTAGTAACCACTGGTTCACAGATTCCTGGAGGCAGAAAATCCTAGACAGCCAGCACCCGAAAGATTAAAAAGAAATCAGTAGCATGTGTTCACTATTGGTAGATTGGAGATATTTTATTGAAGAACGCAGCATGTATACATCGTCACGTTTTCTGCATTACTTATGCGTATCAGCTCATGCTTGTAGCCTCAGAATGTTCATTCGTGGATACAGTATCCAACAGAGCACATTTCATCATTGACGATGTGGCATAAACACATAATGAAGTACCGTACAGTCCGCTGCATGTAGGCGCAGGTTGGACATGAAGGTCTCGCACATACGGCATCAACATATAGCATCCTGGTGGACAGAGCCAGATTCATAATATGGGAATAGTAAAAACTTGGAACGTGTTACTCAGCAACGAGTTTGCTTTCTGAGCAATGAAGTAGCAACTGATAGTTGCTTTTGCCATGCTTGTCAGTTGGCAGCTAAGGCCTCAGAGTGTGTGTTTATCGAAAAAAAAAATGTCCAACAGGGCACCATTCATCATTGGCCACATAAAGCTGAAACAGGTACAACACTGGCAAGGGCAGGTGCTTCATAATCAGGGAGATAGTGGGAAATTTTCAAATGACAGATAAAGACAGTGCACTTAGGAAGTTTGACCTTTGGGCGTCTGGCCATCATATCTGCAGTAGTACTGGAAACCTGAATCTGAAAAGGCAATTTTCATATGTTGAAATGACACCCTTGTAAAGGCAAGATGGCAAGAGGACGTAACGCAGAGCGACATGTTGGGTTTTTGCTCGTGCTCAACAATGCGGGGAACTGGCGACAGTTGGGAGACAGCTCTGCACAATTATGATACTTACCGACCTTGTCAAAATATCAAAATGGATTCACACTCAGGATGTCGACATCTAAACAGGCTGGTGGAGCTTCAAAGGTGCTAGGAACATAATTGATGTTTGTTTCCACAATTTTCATACACTCAAACCAAGGTAGAATACCATGATGGCCTCACATATATAGCATCAACGTGTGGACGTGTTTCAACAATGCCTGGGAAGAACGACGGTTTGGTGACAGCTTTGCTATATTTTCATACAATCAAGCCAAGGTAGAATACCATGATGGCCTCACACATATAGCATCAACGTGTGGACGTGTTTCAACAATGCCTGGGAAGAACGACGGTTTGGGGACAGCTTTGCAAATTTTCATACACTCAAGCCAAGGTAGAATACCATGATGGCCTCACACATATAGCATCAACGTGTGGACGTGTTTCAACAATGCCTGGGAAGAACGACGGTTTGGGGACAGCTTTGTAATATTTTCATACACTCAAGCCAAGGTAGAATACCATGATGGCCTCACACATATAGCATCAACGTGTGGACGTGTTTCAACAATGCCTGGGAAGAACGACGGTTTGGGGACAGCTTTGCTATATTTTCATACACTCAACCCAAGGTAGAATACCATGATGGCCTCACACCCCTCCACAGGGGTAAGGGACCGAGCCGAATAAGGGCACTTCACTTCCACGACAGTATCATGACACCGACAAGCCCATCAGGTGTTGCAGCAAGGTATGCAAACTCCCGATCAACAAAAAGGCCGCATGGTGAAACAGTCACCCCTAATTCATCCTGCAGCTTAGCAATTGCAATGGGCTCAGTGTCGCGACCATATCGGAGAGCCTCAGTGTCAAATGACCATAGAGCAAGGAACGAACAGTACTTGCACTGCTCGTTGCATCTCGCATCTTGCATACCTTGCCAAAATTAGAAGCGGTGAGTCGCTTTCGCCTCTCCTGCATCCACAAAGTTCTCCCTTCTTGACCTCGAGTATCAGCCTCGAGTGCTCTGCATCTGGTTGGGAGAGCACAAGGGAATCCTTGTACGCGCAGCTTCAACATAGTCATCGTGGTTCATGTCTGGGCATCACTATGGAACCATAGTGGTTGTCGCTGGAAGCACGCTTGCAAGGCGCACCTTCAAGTGAACGCTTACAGCGAGCAGCCCCAGAACTCCGATGCCTTATGCAAGCAGCACGAACAGCTGCTTTACGCTTCAGCATAACTTTTGCATACTTCCCAGGGCTGTGTTGTACACTGCCTTATGTACAGCATGATGGTACTGCTTAGAGTTGAAAGACACGACAGCCCCTGAAGCCCGATGATCCCCTCTGGGAAAAGTTTATTCTTTTCCCGCCAGAAAACTTTGCAACGAGAGAATTGAAATGTTCTGGAGCATTATTGTTAACATCAAGGATCAAGCTGCTACCATTGTTTGCCAAACGACTCATCGCTACAAGGATTTCATTGAAAAGTCCGCATTTCCTGAGCTCTGGGACGTGATTGACTTCCCCTTCTTTTGGACCACTGCAAAAGTAACCCGCACATTTTACGTGGTCGCCGAACACATGGAGTGGCCCATTACGGACATCAGCCACCGGGTTCCGAATCTGATCTGTTGCTGAACTCAGCCTGCTCTTTGCGATAGTGAATAGCCCTAGCAACTCCAACTCTTAGTCGAACAGCATTATCCAGAAGTAGCTTCTTCAGCGATGGGGGAATGTGGGTTGTTCTCTTTGCCAAAGCAATATCTCGAAGACGACTTACATAGTTTCGAAGAAGGTGGTTGCGACATTCTCTCTTCTGAACTACCTGATGCTGGTACGGTGCAGCTTCAAGAATTGACTTGTATGTGCTCGAATCACCTCAGCGATCAACTGCAAGTACTTTACCCCGTGCAACTCAATGCTGCGCCTGAAGCCTTCACGATATATCCTTCTCCATACTGGTAGAGCTGGCCCAGTTCTTGAAGTACAGATGCTTTTTTGGGCTCGACCCTGCCTTGCAACTTGCGCACAGTGTACAAAATTTGTTCCGAACGCCTAGGAACAGTACTGGTGCGGTACCCAACAATTACAGCCTGCAAAAACGAAAAAAAAAATGTCAGGATTGTAGTCCACAAAACTCTACCCGCAATGACAATGTTTCCAGGAATATGCATCTGTATGCGTATCGCACAAACTCATGCACAGGATGTATACTACTCAAGTAAGTGTGTTTACCAAAAGACAGCAGTGCCACTAATAGCACCACAGGGGTCAACTTTTTTCTCCAAATAAATGCTCATAGTGTTCTTTCCGCATATGGTGGGCACAGACTTCCTGTATATCCCGTCTGCCAAGCGGTGTGCAAGATAAATCCTTCTTTTTCGGGCACCTTTATTTAGTGTAGATAACGATATTTACTTACCAAGCCAGAAAGAGCGCGTACTTGTTCTTGTATGAACGTTTGCACCAAGCACCATCGGCAACGACCGTAATTATAGGAGAACCGTCAGCATCGACGTCCCCAGCCTCCCTAGCTAACCAAGCTTCATCAATGCCTGCTTTTCTTATTTCTTCCCAAGCTGTTTTGTCGATTCCATTAGCAACAGTATCCTGATACTTACTGTATGTGCTACTAGCCATGCCGGGTATGTCCAGAGCACCTAGGAGCTCGAGAAGGCCTGAGAAACCAGAACCTATAGACACGATACCGTTCACTGCTGAGGAATTGACGTCCATGCGTTGTTGAACAAGTTCATCAACTGGTGCCTCCGTTGTGACTCCTCTGACACATCCTGCACTTCAAACTAAAAGAGCTGCACATACCTCGCCTTTGTTCTGATACAATTTCCATGTCAGCCAGGCCGCAACCAAACGGACTATGTAGCGACAAACTTTGCAAAGACGAGAAGAAGTGATAAGTCTCCACTACACGCCGACCATTCACACTGCTTGTGCGCTGACTCTGTGTCTGGTGAACATTGCCAGTATCGAAAGATGGAGATCGACTGGGTGTAACAGCGGCAGTGGTTGGAACGGCACTTGCTCTGGAACCTGCAAGCTCGTCACAACCTGAACTACATTATCTACCCCAGCTGAATCAGCAAATGACGAATTTGAAGGACGAATTTCGCTTGTGCTCGAAGCGAAACAAGCATTCCGACCGGCATCACTTACAGTTTGAGGAACAACACTACCACCAAAGGTTGAGCCTACAAGGGCATCTGCGCGATGTGGAGTCGTCGAAGTGCAACGATCACTCGGAACAGCACGGCTGGAGCATCCTGCATTACCAAGATCTCTCAAATCCACAGGTTCCGTCACATGCCTGCCTCTACCACGTACATTCGCAAAGTCCTCCTTCTTACGTTTCCGTTGTCCGTAGACGTGACTTTGAGCCATAATGGGTAAATACTATGAACGCGCAGAAACACACAAGGACAGAGAGCAAATGAATAGGACAAGAAAGTGAAAAAAAAGGCGTAACTTAGCCACGAATTGGTCACTTCAGGACGAACCGAAACCACGGACGCCGATCAGCTGCTGCGCAATACGCGGAGGTTTACAAGCGGAGTACGTTCGGGCGCTGCGAGCGGACGGCGCCATCTTCCGGAATCAGTGGTAAATGCGCCTTGGATCCATGCCTGTACTCACTTTTAATTCTTTTTCGGGAAAACAGAATGCTAAAAACACACAAAAGACGGGTCATTTGAATCCTGAAACGTGTCCCCAGTTAACTTCAGAAGCGGATTGTATTATTTGCTTTTATTTATTTATTTGGATTTTTTGAAGCTGTAGCGACAAAATTCGTTTCTTTTTCTTTTTTTTAAAACAACAACAACAATAAATGAGGAAGTGATGATGACATGGGATGTTTCCCCGTGGTAGCCACGGGACACTACCCCACTTTTACCCCACTTACCCCATTTAAAAAAAATTACAACGCTAGAGCGATATTTCAGTTCCCAGAGTTAAGAGATCTTGACGTCACCTTTCCAATGAAAGTTTCCGCATTCCGATCTGTCTCATAATTCGCGACAAAACTTATGTGAAGTTCACATAGAAAACAGAGGGCTTCCCACCTTCAGGGGTCCGTAAAAAAAATTACAACGCTACAGCGATATTTCAGTTCCCAGAGTTAAGAGATCTTGACGTCACCTTTCCAATGAAACTTTCCGCATTCCGATCTGTCTCGTAGTTCAGCCACAAAACCTATGCGAAGTTCACATAGAAAACAGGGGGTGGTATGCCCTCTTAAATACAGTTTCAAATGTTCACTTTTTACTTCAGTTTAAGAACCTATCCTGTCTATCCTGTTCCGTCAAGTACTCAGATACCGAAGTGGAAATGCAAAGACACAAAATTGAAAACACCAAGCTTCGTGTCTTGATGAATCATTGTTGAATAAGTAAATGGATTGCTGTTATATGTTGTCATGGTTTCATAGCAGACATACCAAGAGGTGGAAGGATGAATGAATCTGGAAATTAATTTCATCATCAGTAACCAGGAAAACACTTTCCCCTATCACCACAGGGGTGACAGAAACCCGTCATTTTCTTAACTGCCCTCAAGAGGGTGCTTTTCATAAAACAGTCATCTTGTCGTGATCACACGTCATAGGCAATATCATGTTGAGGACATGTGACATTGTTTACATTTCATTTTGGCGCTTGCCGACATATTCGTGGCGGCATGAAGCGAAGATATTATTGTATTTTGCAACCGTAAAATATATAGCTTCACCACAATGCCGATACTCACCCTATTGCTGGTGGTGATGTGGAATGAAATAATCAGTCCCTTCATAATAAGGATCGAACTCCTATGGCGGGCAAAAACGGGAAAAGAGCTTTGAGGGCAGGGCGTTGGTTGGCTGGATTTGGCAAGGAACAAAGGAAGTTTGAGAGATCCGAAGAGTTCGATTCAAGAATGATGGTAGCGTGGGCAGTGAAGAAGAATGTGCCCTAGATCTTCTACAGCCCCGCAGTGACAGCATCTGAGAGAATCGACTTGTCTCCAGTGGTAACGCCGCTGAGCAGTAAACGAAACTTTGAGTAGCGATAAATTAATGGAGCCTGTCGACGACAAGTGTTCCGTGGCATACAGAAGGCGAGCGCTGGATCAACTCTTCTCACCATAAACGGGGTGAATGCACAGACAGACAGACAGACAGACAGAGCGCTCGTCTATCCAATGTAACCCCCCCCTCCCCCCGGAGAATGTCAGTTGTCCAGCGGCCTGAAGCCAGGGGAGTGACGAGGCCTCGAAGTATCCCATACGGGAATTCATAAATCGGAACCCAATCAGGTTCTTCGCTCATACCTTATTCCAGAATAAATCCAAACTGGGCGGGAATGATTATCAGGAATTATTTCGGAACGGCACATCAGGATCTATTCCGGCAGATTATTCCGGGACTGAATCGGTCCTGAACTACAAGGTAAATGTAACAGGATAAAAAATCGCCATTTCTCTGATCATACCCGGATATGCGCCTGATAGAGCTCAGGATGATCCCTCAACGGGAACAGAAAGCATCTGGTTAGAGTTGGAAGAAACGCTGAATGCATGGTGGTGCATGCTTCTGCTTACTATAAATCATTATTGGAGTTGATTTATGTGAAACCAGCAATTAATGTGACTAGACCAGCAAGAGACAATGCAGATTAATGTGTAACCTGAAGTCGGCCTACTTGACCATGCGCCCTTGTCATGCCTTTGCATACTACTACATCAATGGAACACGAAGTGCAAGATTCAGTCGACAATTTTATTTCCATGGTGTCGTTTGCTTGAATCCACTTAATTTTACTCCAATAGATTTCAGTGGAGTCAAACAACGTAACAGTATGTAAGGTGAGGATGGATCAGGGCATTGTAAAGCATTTTTTGTAACCACTTTCACCACGAGTGTTCATTGCTGTTGAGTGGTCTGTCATGCACGTAAAACATTTCTCCATTAAAATGTAGATGCATAAGGCATGCTCTTAAATAAAAGTGTTTGGTATTGGTTCCCTTAATATCTCCAAAAACAAACTTCACAGTGACTATTCTTCTGAAACAAAAGAACTCTAGAACGAAAGCAAAAACTATATCTGGCCATAGCATAGCACCCAACGAAAACCTGACACTTCAATTAAATTGTGGCATTTGAAGAAAAGGCAGAAGCAGTTGTTGGCATATTGTGGCTGGTGTCGAGTTGGCCACACTAGGTATGTACAATACATTCAATGTGTGGTGGGGATATGTGAAACCAATGTAGCATATACGTACATTTCAAACCTTGGTGCAAAAAAGCAGTTCAGGTCTGTCGGACTTGTTAGACTCTATACCACGCTAGTAAACACAGTGTGGAATGACTGTCTCATCATTCGAAAGCAAAGGTGCAGCCACCACGACCATCCATCATCACAATGCTCCAGATCGGCATAGCCTAGTAAGAAACCAGAAGCGTTACATAAAGCACAGCTGAGTTTATAAAGCGGAGGGTTCTGTGGGACGTATAAGAAAACCTACCTCTCACACAACAGCAACAAATCTCACTGGGGCACTCTTTATATGCACTCCGAACTTGCGTGCACTACAATGATCAGGGCCGCATTCTCGTCTATATCGACGTCGCTTTCAGTAATCCAGGTCGATGTGAACATGTGATGTGAGAACAGAGGTCAGTTTCAATGCAGTTTAAAGAGACCTCAACGGATAGTCGAGCTCTTGATCCTGCAATTGAGGGCGCGTGACATTCACCTCTGTTCTTCACGCCTTCTACACGTAGCGACCAATCACAGGCGTAACACAAAGTAATCCAGGTCGATTACATTTGACAAGAATAGGTTCCCAGATGCACTTACATGGTTTTCAGTGTGTAGACTTGGAACTGAAAAATAAATACTAACCTTGTTAAAACTACCTTTCATTTAGGACCGCACGAGAAAACACTGGTTTCTTTAGATGACGGTTCGATGCATTCAACCGCAAATTTTGCACTGCATCATCAGGTCCCGATGCTCCTTTGAGATGTAGCAGACAGAATTTCGCTGAAACGAGTGTAACGCCCTTGCAGTTCGTTGCTTCGCAGCATATCAATAACAGTACGCCGCAATGATAGGTGAACCGTTCAAAATATGGCGAACAACAAGCTCGAAATTCTTCAGATAGCTCCAACACCATGACAGCCATGACAGCTGGCCGGATACGGAACCATACGGAGCACCCTGCTCAAATTGAAAGCTAATCGCAAAACCTACACTCTAAAATCGGTAGATATAACGTACCTTATATCGAGCTGTTTCTGGTAAATATCAGGTACATCAGTGCTTTTCCGCAGTTGATTTAAGAGGTACTGGGCTAGACAAAGGAGGCTTCAGATAGCTCCAACACCATGACAGCCATGACAGCTGGCCGGATACGGAACCATACGGAGCACCGTGCTCAAATTGAAAGCTAATCACAAAACCTACACTCTAAAAACGGTAGCTTATAACGTACCTTATATCGAGCTGTTTCTGGTAAATATCAGGTACATCAGTGCTTTTCCGCAGTTGATTTAAGAGGTACTGGCTAGACAAAGGATTTTGCTTTGTATGTATGAGGTACAAGCATATTTATGGGGTACACGGTAAGTTTATGAGGTACCGTGTCTTGTACCGTATAAAGCAGTACCTCTTGCGCAAAATCTTATTGTGCTTTCCGCTGCTTTCAGCAGTTCTTGCGTTCAAGTAACGCCCCAAAGGGTTCGATGCAGTCAGATAATGCATGTACATCTCACGGACTCGGAGATAAAGATTAGCTGTTGATTTACAACTATGATGGTTTTATTCACGGCAGATGATTAAACGTCCCAACCTCCTTCCAGCTGCGTATCTGCTCCCGATAATACGCGCTCCGCTGGTTGAGACAAGTCCGCGCGCCAATGTACCTCCCTTCAGTCAATTAACGAAGACTACTACCCCATGGCATAGCCACCTGCAATAGGTTCTTTCGAATCCTGCTCTCCGCGTAAGGAATAAAATTATAATTCTACAGTGGAGCGAAATCTGATCGCCTTGATACATTGCTTTGCTGGAAAGCCATGCACCAAGAGTAGCCAGTCGGCAAAACACCTATGGGTCAGAATGACGTCTTCACTTAACGGCGTAGCGATGGAGCGATGTAGTTTGTCATGTTAGTAATGTAGTTTGTCAACACTAATTATTCATACGATCGAAATAAATCAAGCGAAATGATCAGTTCAGTTTTGCTGTGTTGTTACTGCTCAAGCCGACAGTGTAGTTTTATCTCTAATATCTAAACTTCATTTGTTTCTCAGCTGATACCGGAATTCGACGTGAGATTCCGCAAAAGCTTTGATCAAGCAATGGTGGAGATGACCAACATCCTGGCGGCTTTTTCAGCCACGAAGGAAAAAGAATCGCCGGCGTTCGTCGGTGTGGACGTATTCTTACGTCCAAAAAAATCGAAGTATGACCTGATATCAACGGTATGTGGACTGCTTCCTTTGTTTGAGACAATCCTTTTGGAAGGCACAAACACGAACTAATTGCGGCGTTCCTCTCCAGATCGTCCCCCAAGAGGTAGTCTCTCTGGGACTGAAACTCTTTTTCGGACAGGAGAGCCTTGTTTGGTGTAGTGACGAAGAGGCTGTGCAGCTGGAACCGTCGTGCATGCTTGAGTTTGCGCTGCTCTGCTGCTTGACAGTTTACTACGTTATAAACGTGACATACCCTGCTGCTTTTGGCCAGTTGCTAGGCCTCCTGCAAATATATGTTGTGGGTGACAACGAATTCTCGAAGCTGTACAGAAAGCCACGGCTTTCAGAGCTGCTGAAATCGCTGAAGGTAAAATAAAGAGCGGTTCAGTATTTAGATCGCCTTTTGTGTTTGTCCCGCATGTGCTTCTAACACGTTGGTCACCTTCGCGTATGTTACAGATGCACACTTCGGCGAGTGTGTATTACCACTACTGATACCAAAGCGTAAACGCAGAATATATGATGCGCGTCGTGTATTTTGCTGTGTATGCGATACGTCACGTACAGATTATGTCACCACAAACATGTTCCTCCCCGTTGTGTGTGGACTGTATACTTCTTGGACAACTGTACCCCTTAGACGGGCGTACCCCTTAGACGACAGTACCTCTTAGACGGCTGTACCTCTTAGACGGGCGTACCTCTTAGACGGGCGTACCTCTTAGACGGATGTACCTCTTAGACGGGCGTACCTGTTAGAGGGATGTACCTCTTAGACGGGCGTACCTGTTAGACGGCAGTACCTCTTAGACTGGCGTACCTGTTAGACGGCTGTACCTCTTAGACGGTTGTACCTTTTAGACGACGGTACCTCTAAAATGACTGCACCTGTTAGACGGCTGTACCCTTTATACGGGGATACCTGTTAGATGGCAGTACCTTAAAAGTGCTGTACCTCTCATGCACTTTCGAACCGCATAAAATAAAGGGTACGTTTTTGCAAAAATGTACCTTATCAAAGGGTGTTTTAAGAGGTACAGATTTTAGAGCGTACTGCAGGTGTTAAATGCAGGGTATATTTTTCTTTTTGAGACTCTGTAGCAAAATCATGTTAACATATAAATGCCATTTCATGAAGGGAATTGACATAGTATTGCGTGGCCAAGTGGCGCGTTTGAGCCAATTGTGTGTGTTGTCAGTAGCTGTTGTGTCGACGTCGTTTTGTTGGTGGGCCGGGATGGATATTCCCGGATGTAGAGTCCTTTTTGGGTGCTTGATCGACCGCAAGTACGAAAGAGCTCCTACACTTCTGATCAGAGTCCCTTTAAGATACAGAACCCCAACGCACATGTTACCGACACAGTGACTGACCCAGTACTGGCCAACTGCAGCGTCCTCGCCCTCTCGGAGACCTGGACCAACCCACCGCGACATTGGAAGATTTATGATGCGTCGATGAATCGATGCGGCAACCTTTTGCAATGACGAGCTTTTTCATCTTTTTTCGTTCCACAAAAACAAAAAAGAGCGTGTGCCCTATAGCACAAACACACAAATAAAAATAAATGTCCGAGACGATCACCTATAATAGTCTCCCAGTAAACCAGGAATATCCGGGAGACGTCCCACAAATGTCGCGAACGTCGCGAACGTCCTGTACGTCTAGGAGATGTCCCAGGTATATCCAAAATGTGACATTGAGATTTATCCCGTTTGTTACATCCCGGGGAGCTCTGGGAGACGTACAAAACAGAACATTTTTCTATAAGACAATATACATATTTTTCACGTGTTCAAACCTGTTATGACTTGATTTCGGTTCATTGATAATCATGTTGGGCAGAGCATTGAACAGAGGTCACAAGGTGAGATCGCGTGAAGTGGCAGAATGTAGTCCAAGGTTTTAGCCTGTCACAGCCTTCTCGTTAAATGCTTTTTTTTTTAAGAATGCCGTTTCTCCTTGAAGAAATACGTTCATATTTTTTGTTTCTGAGGGTTGGGTAAGAACTCCCATTTTATTCAGCCCATTTTCATTAATGTGTTTGGGCGGAAACAAAGAGACCGCCAGGTGTCCGTCGAGCGCTATCCAATTCCATATCCGTATCCGAGTTTGTGCTCAACATGGTGCTTCACGCGTAGGCGGTTTCGCCCGCTGTTTTTGCTCGTGTGTGTGTTTCTTGTCCTGCGGCATCATGAGCGACGACAGATCACATGTAAATATTGGTTTGTAGTTTCTTTGCAAACGTTTATTTGGGACTGTTGTTACGTATCGCGCTCGCGGCTTCGGTCGTGCACATGTAAGTTAACCCTAACGCTAATGCCGAAGTACAAGCAAAAGTACCTGCACCGCAGGGCTTCCGAAGAAGCCCGTGGAGCAATTTCAGTGCTACGCGAGGAGCCAGAACATATGGAAACTGAAAGTTTATGTGAAAAGCCGCATACTTCTCGTCGTTATGAGAGCTCTGAACCGGTGCCGAGCTGCAGCTACAGCAACGACGTGCAAGAACCAGCAACCCGAGAAATTGTGTCGGAAATTTCACAGACTACAGACAATGTCGAGATGACAGGGATAATTCATCGGGACGATTTATCAGACAGCACTAATGGATCTAGTAGTGAACCGACGGACAATCTAAGCTGCTGCGATTTGTCTGCGAGTTTAAGAACATGGGCCGCCAGCGACAACATTCCCCACACCTCCGTGTCAAATCTTCTGAAAATTCTCCGGCAGCATGTTTGTTTTCGAGAACTTCCGAGTGACGCACGCACCCTTTTAAAAACCCCAAGAGGCAGCACAAAACACATAACTGAAATGCCACCTGGCGAATACTGCCACTTTGGTTTGGCTGAATGCATCAAAAATATATTTGAAACTTCAGCTGACATCCCAGACCAGGTGTCTCTGATGTTTAATGTAGATGGGCTTCCACTTTCTAAAAGCTCGAAATTGGAATTATGGCCAATCCAATGCAAAATCAAAGAATTGTGTGATGTGCCACCGTTTGTTGTCGGGGCTTACGCTGGCACCTCAAAACCGTCCTGTCCGAACGACTATCTTCAAAAATTTGTCGATGAGCTGGTCATCTTGCTTTCTGATGGAATCACTGTACGTGGCTCGACGATACACATCCTCTTTGACAGCATGATTTGTGACGCCCTCGCACGTTCGTACATTTACTGCACGAAAGGCCACACCGGTTTTTCTGGCTGTGCAAAGTGTACGGATGAAGGAAAGTACGATGTGAATAGGTTATACTTTTCCACTGAAGCAGCATCGTTGAGAACGGATGACAGCTTTCGCAACCAAGAAGACCCTGATCATCATCGCGGAGTGTCCATACTAACAGACCTTCCTATTGACATCATAACGACAGCACCTCTAGACTATATGCACCTTCTTTGTCTTGGTGTGGTCAAAAAATTAATTTCACTTTGGGTTTCTGGGCCATTAGATGTAAGACTTGGCCCGACTGAGAGGAATACTCTAACAGCTAAAAGCATTGCGCTACAAAAAAACATCCCAAGAGAATTTTCCCGGAAACCACGAGGAGTTGACGAGGTGGAAAGATGGAAGGCGACAGAGTTTCGTCTTTTCCTGTTGTACACAGGGCCTGTCGTCCTTGAGGGTATTCTTCAACAGCCCCACTATCTGAACTTTCTAACACTACACTGTGCATCTATGATCCTCATGAACAGTGAACTGTGCCGCACCCAGAATGAGTACGCCTCCACATTGATGTCGCATTTTGTGCAGATGTTTGCTGAGCTGTATGGAGACCATTTGGTGTCTTATAATGTCCGCGGTCTCCTACATCAGGCAGATGATGCGAAGAATCATGGTCCTCTTGATTCATTTAGTGCATTTGCATTTGAAAACAACATGCAGATCCTCAAAAAGCTACTCAGAAAGCCATCATCAACGCTTGCACAGCTGTACAACAGATTTAGCGAAAATCAGCAGACTGTGATCAAAACGTCCTTGAAGCCCAAGAAAGTGGGCCCTAGCAATTCACACAACCGAGGCCCACTTCATCCATTATCCACCCTGCCACAGTATGATCAGTTCACGACAAATCAGTTCACTCTCACAACAAGCGGCCCTGACAGCTTCTGTATGGTGAACGGTGACATGATTGATATAAAAAACTTTGCTACAATGCGGGAGTCAGAGAAGATGTGTGTGATAGGGCACAAATTGGCACAAAAGCGTGATCTGTTTCACAAACCGTTTTCATCATCTCTAATAGGCACTCAGGTCGTGTCTCGAAGCCCAGTTTTAAGGGTATGGCCACTAGAAAATGTGACAAAAATACTTGTATTGCCCTTCAAGCAAGAAATGGTTGCAATGCCAATGGTGCATTTATACTAGGGTTCTGTAACTGCCAGCCAAGTTGTAATTGTTCCGCGCCTGTTCTGTACCGCATTTCAAACAAGATCTCCTTACCTACTCACATCTGTTATAGATGTCGTTCGCAATAGTTCATTTCCTTGACCGTGACGAGGTGGGGATTGTACCAGTTTCTTGGATCCATGGAAACACTTGCAAGTGGCCAAACCTGCCCACTCACATCGTTGATAAGAAAGTAAAGAAAGGATTGCCTCCTGGTGAAGATTCTGACGACATCGAAATTCAAGTTAAAGGGCTATTCAGTAAGCTGGTCTTGCACAGTAAATATTTGCTGTGTGCATAAGTACACATTTAAGGCATATTTGATATCATTTAGTGAGCTGGGGAGAAGCACGCAAGATGCTGCCCGCTGCAGAATATCATTCGGACTTGAACGAGAGCAGATTGCCCCCCAAGCGAATCAGGCGTCCAAGAATGGTGTACAGTGATGAGGATGACGACTATGATTTTCCGCCTGTCCCACAGAATTTTGCAGCCAAAGGTATGTGCGTACTGTAACAAGAATTGGTTACTGGAGGCCAATATGGTTTAGAGAAATTAATTTCTAAGTAAGTCATTTCCGTGTTCATTACTGTGGTGCCCAACTCCAATGATGCGATTTCAAGTTTAAATCACAGGAAAGCTGCCTGTTGCTGTTCCTTTGGACACTTCTGCACACAGCAGAAAGATTGCAGGTAATTCAGCTCGCACTTGGTCAGGCACGTTGTCAGACACTCTGGAATCATGACGGCTGTTATGTAAATTACAGCAAAGAAAACTCTCACTGATGGGTGTTCTAATTCTCCGTGTCACACAAATTCCCGTGAGAGACAGTCAGGTACTGTACCTATGCAGCCGTCGAAATATGTTACCCTTACAACGCACTGTTTTGCAGGCAAGCAGCTTGACTCTAGGTGTCCATCCAGTCAGTCGTCGTTCACTGATGAGTCAGCTCCATTAAGGTTTTCAAGTAGGTATTTCCTGCTATCGGTTCAATGGCAAGCATATACCTGCCTGTCCCTATCACAGGTCAACGAGCTATGAGTACCGAGGTAGAGAGCACACGTTCAGTGCAGTTTGACGGGCAAGGTGGGCCCTTTATCTATATTTGCATAAGTCTCTGTGTTTGAATATACCTTGCAGTCCTTTGTTTGCGAAATACTAATACAAACATTGATTTTCTCCACATAGATGATGTGCAGTCTTGCAGATCAAGTATGTCTGATGAAGGTGCGATGAGCACTTTTTCTGCACTGGCTGATACTCAGTTTTCAAATCCATTACAGTTTCATGTGTTTGTGTCATATGTGCATCTTCAGTTATATTCATTCACCTTTTAATTGTATTGTAATCCTTCTTCACCAGGTGTATCTGCGGACGTGACCGGCAGTCACAAAGGTATGTAAGAGAGGCAGTTTGAACTAGGTGGGGACGACATACAGCTTGCAATCTTTGTAAGTCATCTAGTTTTATTTTGACAGGTCTCCAGGACTCTACGGCAGCTGGTAATGCTATGGCTTGCACGATACTCTACCATGGATATAAAAAACTCATATCTGGGTGGTTCTGATAACTTTCTTCTTTTAGCAGGTGCATCACTTGTGCAAGTGCCCAGAGCACAGCAGCCAATGCCATCTTACGGTACACACACAACCTTTTCTCTGTCGAGCATTTTGATGACAAAGTATAACCACATCTCGGTTTGAACACCATTTTCGGCTTCCATTGTTTGTCATATGAAGTTGATTTAGTTCTGTATTTAGAATTTCAGCACCAGGTGCTCAAGAACTTCAATATACTTCGCCTTGCGATACAACAACAGGGGGAACTCTTGTCAAGCCTAATGCCTCTTCAAAACTCCCTCACTGAGGCTCCCAAGCTGCTAGAGAACCCGCTCAGCTCTGTAGAAGAATTCGAAACGTTTGAAGGGCAGCTAACACCAGACCGTGAGAAGCAGTTAGTGAGTGACTATTTCACTTTAAAATACATTGAGCACTAGGCATAATTACAAGAAAAAATTGTTCGGTCCCTTTGTCTGGTACATTAGCTCAACATTGCCCTATAATAATAATAATAATAATTATATTCTTATAGATCCTGGAGCTTTCACTGCTCGGGGGAAACTCCACAAAAGTTGCAGTTCGCAGGATAATGTCGTATGTTCTCAGCAATGAACTGGGACGCCAGTACAGTTGGGAAGGAAGAAAGGGTAAATTACCCTTGCGAGACCTAAACCTGCCAAAACTCATCCTGCGTAAGCATACTTGGTTTCATGCATATATATAATGTCTTGCTCCTGTCTCCTGCTACTCGCCAGCTAAGGGCTTCAGGAAATGTTCAAATATCAGTTTGGAATGTATCCGGTTCTGCCACCTTGTTATTTTTGTTGTTTTTATTGCTTTCCCTTCGGGCTTGATTTTATGATAATGTGTGTCTTTGTGATTTTGTTAAAATTTCAGGTACCATTCACTCTCACAAAAAATTTGTCAAAACTACACGGTACGAAGTAGAGCACCAGATAAAAGAGTGGCTACGCCATGCGAGGGACAGGGCAGAAAGAGCAAGGTATGTTTAAATCGTGACCTCATTTCTTTGTCAACTACACTTAACTTCCTTGTAGTGTTCCTAGAAGGGTCCAGGCACAATCAACAGCATGAATGCAGATCTCTCCCAAGTTGTAAGAGTGCTCGACGGCCCACTATGTCTCACGCCACCAGAGTTTGTTTTAGTTGTGTTTTTTTAGTTTTTGCTGCTGAATGCGAAAGGTATGTATTGATACCTGTTCATTCAGTTTCTTTATTAATGTAGCCATTTTATTTCCAGTTCTTGAGAGTGCTCGAGGCATATGCTATATATCAGGGTCAGCGCGCTTTTTTTTTTTCTTCTGTCAACTTAAGAAAGGTACATATCAATATCTGTCTATCCGTTAACCTTCATTCATGCATAGCCCCTCCTTTTTTTCAGTTTTGAAACGTGCTCCAGCCTCACATTGTCTTACCGGTTTCATATTTGTACTGCTCAGCCTGAGAAAAGGTACATACCAATACCTGTCTGTTCATTAACCTTTATTCATTGGGATCCGCTCTTTCATCAGTTTTTAAGTGTGCTCGATGGCCCACCATATCTCACACCATCAGAGTTTTATTTGTGTTTTTTAGTTTGTGCTGCCCAATGCGAAAGGTATGTATTGATATCTGTTCATTCGGTTTTGTTCATTAATATAGCCATTTTCTTTCCAGTTCTTAAGGGTGCTCGAGGCATATGTTTTTTATCCGAATCCAGAACTAGTCCATTTTCACGTTCATACGAAAGGTATGTATTTCTGTCTGTCTGTCTGTTAACCTTTACTTATGCATAGCCCCCACCCACCCTTCTTTTCAGTTTTGAAAGGTGCACCAGCCTCACGTTGTCTGTTTCATGTTCATATTACTGAGACTGAGAAAGGTACATACCAACATCTGTCCATTCATTAACCTTTATTCATTGATAGCCTTTTTTTTAGTTTCTAAGAGTGCTCAAGGCTAACATTTCCTTACCAGTTCCTCGTTAATTTTGCTCAACTTGAGGAAGGTACGTACCGATATCACTCTATTCATTAACCTTTATTCATTGATACCCCCCTCTTCTCAGTTTTTCAGTGTGCTCCATGGCCCACTATATCTCAGGCCACCAGAGCTAGTTTTATTTCTGCTTTTATAGTTTGTGCTGCCCAATGCGAAAGGTATGTATTGATATCTGTTCATTCGGTTTTGTTCATTAATATAGCCATTTTCTTTCCAGTTCTTAAGGGTGCTCGAGGATATGTTTTTTATCCGAATCCAGCACTAGTCCATTTTCACGTTCATACGAAAGGTATGTATTTCTGTCTGTCTGTCTGTTAACCTTTACTTGTGCATAGCCCCCCCCCCCTTCTTTTCAGTTTTGAAAGGTGCACCAGCCTCACGTTGTCTGTTTCATGTTCATATTACTGAGACTGAGAAAGGTACATACCAACATCTGTCCATTCATTAACCTTTATTCATTGATAGCCTTTTTTTTAGTTTCTAAGAGTGCTCAAGGCTAACATTTCCTTACCAGTTCCTCGTTAATTTTGCTCAACTTGAGGAAGGTACGTACCGATATCACTCTATTCATTAACCTTTATTCATTGATACACCCCTCTTCTCTCACTTTTTCAGTGTGCTCCATGCCCAGTATATCTCACGCCACCAGAGCTAGTTTTATTTCTGCTTTTATAGTTTGTGCTGTCTCATGCAAAAGGTATGTATTGATATCTGTTCATTCGGTTTGTTCATAATATAGCCATTTTCTTTGCAGTTCTTATGGGTGCTCGAGGCATATAATTAATATCTGAGTCCGGCGGTAGAATTTTTTGTTCGGCTTAAAGGTACATATCAATATCTGTCTCTTCATTAACCCTCATTCATGCATAGCCCCCTCCCCTCCTTTTTTTTCAGTTTTGAAAGGTAGCTCTAGGCTAACGTTTTCTTACCAGTTGCGCACTAATGTTGCCCAACTTGAGGAAGGTATGTGTCAATGTTGCTCTACTCATTAACCTTTATTCATGGATCGCTTTTTTTTTTTTCAGTTTGTAAAGGTGCTCGAGGCTAACGTTTTCTTACCAGTCTGCCGTTCTGCTCAACTTGAGAAAGGTATGCATTGATATTTTTGTAATCATTAACTTATATTAACGGATAGCCTTTTTTTAGTTTTAAGGATGCTGGAGCCTCTTATGTCAATCATCATTCAGGTACATTTTTGTCCGAGAGTTGGTTCTAATCTTAGTTTGTACATTTTCTGATGGTAGCAAATATATTATATATTCAGTGTGCCATCTGCATATGATGAAGTTGTGCAGTGTTAACTTTTATCCACAACACATTTTTTTGAGAAAAAGAGCTATGAGAGCAGCATTGATTTTGTTTTTGCAGTTGAGTTATACAGGTGGACACGATCTCTAAGAAAGTATGTAACCAGAAGATGTCTAATTATCTCAAATCCATTAATTTAGCCCTTTAACTAAGGAATTTTCAAACAGAACAGAAGGCAGTATCCGTTGAAATTCAGTGTATATTTAAAAAACCAAGAAAAGAGCGTGTGTCATGGAATTTCGCTATGCAAATGAACCAAAACTGAGAAAGCACGCCCCACGGGCGCATCACCATCACCAATGGAAGTTTGTCTGAGCCTGATTGCAGTTTATCTGGCCAGCAGGCCAACACCTCCTACAGTAATCTCGGTTACTCCGAATCATGTCATCCTCTGACTTCAAATGAACGCTGTGCTCCATGGGCTCCTGGGTTTGGCTTCTTAGCACATCAAATTCGACAATAATTATGACAACGCACGTGCGAATTTAACAAATCTTGAAACTGAATTATGTTACTCCATTCTACTAACTTTTTTTGCCTAAAGTTTCTAGCTAGACAGGCAATTAATTCTAGATAATTAGCCATCCCGTAGTTACATGCTTTGTTCGAGAGGATGTCCGCCTGGCCGTTAAACTGAATTGCAAAAACGATGTCTATGCTGCTGTCGTACCTCTGTGAAAAATATGTAGCGGATGCAAATGAACACCTTGTATGTATCGCATATATTTCCTGACGCTATTATAAAACTACCGAACTTTCTGCTTGCAGTTCAGAAGTACATCTCGTCGTGACGAATCTACTCGCAACAGACGCCAGGAAGAGACACAGAATACAATGAATGTCATTTAGTGCATAAGTGTGTAATTTGACTCTGGAAACATTAATAAACGCAATATTTACTCAAACTAGCCAGTTAAACGAAGAACCATACAATGTCCCATATTTATCCAAATATCTGGTAGATAACATCACAGGGACGTTCCTGCAACGTTCAATCAGTGCCCAAATCCTAGTCCCCTGGATCCCCATGGATATCCCTAGGCTCTCTGGACTACTCCCAGGGATATCCTCATATCCAAAGCAGGATATCTGACAGATCTCCCTGTGACGTATATGGTTTGCTGGGCTGTCATATCTCCTTTCGCAGCAATAACGAGGCCATTCGCTCAGATACGGAAGCGCATAGCGACGGACAAGGTCCACGTCTTCACATAGCAAGGACCCTCTGCTTCTATAATTTTCATGGTGCATCTTCGCTCCTTGTCGGCGTCCGTCTCTTGCTCATCCTCTTCTTCGGAACGTTTTTGTTTTCGACGTTTTCGATAATGTTTATGTCCGAGCTTTGCGCAGAAAATGCCAGTTGCATTACGCCTAGGTCGTCGAGAATGCGCTGGTCAGTTTTGCTTCGATGGAGGGAGTTGCCATTGTGCTGGAAATGGTAACACCCATTCGAAACGGCCCGTCCAGAGCGTTGGGCAGCAGTGCTCTCTCGATAACCTCTGTGTAGGGTAGGCTGTGGAACTGAAGCGTAATCCGCGTTCATTCGAGTCCGTGACCCGAGTCCCTCGTACGAGAGGGCGCCCCAGACACTCAACGTCTACTGGCGTGTGCACAACATTCTGTGGACGTATCACTTTTACCCAAAAAAGTACAGGTTAACTACAGAAGAAGAGTATAGACAGCTTGTCCCATGGCGAAACCCTCAACAGGAGTTTTTACCAGTTCTAGACGGTGTAAGCATATATTCATTCGCTAGAGTTCTGTACAAAAATGAGGAGTGAAACACGAAATGCCGAACGAGACAAGTGGATCACTACAGTTTGGCACCACAGAAGAACGAACGAGAACTGTAAAACACATTTATTAGCCCTTCAGGCACCATCTGTGCATGTCAATGTCCCTGGCTTGACTTCCAGAAAATCGGCTACAACAATTGTTCTTCGTCAACTCACCCTGAGTCTGCTTCATCGCGATGAAGGCAGAATTAAAATCTTTACTGATGGCTCATCGACACAGACCGGCTCTACCTCTGCATTCGTAATCCCTGAGCTGTCGATTGAACGAAGCGCTAAGCTGTCGCACCCGACGTCGGCTGCTGTGGCCGAGCTGCATTCCATTCTTATGGCGCTTTCCTTCATTGTGTCCCGTCAACCACCGATGCACTGGACCATATACAGTGACTCCAAAACCGCCTTCCAAGCTCTGCAGTGCACCCTGGGCTCGAGCTCCCTCGCTCCACTGGTGTGTGACGTCCTCAGGGAGCATTCATGTGCTGTCACACAGACACATAACATCACCTTGCAGTGGATCCCAGGTCATTGTGGCGTCCCTGGGAATGAGGCTGCCGACCTACTTGCGAGACGGGCTCATGTGGCACAAGGCGTACCGACGCACCGTACGTATTTCACCCAAGCGGACGCGAAGCAAGCAATTGGTACTCTCATGGGACGTCTGTGCAGTGAACACTGGTGCAGAAGTGTCCCTTCTACGTCGTTCCTGCGCAGGGTGGACCCAGATCTCCGTTTTTATATGCCGTCAGCGCTTCCTCGACCCATCACGTCGCTCATCTACAGGCTTCGCCTCAACGTGCCATACAGTGGACGACTTTTGTTTAAGCTCGGCATGGTCCTGTCCCCCAACTGCAGTCTGCGTGATGTAGTTGAGGACGTGGATCATATACTCCAAGACTGCCCGAGGTACAGTGCACACCGATGTACCCTTGTGTCGTCCCTGTCTCGCCTGGATAATCGGCCATACTCCACCGAAAAGGTTCTTGGGTGCTGGCCAGCAAATCAGCTCATACCTGCCATGCGCGCCCTTGTGCAATTTCTCGTCTCGACGGACCTGTTTGACACATTGTGACACTCTTTGGTTTTAGTGCCTTCAGACTTCGCTTTTGGTGACAAGCTCGGTGATGATGTTCTCATTTATTCTTTCAAAGCGTTTCAAAGCGTCGAGGTTAGTGTAGTTTCCCTTTCTTTTATTAATAACGCGTCCTGGAGTAGCCAGTCCCGAGTGGCCCGAGACTACCATCTCCATTTTTTTCTTTTAAAATCAATCAATCAATCAATCATTTATTAGCCATACGGACACGAAACAAGTACAAAAAGTGAAATAGTACATACGTCCAATTTTGAATCGAAACTTAGTATCGAAGTGTCCAGTATCGACTACCACACACAGCAAAAGAAACTACAAATCCGGAAAGTCACAGTACCTACCGAAACCATTTCAAGTACTCATACATTCATACCATGACTCCTCAGTGCACCATTTCGTTGAAAGCATGTCTTTTCCGGCATTCGATCGTCCAGCGGCCAATACGCACGATAAAAGTGCAAAACCAATAGACGTACGTCGCAATCGACCAGGAAAGCAATGTGAGGACCTGTAAAACAACATGACCTCACCTGTGTTTCAGTCACACTGGCATGTCTCATTACCAGACAAGCTTGTATATAGCCTGAAAATGATGACATAGAATTTCCTGAATTGACTCCCTCAAACAAAGGTTATGACTACGAAACGGTTCTGTTAAGCATTATCGCATTGGAGTACATCTCTCAGGACAGTGGGTGGACCTACTAACGAATGGCTTCGGTCCAATGAAGCAATCTGAAAGCCATTAATTTCTTGATAAGTGAGGTTCAACGTCTCAGCCGCAGTTAAAACATTGCCCCTCCAAACTGACGTGAAAGGTCGCGTAAGTGTATAAGAGCGCGTCAGATTGAAACATGTCCACAAATAATTTGCTTGCGTTGGTGACGACTGACGACCAAATAGAGACAGAGTTCACCTATTTTTTGTCATCACGGAAATGTACATCTGAGAGTTAATGTGTTTAAACGTTTAGAAATATTGGGAACTATGCGTCCTACATGCGCAGATGAAAGTGCACGGCGGCGGGCGGCCGAGAAGAGAAGATATAACAAGGAGTAAGATGCACGCTTACCATTTCTCCGCGATGTTCGTACACTTCCTATACACATTCCGAATGAACTCTCCCGCATCCGCCCGACACTATGGTGTCTCTGCCTAGACAAGATACAGTGCTCGCACGTCCAGTAAACTTTTGTCCAACACTGTACATTAAGAAGCCCCAGAACAACTGGTTCGCGGAATTACGAAAGAAAGAGTCGGTTGACGATAAATTACCAGAACCCGTACGGAAAGTTTTATAGATTGCGTTTCCGCCACGAAAATAGACAAGCTAGTGGTGGCGAAGTGCGTCAGCTACTTCGGTCTTTGCAGCCCTCTACTGCCCATTGTCGGAAATGCCAGCGATGAGCTCTTACATACTATCACATTTCAATGACAATCCGCACAACGCTTTCTTCCGTATTTTTTAAAAAATTATAATTCGATGACGGTCTTTCTGGGACACGCTGCATATCAGCCTCATATATGAAAGTGTCAACATCGACATACAACAGATATTGGCGTTACACAATCGCAAGCGTCCTTTTTTTTTCTGTTCGTGCTGTACGAACATACGCGAAATAGCAACAAAATAATTAATGCTGATATTTTTTTGTAACATGCAGAACTGAGAATAGCATCCCCCTCATTGTACTGTGATGTGCGCTGTCTTTCGTAAGGTACACAGAATGCTAAACTCCGCAGCGCACTGCGGTCGGGCTGCAGGTGATGCTAACCTTCCACTGCTCGTGCAACGCTTGCGGGTATTTCGATGTTCTGCGAAATCTCGCTTCATTACATCATATAGACGAGGCGTCTCAACTGACACTTACACATCGCGTGGAAACCTCGTGCCCGCAACACCTGTTCAGCAGAACGGAGACCGATAACCTTTTAACACGCTCCTCTGACCTAAGCGTATTGCATTGTAGAGTCATCTGCACCTGCCGAGCAACGGGAGGGCTTCAGACACATAAAAATAAAGACAATGATCGCAGGGCGAAGCCACGTGTGTGTCATCCTGCGCATGTCCCCTCGACGCCTTGGAGCTCCTCTCGGCTGCGTAACATGGTGCAATTTTGACTTGACTTTGACGTCGCAGTGGCACAATGTCCCCTGACCGGCATATGACGCTCTCCAAACACCGAGGGAATCTCCAGGACGCCGGCGCGACGGATCCTGTAAACATCCGTGGTTGTCACATGTATCACTCTTGTCATGTAGCTGGCCGTCATGTGACCACTGCATGACCTGCTTGCGACATACATGTCTGGTTTCTCCAGCTCGTTACCTGTCCACTATCGGCGGTATCACGAGCGAAGGACCCACACAAGTATCGCTTCTGAGGGGAGGCCATGTTTCGCGCAACGCCGCTAAACGGATGAGGTCATCTGTGATCGTCGAGCGCCTAGCGTCGTCTGCTAGAGTTGGGCGCGCGAGCTGGCGACTCCGAGACCCAAAAGAGTCACACACTAAAGCTTTTTACACACTGAAAGGTGTTCTTTTCAGTACCCTCTTACACCCTCAAGGGGATAATTTCTATGAACACCCCAGGCCGGTTTCACGTCAGTTCAGACAGGGACCGACCTCCTGTATTTTCATTATTTTTCATAGTTAGAAGCTCATCGTACATGATGATCAACTGCCGTAAAATGGATAATTTCTACGGAATAGCTTTCGTGCAAACAAATCGAGAAAATCCGGCGCTGGCTTCGACTGTTTCAGTTTTGCTGTGTTTGTACGCGTAAATCTCCCTAGTTTTAAAAGATATTGTAGTGAAATTTTGTTAGACTCTAGTATTCCTACAGGCCAGCAGTCCGAGCCAAATTTTAGTGCGCAGGTGCAAGGCTCTGTGCTATAAAAAATGTCGAACAAGCTCTGTCGTGCAGTGTGTTTTTTTGTTTTTTTTTCATCTTCGTCGTGTGATTTCTTTGGCTGTAGATGTCTGTCATTACCATACTTGGTATCCAGTTCACTGACCTTTTAATGCTCTTTCATTTTCTGTATCTGTCGTGCGTATACCTCCTACAGGTATCTGCTGGAACACGCGCATGTTTATGCATATTCCGGAAAAACAAGGATATCTGTTCCTCGAAAAGGGCCCCCTTTCGATTTCATTTATATTTTTAGAGGACATGGCGATGGCAAGACCTTAGATCTGACATAAAAAAATCTGCTTCAAAAGGCGTACACTGGCAATCCGCGCGTTAAAACGCGGCCCTACTCTGCGAGCGTACGTGTCGGAGCCAGGCTAACGGTACCGCGGGATGGCGGGACTCCTGTCGATCCTTCCATTGTTTTGGCAAGGCTGTCCGGCCCTAGCGTTACCTGAGCTATTCGTCGACATACTTTTGACGTCCTGCTGAAGAAAGAATCCATGCCTGGGTGTTCGTCATTTCCCACAAAGGATCTGAATGAAAGCCTATGTTTCCGGAAACCAGTATTTCAACGACTAAATGGCCAGCGAAGGTAATGGTCAGCGATATCTCTATCTTGCAAGCTGCGTACACGGTGATGCACATACTGTACAAACAAATACCGAGTTAGAAGTTGCTTTTTCCAGGGTCCCTGCAAGTTTCTACGAAGTTTGCTTTGTTTCTTTCACGGTGTTTTTAAGTTATACAGAGGGCTTTAAGCTGAAAACGGCTGTTCTGTGCTGAAGGTGCAGCAGTATATGTCCTGTCAGAGCTGAGTAAGTGGGCGGGTTCTCACATTTGTCAGAATTACGTTATAGACGTTCAGAGCAAAGTCATACCGGAGAAAGTACTAATCCACCTTCCAAGACACACATAGTGCACTTCGATTTCGCTGAAAACTGGACAGCAGCTATGCCTAGCGAAATACAAACGTGTCACTGAGGAGACACATATCCCGATATACACATGCGTGGTAACAGCTGGTGTGATGAGCGAAGGCTTGTGTTAGGATTCAGGACCCTCATTGTTAGCTTCCATCGCTATTGGAGAGTAGCTTCATGAGGATGTTCCTCCTGCAGCTAATGATTGGCGTGTCAGATGTAGCGGCGAGCCATTCTAAAAATTGGCATGGGCTCTATCAGCTCTTCAAATCTACGTTTGCGAGCGAGCATTGGCAACAGGCCACGACAAAAGTGCGTGTGACAGCATCGGTGAAATAATCAAGCACCATGCCGCGGCACCTAACTTGCGTTCACGTGAGCAAGACGTCATCTTAGGTTTATAAGATATGATAACGTGCTTGCCAAAACATCTAAAACGCGTCCATTAACTCCATCTACGCACTGAGGGCGTGGCTTCTTTGATAATGCTTAAGAAACAGTCAAAGCAAGACACCGGAAAGTTTCAGCAGAGGAGCATTCATAGCCCGTACCGTGCACAGTGAATGCAGGAAAGTGACGTTTCCATAGAAACTGAGTGTAACAATTTGTCGCTCTCATTGCAAAATACTGCATCCGCCTTCGCAGTCTTGTAAATATATACACATTAAACTACCACTTTTGATTACACAAAGTTTTCCTTTTCCTTGTACGCCATCGACCGATGTCCGCCATCCTACGGTACCGCTAACCGGGCTCCTACATGTACGCACGCAGAGTAGACCCCCTTTTAACAAGCTAATCGCCAGTGTACGCCTTTTGAAGCATTTTTTTTTTTCTTGCGTCAGATTAAAGGTCTAACACCGGGCCATGTCCTGGCAAGATATGAATGAAATCGAAAGGGGTCTTTTCGCGAAACGGACGCGAAATATCCTTGTTTTTCCGAAATATGCATAAACATTTGCCTGTTTCAGCAGGTACCTGTAGGAGGTATCCATACCACAGATATATAAGATGAACGAGCATTAAAAGCTGAATGAACTAACATTAAGTATGTTAATGAGGGACATCTACAGCCAGAGAAATCACACGTCGAAGTTTGAACAAAACTGTGTGAGAGAGCATATTCGTCATTTTTATAGCACAGACCGTTGCAACTGCCCGCTAAATTTTGCGCTCAAACTGGAAGGCCTGCAAGCACGTTAAATTATAGAAAAAAAATCACTACAATATCATTTAAAACTCATGGGATATACGCGTGCAAAGACGGCAAAACTAAAACACTCGAATTCAGGGCTGGCTTTTCTTCTTCTTCTTCTTTTTTTTTTTTTTTTCACGAAAGCTATTCGGTATAGATTATGCATTTTACCGCTGTCGGTCATCATGTACGATGAGCTTCTGAGTATAGAAAATAAAAAAAATCGAGGAGCTGGATGGGCGCTCCCTGCCTGAACTGGCGTGGTACTGGCCTATACGAGGGCATAATTCAGATTGAATGATTTTAATGGACACTCCACACATAGGATTCAACGTGCGGTAAAATGTAGCTTGCTAGATCTTTCGTTGTAATTTTGTCGCCATGAGCATCCGAGGAAGGCCTGTAATTGGATGCTACACGAAGCATTCTCGTCGACGATATACAGAAAAATTACGGTATGCACTAAGTGGCTTAATTTTGCTAATTAAACTTAGGAATTGAAGCAACATGGCCTTTTGTCCTAATTCGCTTTTTTTTTTTGCAGTTACACACTGTACAGTAAATATCGCAGAACAAACAACAATAACACTTTACTCATAATGATGAGAGAGTTTAATTGCAGAACATTTCATGAGATGAGTACTTAATATCCAAAAAATGAGGGCCCACGGAGTGCGCTTATAAGGTGCGCTTTATGCTGGAGTAACATTATGGGGTGCAAGCGGTAGTTCCCACCGCCATGTCTTTCCTCCATAACGACATGTCACTCACCGATCAAATCAAGAACCCCTGATAATACCACGGTAAGACCTTCGCTTGAAGGAAAATCCTGTGTCACTCAATCCACTTCATCTTGATTAGGTAGCGCAAACACCGTGCAAATGCAAATATTAACAAGCATCCTTTGAGCAGGTAATTGATTTCCAGGTGCAATTTCTGTTATGAATCTCACGACTCTTTTCACGATTCTTCTTTTCACGATTTCACGATTCTCACCTGCATTCTTTTCTAGAAAAGTGCGTATTTGCAAAGAGCTATCCTATCCGTAAAGAAAACCGTTCCATTCTCTTGACAATTTCCGAGTTCTAGCAAAATTAAAGGTCGGAACACTTTCATGGATGAGGTCGTTACATTGAATTGAATTGAATTGATTGTTTATTTTATAAAATAATATTTGATGGGGAGAACTGAAAAAAAAACTACATCTAGCTTGACTAGTTCCCAGCTCCCAAACACTTGATCGGAATTGAAAGAATTCATTCACTTGAAATAATTGATCGGAGCATACATGAGCATACAAGCACGAGGGAAAGATGACAGCAACAAATTTAAGAACTGTTTAAAAAGACAGGTAAACGGTATGATAATGATTTGCATTGTTGGTCCGGACACGCGGGACGTTCCAGTTAATTTTATGGCGAATATTATAGGAAGTTATATTTCATTCTAGTTTAATTAGTTCAAAAATTCAGGAGTATCTGCGAATTTTTCTCTGTAAACACCGGAGTCTGCGTTTGTAGAGATAGAAAACATTTGTAATATTGTGAAGTTGAAAAAAACCTTCTGTAGTCTCACGATATCCAATATTCGCAAATACACGAATTACCCTTTTTTGTAAAGCTAGCAGATGTTTCAAATTACCCCTCGAAGTTGTCTCCCAGGTTAAGGTGCGAGAAAAATAGGGAATTATACAGTAATAACGTAATGCGGAAGGGGAACACATGTCTATATATACTACATATGCCAACTATTTTGCATAGTTTCCTCGGTATACACTCAACAGGTTCATCCCACAACAGACATTCATTGAAAACTACACCTAAGCATTTGACAGAGCTCACAATTAAAAGTGGTGTGCCATTACATACTAATTGGCTACTTACTTGGATGTTTTTATTTTTCTGCCGAAAAATAATAGCTTTCGTTTTATTAGAGTTAATACGTAGGGAGTTTTCTGTGAGCCATTTCACTAGGCAATAAGGCTCGTCATTTGCAGTGTCAATTAACGAATCAAAATCAGCACCACCAAAAAATATAATGGTACCGCATACGATACAAATTCACATTTCACATTCAAAGTGACAATATCCATAAGATACACAGTGAACGAAAGAGGCCCAGCACACTTCCCTAAGGTACGCCTCAAGTAACATTATGCAATGGTGACAACAGGTCAGGTCCAAGTTGCACATATTGTTTGCGCCGTTCTAAATAAGATATCAACAACTGTAAAACTATGCCACGTACACCGTAGTGTTCCAACTTGCAAATAAAGATGTTATGATTTATACAGTCAAATGCCTTGCTGAGATCAAGGAATACACCTACTGTTAAAAATTTAGATTTCAAATGATTAATGATCAGTCCCTTCTGTCTCGACAGGGCAGTTTCTTTAGACCGTCCACTCCTAAACACATGTTGAAAGTCATCAAGAATATGGTGTTTATGGTGTGTCAAAGAAGGCATTCAATTTGGAATGAATAATTTTATCTATACACTTGGAAAATATCGGCGAAACTGAAATCGGGCGATAATTTCCTAGGTCATTCTCATTGTCCCCCTTGGAAAGCACCGCGACCTTGGCTGTCTTCATATTTGTTGGGAAGGCACAAGGGCACAATGACAAGTTTATATAGATGCAAGAGGAGCAGAAATTATGTCTATTACGAACTTGACTGGTTTAACTGTGATCTCATCTTTATCGCACTATTTGCTGTTTTTGAAGCTTGAAAATACGTTACATACTTCACTTTCTGAAGCAGGACGAAGAAATACTGACTTGCGTACACGCGTTATGGACGAGTTCATGGAGTATCATGTAGTTCGATCATCTTCAGTACATAACTGACCAACACTTGTGAAATGCTTATTGCCTTGACGCAAGGTCAACACCTGAGACGTCAATACTACACTCTAAATCCGACACCCGATATGTACCGCATGAAAGAGGACCCGCACCTGGGCCAGGCGGTACACATGAGGTGCAGTCCTCAACCAGCAGGTACAGTCCGCGACCACTGCGAAATTCAAACGGTACAAGGGCTCCGAGACCCATCCGTACCGGCTAGGTACCTTTTAAGCGCGATCTATAGCAGCTGTACCTCATGTGTACCGCGTGTTTCCGGCGCATGAGTACGAACGCCTTCTCACGATATCCATGCGCTGCAAAAATATTTCGTGTGATTCCGAATACCAGTCTATAAATTCCCTTATGCAGCAGTGCCGTAATGGATCAGCACTATCATTCTGTCAAAGAAGTGCAATAACTAGAACCCATGACCTTGAGGGATCGCATGTTTTGGAAGAATTCGTTTCTTGCAACCGCTGCAAATCAGTTTGTTTTGAAACGTTGGGGAGCGAGGACGAGTCTGCTCGGTCTTGGAAGAAATTCGTTCGACGCGTTCAAGATTGAAGTCATTTAAGGTGCGTATTATATCTCTGAAGTAATTATTCGTCTTCACGACGCATTTTCGTTCATCTTCGCTCTGATTCCCAGTGGTCCTGATCACCGGCAGGCTGGACACAACGACTGAGGGACGGAGACAACGAACTTTGTGCTTCATGCACGAACGTTGATGCGTGAATTAGAGAGCCGAGAGTGCATTTTGCACCTCGATTACACAAGCAAGTAGGCATGTTTTTCAGGCAAGCTATTTCGGTTGTTGGATTTTTTTTTACATTGTATTTTCTCCTAGGTTACGTCAAGCGATGTCGTAAATGGGTGAGTCAATCGTCTACTGTGGTTGGTGTTACGTTCTGTGGAAGAAACGGAAGTTGGGGAAGAACAGCTATCCAAAGGTGTGGAAGAGATAAAGAAGCGTGACCACAGAGCAGCTGCAGTGGTGAAGGAGAGACGCAGTGGTCATCGTTCATCCATATACGTTGTGCCCCGTGTGTTCGGCGTTTGTGCATCATGACAATGCACGCTCGCGATGGACAAGCGTCAATCCTGAAATGGATATAATTTTCGAATAAAGGTATTTGTTTGTTATATTTATCGTGCAGCGTAGCTTCCTGGGGCTGTTAATATATCATGGAGGAGGGGAACCACCCCGACGGGTAGGCCTAAATCGCTGCGCGCTATCCGTTACATGTACCGCATGTGAGGGCGCATGTACCTCTTGGCCAAGAGGTACTTAACCGTTACATATGCGTTACCTGATTTAGAGTGTACCTAAGCGCAAATGCGACTTGACATTGTTCTTATTTCCAGGATGAATTACCTTATTAACGTTTGCCCATATGACATCACATCTACTCATACTGTGATGTGATGTGAATAAAGAAAAAAAATGGGGATGTGAGTTTCGACGAAGTCAAACTGGCTACCCCAGTACACTTAATACAGAAATAAAATATGAAAGTCACTGAAAAGGTTAGCCAGCTGTAGGGATCGAACCCACATCTTCTGGATTACCGGTCCAGGGCTCTACCGGTAATCCAGAAGATGTGGGTTCGATCCCTACATCTGGCTAACCTTTTTTCAGTGACTTTCATCTTTCATCGTTGATTTCTTAGGCAATTTGAGGCTTTGTTTGTATCTGTCCCTTTTATGTTGTTCCAGCCTCAGAACATCAGTTTATCTCTTGTTAATACCGAAAGTTCAATCCGATGATGAGATGATGAAAACGCAAAAGGATGATGTCCAGAGACGAACGAGATGATAATGTGATCAAGAAATGTATTACAATAGAAGTTATGTTTCGCAGCCTTTAATGACCTATTCAATTGGTTGCGGAATTTGCGATATTCAATTATGTCCTCTAAACATCTGGTACGCAGCAATTTTTGTTACATCTCGTGTTTTCTTTTGATCATTTGTAATAGATGACGGTTTATCCATGGCTTACGAAATTTTCTTGATTTTCTCATAAAACGTCGCGGGAAGGATTTATCATAGGCATTTTTGAACACCTGAAGAAAGTTATCATATGCACTATCAACGTTATACTCTTCTAAAAGACTGTTCCAGTCTACATTCGCTATATGGGCACGAAATTGGTCTAAATTACATGGTGTAAAGGACCGAATATAGTAGAAGTCACGATTCTTTCTCAACATCCTTTTTTGAACAGTAGCTGAGATTGGAAAGCGATCGCTGATATCAACTTAAACCACGTCCACAGTAATGCGTGCTTTCTCAAAGTTTGTTATAAATAAGTCAAGCACTGTTTGAGTGTTACACGTGACCCTGGTGCGTTCTTGGACGTGATTAAAAAAAGTTATGTGACTCAATCACCGTATGGAGTTGTTTTTGGCTTTTTGTGATGGCTGTAATATATCGACGTTAGTGCCACCTCCAATATGCAACTCGAACTCATTCCCATTCGTGAAATCCAAAACCATTTCGAGGTATGCAAAGAAAGATGTAGCATCACCGTGTGGTGGTCGATTACATACACAGAACAAAAGATTACCACTGCGGCACGTTAACATTTCATAATTTTTAGTCATGACAGAAAACTCTCTTACTATTACATGTCAAAAAGGATGATAGCAAGATTGCTACACCGCCACCACGTTGTTCTGAACGATTTAGATAATAGTTATCATAGTCAGATAACAACAACATATCGGAATCGTTACTAGACTACGTCTCGCTTAACATAACATCAAAACTGGCGTCACTATGACCAAGAAATTCATGTAGAGCGTCAGTATTCCGTGAACAGAACGAGCATTAATGTGGGCAATTCTTAAACAGTCACTAGAAAAATCCATATGCCTCTAATGGAGATAATTTCACAATGTCGCCTAAACAACCATTTTGTAGTTTTTCGCCCATTTTGCTTTTGCGTACATAGACTTCCCGTTTTTACACCACACACATTTCCAGAGTTCGAGGTAACTCGTTACAGTAACTAAGTTCCTTTTTTTGGTAACTTGTAACTTAACTCGGTACTTCTGCGCCGTGGTAACTTTCAGAGGAACTCGTTCCTTTTTCAGGTAACTTTGCCAAAGTAACTTAAATTAAGTTCCAAGTTACTTTTAACTCGCTTTCCACTCACGTCCACAGATTTTCTTGTTTTCTCTCGGTTCCTTCATGGCATTTTTTGCCCTAAACCGTGACATTCATTACATTATTTTATTCAGGAAGTCAGAACCGCTGCCAGTGAAATGAAGCTGAACCATTGTGCGCCCACACAGTAAACTTTTTACCTTTTCTTTTTTTGTGTAAATGGCTTGTCCCATGGCGCACTCCTTTTTGGTATTGCCTTTACACCAGAATCAAGGGTGTTGTCTAAAGCGCACTTTAATTAGGTGTATTTCTCACAAAACACTGTTATAATGGGCGTTTAAAAACAAAAAGGGAAGTAGTACACCGTTAAAAGGGGAGTATTCTATTTAAAACACCTTTCAGGATGGAGTTGTTTAGTGGCAAACACTCCTCTCAAAGTGTAAGACAAGCTCCGGCGGCAGCATATTGAGATATACAGTTCAACGTTCTTGCGTCTGTGGCAAGCACCACCCTGAACACGGCAGACATCCAGCCGTGGTTCCATCGTACAACCTAACCCGGAGCGCAATGCGTCATAGCCACGCCTCGTTAAGTACCATAGGCGTGATTGCCGAAGCTTGAAGAGACCAGGGCATCCTCGGTAGCCTATACTGGCGTATCCGATGGATCCTATAGAGAAATACAATTTGTTGAGGGCATGCACGTTAAGTGTAGTAGCGCGGAAAACGTCTGCAACGGTGACGGTAATTAGTCTTTGCAATCAAACGCACGCCCCAGTGAGTCAAGGATACCATAAATTCCTGACATCCTTCCCTGTCAAATACTGTGTTTTTAACTCAGGTTATCGTTTTTAATGTGATTAACTGCTGAGTGGAGCTGTGAGACCATATAATTTTTCTTTCACGAATTAAAACACAATTTTCAACAGCATATTCTCAGTCCAAATAGGGTGTAGAAAAGGTGTATAGACGTAATCACCTCTTTCAACACCTCACTTTACGCTTTTAATGAAACGTGGTGTATGCCGATATAGCACCTTTAGTAATGCTCTTTTTACACCATTTGCTATAGTTTGTGGGATAGAAAAGGGTGTCTTTATTAGAATACGCCTGTTTTGAGCGAATAAAGAGGTAAAATGATTTACTGTGCACAGGGAGTAAGATGCAAAGCGTTCGAATAGACCTCTACCAGAGAAACGTCATCATGACATTGGTAGACAGACTGAAACCGAACAAATCGGAAGGAGGGGCTGGGTTCCACCAACGGGAACTTGTTCGCTGCCTCCCATTGAAAGAAAAGCAGGACCGAGACGGGTCCCTTTAAGGGACCATATCGTCATCCCCTCAAGACCATGGCTTTCGGGCGCGACCTTGTTCACTTATAGCTTCGAGCGTAGTTCAATTCTACCAAATTTGTGGCGCTGTCGAACGCTATGACGCCATTTGTTTGCGAACAGGAAGAGGTCGATTGTGGACATAAACGAAAACGATCTAAGCGTGTTGCACTCTCCGCAGGCAACCAACGTCTAGCTCAACTACTCACGCGCGCTGTACCTGGCGTAATGCTATTTTGTGTCCGAAGCTCGTTCTTTTTTTAAATAACTCAGTAACTGCGAGTTACATTCAGGCTGAAGAACTTCATTATTAATTTAGTTACATTTTCATCAACGGTAACTTAACTTGTAACGAGTTCTTTTGACGGGTAACTTCTCAATCTAAGCAAATTTTAACCATGCTCTTTCTTTTTGGCAACAGTCGCCCCTAGCAAACGATTAATTTGAGGGCATAAGTGCTCATTCACATCATGAACGCATTGTACTACACGCCGGAATATCAAGGAAAAAATAATTATTCTTTTACCTGTTGCGCTTACGAACCCTTAGATACCAGCTCTGAAACACCCTCTCGAACAGAACCTACGGGTTGCGCCGATTCCCGTTGGCAGCCGCAAGCAGGTAACTTCTCGTGCGTTGCCTCACTGGCGGCGGCGAGATCTGTGATGTCAGAGCCGCGTGACTTTCGGAATTCGTAGTTCACCTTTTTCTCCGCCTGTGTTATACTCTTCGCTGTTAAAAATTTCAGGTTCACGTCGATGCAACGACCATTGTCTTACGTTCACCTGGGATAACGTGGGATGACCTGTTAAGCTAATTAGTGCATGGTACGCTACTACTGTAATTTGTGGCAAAAACGTTCATCACCGTCACCGTAAAGCCTTTGTATTTTTATCTACTGCAGACTATTTTCAAGGATTGAATGATATCTTCATGGTAGGGCACTCTCTCTTCGTCTTATATTCGAATGGTTCTGTCGTGAGCCTCACAAGATGGAACACAGGAGCGTGTGGCTGATAGCGTCGTCCGCCACCTCACCACCTTGTGGCACTTTCTCAGTACAACTCGAAAGTGTGCTCTTATAGCCTCTGTAGCTGCCACATCCGCCACGCACCGTTTAGCCGTGATAATGAACTGTGAGTGACTATGTTGCAACCAGGAAGTATATCCCAGAGAGGGGTACAGTATTGGGACCGCAGTCACTTTAAAGAAATAATAATATTTGTCATCAGTCATTGATCAAAGTGATCGTGTTTAATGACATTGAATTCATGTGTGGAAACGACAGCAAGGGTGATGGTTTCAGGTAAAACAACAATACTCTTGTGGTTTGTTTCCGGGTGTCACCACAGACGGACAGCGCTACGCTGTGCAAAAAAATAAGCAATTTTCAAAAAATAATTTCGTGTTCCGTCTTGTAAAGCTCACGCTAGTATACTGCACAGTATCCCAGCACAAAATTTTTTCAGCGATAGCTGGAGCAGCAAATACTACATGTAACGACAATGAACACGCTTCCTCGGAAAAACAAGCAAATTAAATGTCAAGGAGCAAGACTGTGCACCCAAGAAACACACAAAAACAGTTACCCGAGCAGCAAGCACGTAGTTAATCAGGAACCAGCTCATACTGTTAAAAAATCGCAAAATGTCATTCACTTCACTTATTTGGAATGTGGGCTGGAAAGTCGGTTTTATTTGTGGTGTAACGCTTCTGCTGTTCAAAGATTTGTTTTTGCAGCTTCACTTTTGTGTTCCGCGTGTCTCCGTTACCGGGCATCCAAGCTTAATTGAATATGCGCCCCCCACCTCACCACTTTAGTACTTCATGTAATAAAATTGCAAACATGGAAAAATATTTTTTGTGAGCTCGTTTCCTTGATGAAAGATGAAAGTCACTGAAAAGGTTAGCCAGCTGTAGGGATCGAACCCACATCTTCTGGATTCCGCAGATGACGCACCCCGAAAGTCCCTGGAGAGGCGTGTTAGCTTAGCTCAATTGGTAGAGCCCTGGACCAGTAATCCAGAAGATGTGGGTTCGATCCTACAGCTGGCTAACCTTTTCAGTGACTTTCATCTTTCATCGTTGATTTCTTAGGCAATTTGAGTGTATCTGTCCCTTCTATGTTCTTCCAGCCTCAGAACATCAGTTTCTCTCTTGTTCAACAGGTGCCGCTTGCGTCGATTTCCGTCGTATGAATGTGTGTATGAGTGAGCAAAAAATGTAAGAGTTGTAGAGCGAGAAATGAGGCGACCAGGCTCTACTGAGGTTGATGGGTTTAATGACGGTTAATGGCGATGAACCGAAAACGAAAGCTCGGGTCACGCGCAGTGCTGCGCGTAACCGATGGCGGTGCTGGTGATGATTATGACGCTGCTGCTACAGGGCTCCCCCCCGTGGCGGATGACAAGGCTGGCGAGGAGGGCCGAGGTTGGCGGAAAGGTCGGGCGCCGAGGCCAAGGAGCGCAGGAGCCGGACCCGAGGCGGCGGGCGGCTCGTAGTGTGCGAGCTGCGGCGCCCAATGCACTCGACGTGGAGGGGGAGGAATGCTGGAGACAGGAGCTGAGCACGGACGTAGGGAGGGCGGGTCGGGCGATACCAGAGGTGCAGACTCCAGGAATGCGGGCTTAAGCCTGTCGATGGCCACAGTGTCAGGTCCCCGTGGAAGATCGAGGCGGAAAAACTTCGCGGCTCGCGAGATGACCCTGTAGGGGCCGTCATAGGGAGGCTGCAAGCTGGAGCGCACAGAGTCCCGGCGGACGAAGACGTGGGTGGCTTGATTAAGGTCGGGGCTCACGAACACGCGTGTTGCGGGAGCGGAGCGGGTAGGGGAGGGCTTGAGGTCCCGGAAGAGCTGGCGGAGACGGTCGATGTAGGAGGAAGGGTCGTGCACGAGCGGGGCCGATGGGCTGAAGAATGCTCCGGGAAGGCGGAGCGGGCAGCCGTAGACCATGTGGGCCGCGCTGCAGTCATCCTGGCGGATCGCGGCGCGAAGGCCAAGCAGGACGAAGGGTAGACGCTCGGGCCAGGTTGTGTCGCCGTGGTCAGTGGCGCGGAGGGACGCCTTGAGCTGCCGATGAAGGCGCTCGACCAGGCCGTTGGCAGCCGGATGGTAGGCCGTGGTTCGGATGTGATGGGTTCCGAGGGCGCTGCACAGGTGACGGAAGAGGGACGATTCAAACTGGCGTCCTCTGTCCGTGGTTACAGTGGACGGGACGCCGAATCGGGAAACCCAGGAGAAGAGGAATGCGTGGGCCACCGTCTCTGCCGTGATGTCAGGAATCGGCGTTACCTCCGGCCAGCGGGTAAAGCGGTCGATGCACGAGAGCAGGTAGCGGTAGCCTTTGGCCAGAGGAAGCGGGCCGACCAAGTCGATGTGGACCTGGTCGAAACGTGCATCTGGCGGAAGGAACCGCGATGGAGGCGAGATGGTGTGGCGGTAGATTTTGGACCGCTGGCAGGCTAGGCAGGCCCGCGCCCAGTCACGGACATCGGCATTCATGCGAGGCCATATGTAGCGCTCTGCGACGATCTTTTGCGTGCCGCGCACGCCAGGGTGGGACAGCGAGTGGAGGGCGTTGAAAACATGCCGGCGGAAGGCCAGGGGAACGAAAGGGCGCGGGGTACCAGTAGAGGTGTCGCACCATAGACTTGCCGTCGAACCGGGGAGCGAGATCTCCCGAAAAGTGGTGGATGAGGCGGGGGATGAACGAAGGGCGGCGAGCTCTTGATCAGCCTGTTGCGCCTGGGCGATGCCGTCCAAATCGACCGCGGGGGGCGGATGGAGAGCATTGACGTCCGGCCGCGAGAGTGCGTCGGCAGCGGCATTGTCTTCGCCTGCGACGTGTCGCACATCGGTCGTGAACTCCAAGAGGTAGCACATGTGGCGGGTTTCACGAGGCGAGTGGTTGAGGGAGGCCGATCGCAGGGCGAACATGAGAGGCTTGTGGTCGGTGTACAGCACAAACGGGCGGCCCTCGAGAAAATGGCGGTAGTGTCTGCATGCCAGGTAGGCGGCGAGGAGCTCACGCCCGAAGGTGCTGTAGCGTGTTTCGGCTGGCGAGAGGCGTTGGGAAAAGAAACCGAGAGGTTTCCAGTGGCCATCCTGACGCTGCTGCAAGACTGCGCCGACAGCAGCAGTGGAGGCGTCGACGAACAACGCTGTCTCGGCGTCAGGACGAGGATGGTGGAGCAGCACAGCATCTGCCAGGGCCTGCTTGACCTCTTCGAACGCGCGTTCTGCTGCCGGTGTCCACTCCAGAGGGGCAGCACGGGCCTCTTTCGGATGGTCAGCGCCGAGAGCTGCGTAGAGAGGCTGGAGCAAGGCAGCACAGCGAGGCACAAAACGTCGGTAGAAAGTCACGAGGCCAAGGAATGAACGAAGTCCTTTGCGAGAAGTGGGGGCAGGAAAGTCTCGGATGGCCTGGACCTTGGATGCGAGTGGCCGGATGCCTTGCGGGGTGATGGTGTGTCCCAGGAAGGTAAGGGTGGTAACGCCAAACTCGCACTTCGCGGCATTGATGGAGACTCCGTAGTCCTCCAGGCGCGAGAACAGGGCGCGCAGATGGGCGCGATGAGCCTCCGGAGATGGACTTGCGACGAGGATGTCATCCATGTATGCGAATGCGAAGTCCAGGCCGCGGAGCACTTCGTTGATGAATCGTTGGAATGTCTGCGCAGCATTACGCAGGCCAAAGGGCATCCGCACGTATTCAAAGAGGCCAAAAGGGGTGGTTATAGCAGTCTTCGGGATGTCAGGGGGATGGACGGGAATTTGGTGATAGGCTTTGATGAGGTCTATCTTGGAGAAGATGGTCGCTCCGTCAAGATTCGCGGTGAAGTCCTGAATATGGGGAAGGGGTATCTGTCCGGTACCGTGACGATGTTGAGTGCACGGTAGTCCCCACATGGGCGCCAATCACCAGGTGTTGCTTTGGGCACCATGTGGAGAGCGGAAGACCACGGGCTGGAGGAAGGCCGAATGATCCCCAGTTCGAGCATGTGCTCAAATTCCCTCTTGGCAATGACGAGGCGCTCCGGAGCCAGCCGTCTGGGGCGAGCGAAGACAGGGGGGCCCCGTGTCACGATGTGGTGAGTGACGCTGTGGCGAGGTGGGCAAGAGGCGTGCGATTGGCGCAGGACAGCGGGGAACTCCGTGACAATGTCGGCGAAAGCAGTGGGCAACGGTAGCCGTATGGTGGGACTAATGGCGGCTATATGCGCTGGAGCTCCATAAACGTGCAAAGAAGTAGTGTTGTCGACGAGGCGCTGGCGTCTAATATCCACAAGAAGGTCGAAATGGTGGAGGAAGTCGGCGCCAAGGATTGCGAAGGGGAGGTCGGCGATGGTAAAAACCCAACGAAATACTCTGCGCAGGCCGAGGTCAAGGGTGACGGAGCGCTGACCGTAAGTTGAGATGGTGGACTTGTTGACGGCCTGCAAAGCCAAGTCTGGTTGTCGGTGTCGTTTTTCTGCGGGGGTTGGTGGAACGACGCTCACGTCAGCCCCGGTATCCACCAGGAAGCGACAGCCGGACACGCGGTCCGTGATCCGGAAGAGCCGGCTGTTGTCGCCCCCAGCCATGCCAGCCGTTAATGGTTGGGGGGAGCGTTTCCCGGCCACGAGCAAGGGGCCTGGCAGTTCCTTGCGGCATCGCCGAATTTTCGATGATACCAGCAGAAGTGGTGCTGAGAGGGCGAAGGAGACCGTTGACGGGATGGCGAGCAGCGACGGCAAAACGGGCGCCGAGGGGAACGTGGTCGCTGCGGGGGAATGGCGTCCACCCGGTTCACCAGGGCCGCCACCGTAGTCTGGAGTTGCTGGAGCGACGTGCTGATGGCATTGATTGCAACGTCCACCGGTGGAGGGGAGGTGCGGGGGGCCAGGGCGGCAACGGCTCCTGGAGATGGAAGGCCAGCAAAATCCATAATACGGTCCGCCATCTTCGCCAAGTCATCCAGGCGGGAATTTTCGCCGGCGGCCAGGATCATGCGTACGTTGTGGGGCAAACGTTGTAGGAAGAGTTCGCGTAGTAGCGAGTCGTCCGTGGTAGGGTTGCCGGCGAGGTCGCGCATGCGGCGTAGGAGCTGGGTGGGCCGTCGATCGCCGAGCTCTTCCCTGTTCAGAAGCTGCTGCAATCGCCGCTCCTCCGAAGCAGACGTGCGGCGGATTAACTCGTCCCTTAAGGTGTCGTAGGGTAATTCGGGGTGAGGGTGGATGATTAGGTCGCGGACTTCCGCCGCAGCTTCGGGAGGAAGGTTTGCGATGGCGTGGCCAAACCTTGAGGCTTGAGAAGTGACGCGGCGTCCGTCGAAGAGAACCTCCGCCTGCGCAAACCACAGCTGAGGGTCGGAGATGGAGAAAGGCGGCAGGCGGAGCGGTGCCACGGAAGCCTCAAGCGGTGGAAGTGGCGGTGGCCGGCCGGGAGGCGAAGAGCTGCTGGAGTGCTGGTCGCCGTTCATGATGGTGGAACGTTGGATCACGTCCGGGTCACCAGTTGTAGAGCGAGAAATGAGGCGACCAGGCTCTACTGAGGTTGATGGGTTTAATGACGGTTAATGGCGATGAACCGAAAACGAAAGCTCGGGTCACGCGCAGTGCTGCGCGTAACCGATGGCGGTGCTGGTGATGATTATGACGCTGCTGCTACAGAGTGAAAGGTGAGTGAGAGTGAATAGCTGCTTTGTGGTCCCTTCAGATGACGCACCCCGAAAGTCGCTGGAGAGGCGTGTTAGCTTAGCTCAATTGGTAGACCCCTGGACCGGTAATCCAGAAGATGTGGGTTCGATCCCTACAGCTGGCTAACCTTTTCAGTGACTTTCATCTTTCATCGTTGATTTCTTAGGCAATTTGAGGCTTTGTTTGTATCTGTCCCTTCTATGTTGTTCCAGCCTCAGAACATCAGTTTCGCTCTCGTTTCCTTGCTTATTTTTTTCCATCTGGCACAGCGTAGCGCTGTCGCCGTGTATCTTGTGATCCGATTCTCTTATCCCTGTGTCACCACATGCATGAAGAGTGACAATGGGGACTCATGTGAGTACGTTTGGTTGATGGCATTTTTTTTGTCAACATTAGGAATAATTGTGCCGTTATGTTACACGTAAGATTTGCTGCGCAGTGTGGCGACATGTTGCGCGTGCCGCACGGTAGGACCGCGGATAAACTCAACCACCTGGGGTTCTTTTGACGTGCGCCAGAAATCTGCGACGCACGGTGCTGGAAACAATGTTTACCTCTTTCACATTGCTGCTGGCCTCGGCAGGGATCGAACCCGCGATCTTGATGTCAGCAAGCCAGCACGTTACCGGCTAAGCTACAGAGGACGACCCAACGTCAGGAGCAAATGAGTTTTCTCCAAATAATTTACAAATTCCGAGTCTGAGACGTGTGAAGAGCAGTATCGTGAAAAGTTCGATTGTGAACGTGATGATGCTTCATTGCATCTCAGTTATGACAAGAATGGCACAATATATACATCCACTACAATTTATACCGCATGTGCAAGTGCTGCATATACAATTTCCCCTCTGTCTAACGTATGCATTTTTAGCGTATGCGTTTTTCAACGTATTTTATTAGGTTTGCAGACACGTAACCTAATTGCTATGAAACTCACATTCCGAACTGTAGTTTAGACTAGGTGGAAAACAGGGTGTCACGGGTAAATGCGAAAATATTTAAAATATATATGTTTACAATTCAAGCGTGCCACAATCCCAGCTGTGGACGGCCGTTTTGTATTGCCAACTGTAGGATGGGCCGTTTCGAGCTTTTTGGCTCTCATCGGCAGGTCATAGGGATGTGGCACGCTCTTGGGTCGGCACAAACACTGTGTCTCTGCAAGACATCTATGTTCCAGGGTGTTAGCAACACCTCTGGAGGCCGCAGTGCAAAGCCAGTAAGTACAGATACAAATATAAAAATGAGCAAATGCTCCATGGCTGCACGTGAGGCATATGTTTACAGTTCAAGCGTTTCACAATCCCAGGTGTGGACGGCCGTTTCGGGCTTCTTGGCTCTCATCGGCAGAGCGTAGGGATGTGACACGCTCTTGGGTCGGCACAAAAATGAGCAAATGCTTGGCGCATGCAAAATGCATGGAGCATTAGCTCATTTTTATATTTGTATCTGTACTTACTGGCTTTGCACTGCGGCCTCCAGAGGTGTTGCTAACACCCTGGAACATTGATGCCTTGCGGAGACAGTGTTTGTGCCGACCCAAGCGCGTGTCACATCCCTACGCTCTGCCGATGAGAGCCAAGAAGCTCGAAACGGCCGTCCACAGCTGGGATTGTGGCACGCTTGAATTGTAAACATATGCCTCACGTGCAGCCATGGAGCATTTGCTCATTTTTATATTTGTATCTGTACTTACTGGCTTTGCACTGCGGCCTCCAGAGGTGTTACTAACACCCTGGAACATTGATGTCATGCAGAGACACAGTGTTTTGTGCCGACCCCAGAGCGTGTCACATCCCTACGCTCTGCCGATGAGAGCCAAGAAGCTCGAAACGGCCGTACACAGCTGGGATTGTGGCACGCTTGAATTGTAAACATATGCCTCATGTGCAGCCATGGAGCATTTGCTCATTTTTATATTTGTATCTGTACTTACTGGCTTTGCACTGCGGCCTCCAGAGGTGTTGCTAACACCCTGGAACATTGATGTGTTGCAGAGACACAGTGTTTGTGCCGGCCCAAGCGCGTGTCACATCCCTACGCTCTGCCGATGAGAGCCAAGAAGCTCGAAACGGCCGTCCACAGCTAGGATTGTGGCACGCTTGAATTGTGAACATATGCCTCACGTGCAGCAATGGAGCACTTGCTCATTTTTATATTTGTATCTGTACTTACTGGCTTTGCACTGCGGCCTCCAGAGGTGTTGCTAACACCCTGGAACATTGATGTCTTGCAGATACACAGTGTTTGTGCCGATCCAAGCGCGTGTCACATCCCTACGCTCTGCCGATGAGAGCCAAGAAGCTCGAAACGGCCGTCCACAGCTGGGATTGTGGCACACTTGAATTGTAAACATATGCCTCACGTGCAGCCATGGAGCATTTGCTCATTTTTATATTTGTATCTGTACTTACTGGCTTTGCACTGCGGCCTCTAGATGTGTTACTAACACCCTGGAACATTGATGTCTTGCAGAGACACAGTGTTTGTGCCGACCCAAGAGCGTGTTACATCCCTACGCTCTGCCGATGAGAGCCAAGAAGCTCGAAACAACCGTCCACAGCTGGATTGTGGCACGCTTGAATTGTAAACATATGCCTCACGTGCAGCCATGGAGCATTTGCTCATTTTTATATTTGTATCTATACAGGGTGTTCAAAATTAAGCTTTCACTGCACTTTATAAATAGCCGAACAAAAGCAAAACTGGTGCGATTTTTCTGTTTCTTGTGTATGAAACAGGTGTTACATAATTAGCAGCACCTGTTTCTTACACAAGTAGCGTAAAGTTATCATCCGGCTTCCTGTCATCGCTGTGTTTCCGTAGCGCTCGTGAAAGTTTAATTTTGAACACCCTCTATATATATATTATATATATATCTTTTTTTCGAGATGAAATGAATTGCATTATAGCATAGGCTCTGAAGGGCACTCCTTAGGAGGACATTAACATTCTCATAAGGCAATGCCCTCGTTAACTTTCAATAATTAACGTTTTAATTATAAAAGCTACGAAGTTGTCCCAATGAGAGCATCTGGTCCCTTTATTTTGGTAACCTGATACCGGAGCCGTTTTCAGAACAAAAGTCCATTCCATAGATCGTCCGCAAAATATTCGTCAAGGAACACCATTGTTTTCATTATTTTGTTCATTGCGCATCTTCCGAGACGCGTATTTCCTTCACCCCCAATGTGAGAGGGTGAAAGAGCACACTATCGCCTCTTGCGTCCTGGAAAAAGACTAAAAGAAAATAGAAAATGCAATCCAAGATAAGGCAGTTCCGATAGAGTCACCCGATTGATTTTTTTTGTTTCAGCAGGTAAAGCTCATCTTCGACGCATGAGGCGGCACTGTGCTTCTTTACTGTCTACCATTGGGGCGGAGGAAGGACGCGTCTCTGAAGATGCGCAATGAACAAAATAAAGGAAAAAAAGGATAAGTGATATAATAATAAGCCTTATAAAGGAAAAATGGTGTTCCTTCACAAATTTTTTACGGACGACCTATCGAACGGATTTTTGTTCGGAAAAGGGCTCTGGTATCAGGTGACCAAATGGACCAGATGTTCTCATTCGGACAACTTTGTAGCTTTTATAATGAAAAAGGTAATTATTGAAAGTTAATTAAGACATTGCCTTAGGTGTTTGCTAATGCCTTCCTAAGGAGTGCCCTTCAGCCTATGCTATACTGCAATTGATTTCATCTCGGAAAAAGTGATATATATATATATATTTTTAAAGACATGTAAAACAAAAAAAAATGAAAACATGTAAACATCTGCGAGATGTTTATGTTGTGGCAATGAAGCTGAACAATGAAGCAATGAAGCAAACAATGAAGCAATGAACCCTGGCAATGAAGCTCCCCCTTCATCATCTAAAGGAGCATGGAAGTGGCCCCCAAACATTTTTGTTTTTCGCTGCGACGTCTTCTGCAACGAATAAAATAAGCTTCTGCGAAAGAACGATGAGCGCAGGTAACCTGCAGAGCACGTTCAAGGCTCTGTTCCGCACACCTGTAAAAAACCCTCTCCAGATCAAAGAGCGCATCGGCCGAGCAGAAGACGTCGTGACGTACCACGGGCTCCGGCACGTGGCCAGTGACGTCCAACGGCACAGCTCAATCATCTATAAGCGGCGCGTGGGCCAAGAAAAAAAAAAAAACAGAGAAAGAAGGTCCTGAGCAGTTTCTACGTCACGCGGGGCTCGTGTCTCTCGTCCGCGACTGCTTCCTCCGACTGTCTTTGTAAATTTTATTGCGCAGTGACAATACGCCGCAGAGCGAAAATACTTTACATGGTGACTCCTTGTGGACAGCTTCCCAGATGAAGCAGGGTTTCGCGTCATGTTAAATGCGACTTCCACGCCCTTTTAAAATCAAGTTGTTGTTGTTGTTGTTGTTGAAAAGCGCTGTGTATTCACGAAGCGTAGGCGGTGAGCCGCGCGAAAGGCTAGCTTGAACTGACGGTGGAGTCTTTCTACAAGGCCGTTGGACGCGTGGTGGTACGAGGTGGTCCGAATTCGCTTAGCACCGAAGATGTTGGTAAGGGCAGTGAACAGGGCGGATTCGAACTGTCTTGCCCGGTCGGCCGTATTGATCGACGGTACGCCGAAACGAGAAATCCAGCTGCTGACAGGAGCGAGAGCCACAGTTGACGCTATGGAATCTGGGAGGGGACGGCATCTGGCCAGAAGGTATAACGTTCGAGGATGGTAAGAAGTTACTTATACCTTGAGACAGCGGCAAAGGTCCCACAAGATCGATGTGTATGCGGTCGAAGCGGAATGAGGTGGCAGAAAACTCGAAGGGGCCAGGCATGTACGTTGCTGGATCTTGTTGTGCTGGCACTGTTGACAACCGTGCACCCACTGCTTGATGTTAGCATTCATTTTAGGCCAGACGTACCTTGGCCCGGTAACCTTCTGTGTTGCGCGGCCAGCCGAGTGGGACAAGGAGTGGAGGTTCAGGAATAGGGGTGGGCGAAGCGGGAGGGCGACGAAAGGCCGTGGGCGACCTTGAGGCATATCACAGGGAACTGATATGTTGAGGCGCGCGGGAATCGATTTTTAAAGCAGACGTGAGACAGTTGCAAAAAGATGCTAGTTCCTCGTCAGTCGAATGGGTTTCGACCAGGGCGTCCAAGGAAAGGATGGCGGAGGTAAGGATAGGTTCAGAAACGGAATGGATCCGGCTGAGGGCGACTGCCACTTGATTTTTTTGCACCGCTCACATGCTGGATGTCATTGTGAACTCCGAGATGAAGTACAGTCGCCGAATATTCGCGAGGGGAATAACCCGATCCGGATGACGACAAGGGCGTACGTCAACGGCTTGTGGTCGGTGTACACTGTGAACGTACATCGCTTGAAAAAATGCTGGAAGTGTTTAATATCAAGGAAAATGGCAAGGAGCTCACGACCAAAAGTACTGTAGCGAGTCTCCGTGGTGTGAGTTCGCGCCACAAAAATGCAGAGCGATCTCCAAACGGCAGATATTAGCACATAAGCACTGCGCCAACAGCATTACTCAAAGCATCCACCATGACGCTTGTGAGGGAATCATGCCGGGGGTGTATGCCGCCACAGTCCTAGCCTGAGGCCACGGGTCGCCACAACGCCTTTGGAGATCAACAGAGAGCGCCCCTTCGCCGTTCGAGTCTCATCGCATGCGTATTGCGATAATTCTGGAAGTAGGGATGGAGCGGATCTGGGTCGCATCTTTGAAAGCCCTTGGTGCATCAGGGCTAACACAAGTCATGCTGCGGCTGGCATGTGGCCTTGAGGATGTACTCAGCCAATATAGGAGATGACATTGAAAAAAAATTGGAATTTCTTGTTCGAAAATGATAGTCAAACAGGGCCCCGTGTGAAAAAATAGAGGAAATCCCGACAGGCGAAATGCGTTAAAATTAATTTGACCAGGATGCAAGATTTATATCCTGTTAGTGTCTTTCATGTTTCCTGGTGTTCTTTACATCGTGTTCTTCCGTGTGAGACGATGATATCTTAAAATAGTTATTGCTTTTGTGTTAAGTGACATCAACGCAATTTTACACTGAAAGACCGCCTTCCCGCATAGCAGCTGAGCATAGCAGAGAGGGTGCCGACGAGACGAGTGACCGCGAATATTGCAAACGCTTCCGTGACGTGTTCCCCCTTCGCACATTTTTTGCATGTCACTTGAAACGCATTATACCGAGGGTGTGCTACCAAAATGAGAGTCTTTCTTTGTAGCGCTTATTTAATGCGCCTAGATATTTAATGAAATATGTTTGGAACTTGTTTTAAATGAATATGTTGCTGCAGAGTTCTTCCAGGAATAGGCAACGGCAATTGAAGATATGTCATTAGGGAACGTTAGTAACATGAACATAATATGGGAGGCGAAAGAAGTGAGGCGCGCATATCGGAGCACACTGAATCGCAACGCCATGCGACCCCACAAAGACATCGCAGAGAACAAGGCGAGCAAACGTTTCCGTTGTGTTCTATCCAACAGCTATAGAATTATAGAGGAACGCTATTTTTGAGACGCACAGAAATTTTGTTGCGATTTATATTCGCCGATAACTGCAGGTTTTAAACATGCACAAGCAAGAAACATCACCGAAAAACGCCGATTTCATTCAAATAAATAAACCCCCTAAGATATATGCCAAAAATTAGAATGAATCTACTGATGAGATTCATGTCACATTGACACATTTGAGTATATTGCTCAAAGAATGCTGCCCCGAAAATCCTGCTTCGATGAGTAGTTCTACCGGGGAAAGCGTTCCACATCTTGCCTTTTTCGTGAAAGGTCAGCCCGTATCCTCACGCACTTTCTGAACATTCCGTCATCGCTAATTAAAATCATTTGCTGACAGCAGCTCCCCTCATCATCTGCAAACGGTGGCGTGGTGCCCTACACGGACGTTCTTAATGTCAGATAGTGGCACTAATGATTCATCTTACTAATACAGCTGTTAGGAAGAAGATATCCTGTTACGTAAGAATCGCTCGTTACATCGCGTGAGGGACTTGTCTTGCGCATAAACCCTCCTTGGTTCACGCACACCGTACATTCATTTGGAACTGCGAGTCCAAGAACATGATTGCCCCCACAGTCATCGTCGTCATTCTTACATATTCGCAGCTATGTGAGTAAAGCTCCCATTACTGTATATTGTTCCTTCTTAACTTCGCACCTGCATCTCTACAATATCGTGTGCGACGTCTCGGATCCTTTGAAAGGACGGTCACATCCGTTCCGGTCGATTTCGAAAAGTATAGTGTCATTTTATTCCTCGTGGGCCTTTGCAACCCTATCGGAAATCCACCGCGAAATGGTGGCGTAGTTTGGCCGTTCTTCGATGGAACACGCGGCGAGAGCCCACGCTGGATGTTGAGTTTATGCCTCCTCCTGAAAAAAAAAGAAAGAAAGAAAAGAGAACATGTTAGCCACTAGGAACGTAGGAGGGCGCGACCTCCAGAAATGGAATGCTGCGACGGTATATGAACGTCTCATATACTAGCTATGCAGCGTGTGAACGACGCCTTCCCTCCTCTGATCGCACCGGTCAGACTCTTAGATAATAAAACTGTCCTGATCAACACTAAGGCGAAAATTGACCAATGAAGAAACGCAATAAAAACACGCAAATATAAAATAATCGCAATAATCGCGTGAAATAAACGCAATCACCACTGGTACGGACGAGAGAGAGTCATCACTGGCGAGCCTTGTGCAGCTCTAGATTACCTCAAGGGCTGACGTAACGATCAGTTTTTGTGTGCGAGCTCAATTTCCTACATTTCTAGTTTTACCCGAAATTCAGTGTTGTTACACTGATTTCGAGTTTGACAGGAAACTAGGGATAGGGAATAGCTCGCAAGCAGCCCATATACAGGTGTTTTGTTTTAATCGTTACGAAATTTTTATGAAAAAACTAGCCGAGAAAAAAAGATGCAGTTCTAGCAGGTGGGTTATACGGCCAGCCGAATATCATGTAGGACAGATGTGCAACTACTGGACAACTAGTTAGCTAAATTCATTGATTAACTTGATAATTTCATGTTTCTTGGGAAATATTTCCGTGAGATACCAGTAGGAGACAATTGTCTCGATTCCACCTCCTGTATTTAACACTCCAGTGAAGTGAACGTAGATCGCTGTTCTCATCGCATTTGCAATCGCTGCTGGTGGTGGTGGTGGTGAAAGGGCTGGCCGTTTGCGTGCCTCGCAGAGGTTGGCAACGTCACGGACTAGACACCCTGGCGGAATGTGCGTCCCTGCGGAACGTGAACTCCTAAGGGACAGTGCCGACATATGTCCCGAAAGCGTCTCAGGAAAACGACCAGCCATGCAGCTATGAATAGGGACCAGTACGGCTATGTTAAGCCAAGATTATGACGCTCTCGTCCTGCCGCTAGTCTCATAACTCCCTCTATAAAAAAAAAAAAGAAGTAGTCCGCGGTTCGAACCGCGGTACTCGAAGGTGTGCCCACCATCTCCACCACTGAGCTGACACCGCCCGTTGCTAACACCCTCAGGAAGAGACGCTTCGCAAGTCACAGTGAGTTCCTTAACGCTTCTTTCGTCTTGGTAAGAAAACTGGAGCATCCAACTGTTGCGCACAAAGTTGCAAAGTGTAAAAGACAATTTCACCTTTCATGTCTTACATGGGAATTTTCTGGAGAACTCATTGTTTTGGCCAAATACAAGAAAAATAGCGCACCAGTGCTTCCTCCGATGAAGCCAACACGGCGAAAATAAGTCCTCCAGGAAAAAAGTGGGACGCTCTTGCGCTGCCATTCCTCTTGTACGCCATTGAAGGCCCTCTCACAGTAGCACGTGTATGAGGGCATTTCTTTCTCAAGCTCAGGGTGGACAGATATTCTAACAAAATGAGATGGAATACATTGCTTCAATGGAGGGAAGCGGGTACGCCGGTCAGGCCAACTTTAAGAAGCGGTGTCCCGCAAACCTGCGAATGGATGTTGCTTCTTGTTTATATGCTTACAGTGTCAATAAATTTGTACGTGTGCATTCCTTGATGTTCTTGATTTTCATTTTCTGCTTCTCGGTAATATTAGCAGATGAGCAGGCGCTGCGCCGGGAACAGAGGGCGGGACGGCGGGGTCAAGGGAGAGAGTATAGGAGAGGGCACGCAGCGCACATACGCACTTCGATCAGTGCGCGCTTTTTTGGCGCTGGATTCCGGCTCTGTCTTGGCGATTCGCTATGGATGATCACGTGGCCGAGCAGAGCGGTGGTTTTCGTGGCGAAACTGTGGAAGTTACAGCTGCACTCCACTGATAAATACGTCTGCATCATCGTCATCGACATTCCCCACAGCAGTATACAATAGACAAGGCGCCTCATCGTGGCGGTTCGGTACGATACGGCATTTTGTTACACGAAAGGGCCTTTGCAACTTCAGGATCACGCCTATTTTGTACTCTAATCTCTGGAGCATCGACGCAGTACTGGCCAATACGGTGAACATCTACGTTGAGCATAACAGCGAATGTCGTGGTGTGCGAGAGGTAGCGATCCTTTGTTCTCCTGCTTTCGAGTTGAAGTAAGTTTTCGTTCTCTCATTTGCCTCACCTAAGATTTGTGCATGTTTTTTTCAACAACCACATGTGGTAGAGGTGTGGAGCAATAACAGATCATTATGCGAAGTAAACAGCTATCGCTTTCTTTACCTGCAGAGTTTGGTGGGTATCACTGGAGAACTCATGCGAACTGTGGGGCTCTGTGTGGTGCGTGTGTGATATGTACTGTGGCAAACATTGAAATAGTAGGTAGCGCAGTTATTTTAGCTATTTTAGATGTTGCGTATTGCATAATACAGATATGTTTCTTCATATCTCTGATTCAGGCACTTTTTATATGTTCTTGTGATATATTTGCATTAAGGGTGATGGAAGCAACGGTGGCCTATTTTATGACCTAGGAGCAGCCAGCTAGTTGTAAAGCTTCCCCATCTAACGATATCGTCAGCTTCTCACGAAGTACTGCGGTAAGTCACTGTCAGGCATTTGTCCTATTTTGTTGGAGATTGTCTGTTCTTTACGCCTATTTATGGCAGTTTGAGCTGCTATCCGATAGGTGGCATGAACTGTATTATTAGTTATCTTTCAGGAATGACCGTCACCAGGAGACGCAGCAATCACGTGATTAATATTATTATTGTCACCATCATCAGCGATTATCATTTTTCTACATGTTTCACGAATTATATTAAATTTTAATAAATGTGCACGTAAAAGGATATGCTACTCGTTGTCTTCTCGAATATTCTCGATTACATACTTGTAGTATTGTATTTAGGTTTCAGGATACCTGCGCTTTTGCGCCAGTAGAATAGGAACCTTAAGGTGAGGGTATTAGAAAGTGTGAACTATAGACAACGTGGAATTTACGGTAATTCGCAACGTTCGATTAATGTTACATCAGCCTAGATAAAACAAAACCCCACCGCCGAAGCGGTATATGGCTCAGCTGTACGTCTTCCCGTTGACATTTTAAATGGTGCACTTTTTCCCAGCCACGAACGCTCGGACTACCTGAAGGATCCCAGAGGATCGTTCGTGATCTCTTCTTACGACTTCGGTCAAGGCCAAGTCGAGCAGTTCCCAGGTCTGCTTCATATGTATCTGCGAGAGTTCACACAGCCTCGGACGTTTTCCCGCGTAAGAAATCTGTGCGTTGCGTACTTAGGTCCCGACGAAGTTCTATTACCTTTCGGCTACACTTTTGTCATCGATCTGAGCGGTCGCGATGAAACCTTTGCTATAGCCCGCTTGAAGTCGCGTACGTTGAAGACGGACTTGAGCGCTTCAGTCTCATGCCCACTTAGTGCGGCCCTCACTGCCACTAGGCGTCGTCCTAATATTATATTTACACCCCAAGAGGTTAGCTGGAGCGAGTTACTGCCCCACTCCCGAAGCCCAACATCTCGGACACCAGGGGAGATGTACCTGCCAAAAGAGGCCAGAAGGTTTCAATCGACTCGCGCTGCTATCAGATTAAACATTTACTAAGCTGATGTCACCCAGAACGGTCCCTTTCTTTGAGGCTGCCACAAACTCTCGCGAGATAATCATAGATAGCCTGGCATGCAAAGGTAAAGCTGACATCTTACGTAGCTGCGGCTTTTGCTCTTGTGCATGGCGGAAAGAAAGAGAGAAGGAGCCCCCATTGCTCTGACAAAAGAAACCGAGACGGGAAGCCACTCCAGTCACATCACCGCTCGCTTTCCGGTACATACGACGGTTCATACATCTATATGGGGACCCCTACGCATGCATTCAGAATACTTGGAGAGTTGTGATCGTAGCCCGCCGAAGCAGCCTCCAGAAGTGACGTGTGCAAAGCGACCTCAATGGGCCTAGTCAGGTACGTTATCCTCGCGTGGCCCCAAAAGAGCTACGGTTCACTTCTATCCTCACCCTCACTTGCCCTTGTCGGAGATCCGTTAGGGTTCCCCTTTTCCTTCTTTCCTACATGCTCTTATTCGTCCTAAGGACGGAAACTGCTGCCTCGTCTCTCAATAAGTGAAAAAATCATCTTCTAGGGGATCCGGTGGAATGCGGATGCAGCTATTCTGCATGTGTGAGCGGGTGTGACTGTCAACCTGAAAGAGCGAATAAAGGCAAGTAAAATTTTGCACAGACTTTCTGAACGAGAATCTAGGTTTCGTAATAGGAGCACTGAAAGATCGTAAAATAAACAGGAATCAGCCGTGCGTCACAGCGAAGTACACTTGCCCAATCTTTAGCTGTATCCAGCTTCGACACGAAATGAAGGTCTAAGCTAGTCCCACTTCGAACCTAATTTTAAGACGGTAAAGGCCGGCCCGCATGGCACGGTGTTTCTTAGAATATTGTGCTGCGTAAGACTCTCCATGGCCACGCACCGAGAAAAAATGCGCCTGTCAAACCGCAAAGGGCACAAATTCCGCTGCTGCGTGGCAATACTGGTCTGGCGTATGTGGTTTACGAAGCGTTCCTGGCATTCTCCTCTGCTTCCTGTTCCTCCGTGAAACGTTGTATTTGTGTGTCATTCCTACGAACACGACATATACAAGTTTGTGGTGGCACGATATATCTGTGTAGAGTACAGTATACATTGCGGAACAACAGCTCGTGTTAGACAGTACTAACAAACAAACAATGACCACGTCATGTGTAAGCTATCATCACAAGACACACTACTTATCATTAACTGCGGACATACATTTGAAATAAAGTTGATATCCTAATCAATACCAAAGCATCAAATCAAACCGGAACCGAAAAACCTGAAAGAGACCGTTATGTTTTTGCCGGAGCCGAACCGAAAGGGCGCCGCCATCTTTTGTGCTGAACCGAACCGATTTAGAAAAATTCGGTTCCCTGTTTCACAACCGGTTTCAAAGCAGATAATTTGAGCACGGAGTTTGATCATTTAACAAGAGGGTTGTAGCGGGGTAGTTGGTTGTAGAATATAGTTGATTGCAAATGCAGCGAGGGACGCGGACAGGTGAGTTAAACAAAATACGACAGGAGACCTGCAGACTCCAACTAGCAGAAGTTTAATGGGAGGAGACAAATATATACAGAAAAAAGAGAGCACCCAACCAATCGCAACACAGCAGAAACCTGCAACTTGCAACAAAGTAGGAACTTGCAACGAGTAAACTTGCAACAAAGTAGGAATACATGGATTGATAACATAAGGCATCTGCACGTGTAACCCAACACCCCGCATCCCACGTGCAACATTAATATAACCTCTTTCAGGTTGAGTCAGGGCAATGGAAGGCACACTTATACAACTGTTGCCGCGTAAAATGATGTGAAGCGCTTCTATAATCTCCCGAACAGTTTTTTCCGGACTCCTGTCTATTATTGTAGTGTCTCTGAATTGCGGAGAACAAGAACACTCATTACAATGAATTGAAAGATGGCAGAAGGAGCCCGGCCTAAACATGAGGCCATGTTCAAAGAGACGAACATCAAGGCAGCGGCCGGGACTGCCCAATGTAAAATTGCCACAGCCCAACGTAATGGAGTAAACCACTCCTTTTACGCACTCAACAAAAGGATCTCTACGTCTAATCATGCAATGCTGTGGTTGCTTAGGGGCAATTTATGCGCTGGCAAAGAGACTGTAACTTATGCGGAGCAGAAAAAACCACATCTACTTTATATCTAGCTGCCACGTTTTTTAAACAGTGAGAAATCCTGTGAACATAAGGGATACACACTGGTCTACCATATCACGGCCTAGGTTCACCCTGCTCCCTCTCCTGATTCCATTTTCCTTAACAAGGTTTCAGCAACACTTTGTAAACTAGATTCCGGATCGCCAGCATCCCTAAGTCTACTAAGCTGAGCACCAAAGCTTTCTTGTGCCATGTGCTGGCAAGATTCATTAATGCTGAGTGTATCGCAACGCTAGCCACTCCCCTTTTCACAATTTTAGAATGTGCTGTCGTAAAGGGAAGAAGACATTTCTTGGCCCTAGGTCGGTACATATAGCAGATGTGTTGTTGTTTCTTAACCAGATAAAGGTCAAGAAACTGAAGAGCATCATTTTTAAGAAATTCTATAGTAAGTTCCAGGTCACCCATTTTTTCTTTGAAAGTCCACAGAATATCATCAAAACCATCCTTATACAATATTAAAAAGTCATCAACATACCTGCAGATATGGTAGTGCGGTTTGTCAGCTAGAGCCATTATGATCTCTGTGCCACATTTGCCAAGAAATATATCACAAAGCACAGGTGAAACACTGGACACGATAGGAGTGCCCGATTTTTGTACAAAATATTGTTGTCCATGTTTGACCACCGTGGCATGCAAATAGGTCTTGAGAAGTTCCATAAAGTAGGTATTCCCATGCCAGTAGTACCTGGAAGGTAACAGCACTCTCTTCAATCAGATCTTGCACTGCTCCTAGGAGAGTTTGCTGGTCTATTGAATAAAAAAGATCAACATCAACGGAGCATAACTGAAGGCCTGATGTGGAATCATCCTGAAGAACTTGGATAACAGCTTCAGAGTTCTTAATCGCGAAAGGATCGCAGATAGGTAGAGACTGCAGATGCCGTGATAGAAACGTGGAAATGCTCTTCTGCCATGTATTCTTTTCAGTAATAATCGCGCAGAAAGGCAGCTCTTCTTTGTGTGGCTTGGCAGTAAAGGAGGCCGACATGCACTCACCTGACGTCCCTTTAATAGCCTTCAGGATATTTTCGTTGCTAGCCCCCTGGCAGATCGTAACAGTAGCCGCATGGGATTCCTTAGCAAGTTGTAAAGTAGTGGGCCTAAAATTCTTCTCAAGTGCACTGGAGGTTTTTTGCTCATAGGAGCGTTGAGACCATACCACAAAGCCCCTTCTTTGTCAGCAGTTACCGGACGTATATTGCCTCCTTGATGAACACTTGCACATTGCGAAGAGCCTTGAAATTTCTGCTGGATAGCTGAACCCTTCTTGCTGAGTCTAATATTTGGTTGATACATGAAGATCTCCCTTCCTCAGGGACCGCACCAGCGATCTTTCTGATAAGAGCAAGAAGTTCCGGTTTTTTCAATTGCGGCTGGACACTCAATTTTGGTCCCAGCCTGCCCATCGTTCCATTTTGGTTCCATTGCCCTGACTCAACCTGAAAGAGATTACCTTGTCTTTTAATGTTGCACGTGGGATGCGGGGTGTTGGGTTGCACGTGCAGATGCCCTTTGTTATCAATCCATGTATTCCTACTTTGTTGCAAGTTCATTTCAGGTTTCTACTGTGTTGCGATTGGTTGGGTACTCTCTTTTTTCTGTATATATTTGTCTCCTGCCATTAAACTTCTGCTAGTTGCGAGTCTGCAGGTCTCCTGTCGTGTTTGTTTAACCTACCTGTCCGCGTCTCTTGCTGCATTTGCAATCAACTATGTTCTACAACCAACTACCCCGCGACAGCCCGCTTGTTAAGTACATTTTCAGTGTAAAGGGGACTCCTTTTGTCACTAGCATGTAGAGGACGATGGTCTTCCTCTACATTATTCCTGACCGGCGATGATGGAATGTCCGAGCGGGCAGATGGACGTGGCCTCACGCTAGGACGCTTCCGGTAGAACTGTCTTCCCAGCGCCGTAGCACGTGGCAGCAGAGGCACCTCTTCATCGTCTTCCACGGATCGGCACATCACTCCCCCCCTCAGACGAGGAGTGCGCTTGCGGTTGAGTGGTTGAGCTTCGCTTGATGCTCGGGAAGGTGCCGCTGGTAGAATCCCGAGGAGTGCCATCACGAAGCGTGCGGCGACGTGACGTGTACGACCATGGCGACGTGAACTGGGTACATGAGCGAACCATGGTGCTGAGCGGCCAGGCGTTGAGATGGAGTACGTTGAGTGAGCTGCGGTGAATTAATGTCGCCTAGCGGTTCCTCGGGAGAACGATGCACCGGACCTTCATATGGCTTTGAATGCGGTCTTGCGGAAATTTGGGATGGTACTGGGCCGAATAGCGCCGAACATGGTGTTCTTTGTTCGGGTCACCAAATGTAGAAGACGATGGTCTTCTTCTACATGAGTCCTGAGCGGCGATGATGGAATGTCCCAGCGGGCAGATGGACGTGGCCTCGCGCTAGGACGGTGCCGGTAGAACTGTCTTCCCAGCGCGTGGCAGCAGAGGCACCTCTCCATCGTCTTCCACGGATCGCCACATCCTCATCCTCATACATGGAGATTGCTGCCTGCATTTTCTTTGCTGTTCTCAGTTTTACACGAGCAAAAACCATGGCTTTTGCCCTCGACAAGCACATTATCCTGGAAGAAGTCTACAGCTCCTTTGGATACTTCCATCCTACTGCACGACATGCCCGACGAATTACCAAGATCATGAGAGGAGAGTATTGGATGCATTATAGACACCAAATGGATCTACTAAAACCGTTGTGCTATACTCCGGGAGATACGGAAGTGGCCTATGCTAACAGACTGGCGGTGGTACTTGCAAATGGGAAAAAAATCGCAATGCTGTTTTTTGGAAATTTAGACTTGGGCAGCTGCTTCACACGTATAAGAGGCCCAGGACCCCTGACTCGTCTCAGCAGGTTACAGTTCTGAACAATGTTAATGTATTTAAGGATATTTTGGACACACTCAAGCTGGACACACTCAAGCTCAAAATTCAGTTCCAGCCGCAATTGAAAAAAAAAGGCACTTCTGGCTGTTATCAGATAGATCGCTGGTGCGGTCCCTGAGGAAGGGAGATCTTCATGTATCAACCAGATATTAGACTCAGCAAGAAGGGTTCAGCTATCCAGCAGAAATTTCAAGGCTCTTCGCAATGTGCAAGTGTTCTTCAAGGAGGAAAATATACGTCCGGTAACTGCTGACAAAGAAGGGGGCTTTGTGGTATTGTATGAACGCTCCTATGAGCAAAAAACCTCCAGTGCACTTGAGAATAATTTTAGGTCCACTGCTTTACAACTTGCTAAGGAATCCCATGCGGCTACTGTTAGGATCTGCCAGGAGGCTAGCAACGAAAAGATCCTGAAGGCTATTAAAGGTTAGTCAGGTGATTGCCTGTCGTCCTTCTTTACTGCCCAGACATACAAAGAAGAGATGCCTTTCCGCACGATTATTACTGAAAAGAATACATGGCAGAGGAGCATTTCAAGTTTTCTATCACGGCATCTGCAGTCTCTACCTATCTGCGATCCTTTCGCGATTAAGAACTCTGAAGCTGTTATCCAAGTTCTTCAGGATGATTCCACATCAGACCTTCAGTTATGCTCCTTTGATGTTGTTGATCTTTTTTTATTCAATAGACCAGCAAACTCTCCTAGGAGCTGTGCAAGATCTGATTGAAGAGAGTGCTGTTACCTTCCAGAATACTACTGGCATGGGAATACCTACTTTTATTGAACTTCTCAAGACCTATTTGCATGCCACGGTGGAAAAAATGGACAACAATATTTTGTACAAAAATCGGGCAGTCCTATCGGGTGCAGTGTTTCACCTTTTGATGATATTCTGCGGACTTTCAAAGAAAAAATGGGTGGCCTGGAACTTACTACAGAATTTCCTAAAAATGATGCTCTTCAGTTTCTTGACCTTTATCTGGTTAAGAAACAACAAACAACAACACATCTGCTATATGTACCGACCTAGGGCTAAGAAAGGTATTCTTCCCTTCTCGTCAGCACATTCTAAAATTGTGAAAAGGGGAGTGGCTAGCGTTGCGACACGCTCAGCATTAATGAAATCTCGCCAGCACATGGCACAAGAAAGTTTTGGTGCTCAGCTTAGTAGAGTTAGGGATGCTGGCTATCCAGAATCTAGCTTACAAAGTGTTGCTGAAACCTTGTTAAGGAAAATGGAATCAAGAGAGGGAGCAGGTGGACCCAGGCCACGATATGGTAGACCAGTGTGTATCCCTTATGTTCACAGGATTTCTCACAATTTAAAGGAGCATGGAAATGATCGGAATAAAATATAACGGGAGAAGTAGAAATTACCATTCTGGGCCCTGTGATACATATTCGCACAAAAAGTTTGAGCGTAGCGCCCAATCCTGGCGCGCGAGGGAGCTTTGAATCTCGCGGCAGAAATGCCCCCAGCCGCCGCCAGCCAGCCGCTTACGTCATGTGGCCGCGCCGTCTTTTTCTTTATTTTTTTGCGATTTCTCTGGTGTCGCGGCGCCGGCAAGCTGACCGAGCAGGAAGCGTTATTGTTCATCGGACGTCGTGGAAAAGACAGGTAGACTGAACACTCTTTAGGCAACACGTCTGCTCTTCTTGAGAAAACTTTTTATGGAGTTGGAGCCTAAGCTCCGCCAGCTTCGATTTCGCCACACGAATGTACTGGAGGTTGGTAAGTGATGCTGCTAAGTGTGAACGAACATTCGGGTTGAAATATAGTGCTTCTTCTTGGTTACATATGCATAGTCATGAAGACGCGGCGCAGTGACCGGTGTTTTCATTTGAAGAGGTCGTCGACCATCATGACTTCTCCGTGTTGTGGTCAACACTATGGACTCTGAACCGCATGGACACTGGCATCGCCGAGGCGAAAGAGCGGACCGATGAATGCATATAGCTGTGTAACATTGCGCTTACCATATCTTACTGATACCAGGAGCGCGACGTCTCCACAAGCACAACAACATGGATACCAAAATAGTAATAATGGACGGTAGAGTCAGTGGCGTATCTAGAGAGGACGGCGCCCATGGCAAGCTACGCAGTTGCGCCCCAGTCGCAGCGTATCCCCATGATGTTCGCGATAAACATGGAACACTGCTGGTTTGTCGCTTATGTTTTTATTAACCCAGAATACACACAAAACCGACACAAAAAAGAAAAGCAATTTGTCAGATTGTACAATTACAACACTATTTTACAAGCCCTCGCTGCTGTGAAACTCCCTATGATGTCATCGAAGTCCGTTTTTTTTTTTTTTTTTCAGTTTCGTGTCTCTCTATGCTCAGCAGAGCAAGATCGCAGAGCCTTCTTTGACCCATGGAAGCTCTCAAATATGAAAGTATCAGTTTTAGTTTACTGAAATACCTCTCACAGCTGGCGATAGAAACCGCTATCGTTAGCATAATCTGGATGGCGATACGAAGAGTGGGGAATACGCCCTCGTCCCCATACCGAACAATAAATTCAAGAAGGCCCTCAGGACTCGTTACCTTCAGGCTGGAACGACTTGACAGCAACATTCTGCAGTCTAAAATTTCGTCATAGAGTTGCTCCCCATCAACATCGCAGTCGTAAAAACTACCGAAGCAACTGCACCTGTGTTTCAGACTGTCTGTGTTTGTGCCATAACACAAAACCTCGATATGGAGAAGGAATCCGAACATGATGTCCGTATCACGCAAACGGGTGAATCTTTCGTCCATCTCTTTGTGAAGGCGATCACTCGTGTGCGCTGATGCCGCGATTCAAGTAGTAGAAACGCAGCGTACCAACACGAGCAGACAGACGAACACCGACAGCGCATGAGTAGCAACTGATTGAGGAATAAAGAATGTGAAATATCACCTCACCTCTCAGGAAACGCCGTCTCGTGTGTGGACGCAAAGCTCAAAAACGTCAATTTGTGTTTCTCAACACAACTTAGCAGTGGCTTTCATGCATTCTGCTACAGCCATTAAGCGTGAATGGAAAGCTGCACATTATGCATGATGTAAAACCCCAAGACTAGGGAACACGAAGGGACAGACACAAACACGTCCCTTTGTGTTCCCTGGTCTCGTGGTTTTACATATGCATCATCTTCACCAGCTCGCTTGTCTCCTAGCCATTTTTTCTGCACATTATGTTCACTCTACTTTTATCGCGTGCTATGTAATCTTGTTCAAGTTCTGTCAAACGACGTGTAATGCTATAAAAAAATTCAGTGCACTGTTTATGTGGGTTGAATGGTAGCGCATGAATGCAGGAAGGAAACTGTCATTTTATGGCAAGTGTTTACGTATTGTCCATTTAACTACACATTTATTGGTTAGCTTTCGCCGGCGTATCATGTCAAGCCATGGTGTATTAATTTGGAACACGTTCTTCTTAGTAGCCAGAGCAGCTGATACACAGTGAGAACATAGCCCGTGTGTGTTTGTCTTTTCCACCGCAGCCCTTGGGTTTCCTCCCTGATGGCTACACATGTCAGGGATAGGTTTCAGAACCCGTAGTTCCGGCCAAGTGTGAATTGCTTTTCAGGGGATCATCACGCTGGCAGATGAAACATATGGTTTAAATTATTTGCAGGACAGGAATTGCGTAGCTTCACAGAAATACTACTACTACGACGTAAGAGTGGTTTCAAATCTAGCTTTTTTGTGTTCCTGACATTATCGCACAAGATGTAGTATCCACTATGATCCTTTATATGGAGGGTATGTACAGTGCAATCAACAGATGCTATTTACAAATCTGTGTATTCTAGTGTGTTGAAATAAGGTAGTTTGTATCTGTGAGCCATAGTCACACACAGGCAACCAAGGACAGACATTTGATGCTTTCGGGAAACATGGCAACACATTGCAGGGACTCTGGATGCTGCCTAAATTTCCAGAACACAGAGCTCAAGGCAGCGGTTAAATAACAAGTGGTTAGAGAAACCCAAGACAGTTGCTTGTGTAAGCAGTCCGCTGTTGGATTTGCTTCTCTCTGAGATACGTTATCTCAAAGGGAACGCACGGGCACACTCAGAATGATACTAGTGCTGCCTGTGAACTAGAATGAGGAGAGGGGAGATATATAACCCTTTTTTCTTGTCGGTTATTCTATTGGCTAAATTGTCATTTGCTTAGCAGCATATATGTGTATATTCCAGAGTCTGCTAATAAATATATCAGTTTAGAGCTAGCAGTCGCATTGTAGATGTCTCATCCTGTCCTTGGCTGCTTGTGTTTCACTATGGCCATGCTTGCTATTCCAAAAACAGAAAACAAAAAAAGACAATAGAAAAACACGAAAAGAGTGACCTAAAAAGCTGCCTGTTCTAGTGCTCACATGGAGTCAATGCAATGAGGTAACATGTTCCATACATGAACTGTGCATGATAGTACATATCACAACGGCAACCGATTATTCAGATTTTTCTTGAAGTACTTTGTTTTTTGGAGCTTTGTTTGCACAGTCTATTATTGGCGCTTTATGTGATTCCCCTCTTGAGATACTTTAAGATTGCTGATGCTGTGCAGTTTGTTAATTTGAAACTGTACTGTGCTGAGATACAAAAAGAGAATTGTCATATCTGCATTTGAGTACATAGGAATAATTTGTAAGTACTTTCCTTGTTGACATTAATATATGCACGGGGTCACAACATTGTTGATTGATGGAAAATATATTATTTGCTTGCCAAATAATGCACAAATGTCTTGTTTTCTGGTGAGATATTCCCTGTTCACCAGACATAAATGTGGAAAAGTTAAAGGGGCACAATGATGGTAGAGTCTAGCGTTACTTTTTGCCACTTCACATATATTCACTGTTATTCGTGTGCACATGTAGGAATAAGAAGGTAGAGCATGCGCATAAAAACATTCGTATGCAGCCACACATATGGTTCAGAAGATTAACTAGATGATGTCCAAGCATATATAATTGTGCTTCATGTGCAATGGGTATGCTAACGAATTGCTTCCATAAAGCCTTTTTATTTATTTTTGATACATTCTTTTTATAAATGTTATTTTTCATTTAATATAAATTTCATATTACATATTGTATACTTATATTTTTATAAATTTTATAAATTAAAAACTCAGGTTACACGGCTCCTGTAAGAGTGCCCTTTGCAAATAATTTGGTAACGTGTCTCTAACTGTAAAGGTAAGAGGCAGTCGAGAATGCTACAGACAAGGTTGCAGCTTACATATTGCTTATCATGTCCTACATGATAAATATTAAATACAAAGCGATTTGTACAATAATTCCTGAGCACGGAATTAATTCCGAGGCTGGCTAGCGATGTCACCCAGGACGACAAGCCACATAATTGCCTCTAACACTTTTGCACCCCATGGGCTGAGTTGTGAATTGAAAGAGCACTCTACAGAAGGATAAGGTGCACCTGATTTCTAGGATCTATGTTATGCCCTAACTCTTCAGACCCCACATTTTTAAACACATCCTTTCTAAGATCCAATATGTGCTCTGGTACTTCTTTTGCGTCTGCATAGTGTGCAACCACATGGCTACTGGAGTTTTCCTGTGCATGTTTTTGTGCGACGGTGCTCATTACAAACAATATCCAGATGTTAAACATAAAATGCAGTAGTTTGGAGCGTGCCACACAAGGCAGCGTGACATGGGAGTGTGTGACTCAAAGAAAGCTTCTTCTTCTTCTCTCGTCGTTACATACCATCGTCGACGCTGTTGCACATTGATAAATGGTACGTAAAACTTGTCCCATAGCAGTATGCGGTTTCTCAAATACATAGCACAATTTTTTCCTGCAAGAATAAATCGCTGTCGGCATTTTCTTGCTAAAGCGGCTGTCGAAACGTCAGTCTCTACAATGAGCAAGTGCTGTAAAGGGGCTAACGTAGACGCGACAAAACACAAACACTCACAAAACACAAACGACGAATTCCAGTCACAACATCGCACAGAGGTTGGTTCGGGAATGAGTTCGCAGCTATTGCACTGTTTACTTATCGCGGAACGGTGGAACCCGGCTGTCCGCCATCTTCAAGCACAGATACGTGAAGCCGCGAGAAGCCGTAGCTGGAATCCACTGACAAGTACGAAGGCGCGTACACGTCACAATGCCCGTTCGGGTGCATCTACGTCATAAAAATGGCTGCGCCCATGCGTGTTTCGGAATGAATTATCTATTTTTTTGACATGGTACTGTACCGAACTGAGAGAATGAAGGTGCATTTTGGGGAGAGCCGGATGTGGGCTTTCAGAATATCACAACCGTTTCGACTATTTGGGATATCGGCATAGCTGACCTTTAAGCACGAAATGCTTAATTTCCTTTGCACTGTCCCTCCCTTCCTTCTGACGGCGAAGGAAGGCTTTCAGAGTTCGCACAAGATTCTCAGCCTGTCCGTTGGACTTAGGGTGATACGGCGGAGTCAAGATGTGTTTAATTCAAAGGCGATCCAAGAAATCTTTCAGCGCTGCCCAAATGAGCTGAGGTCCATTATTGCTAACCAGCTGGAAAGGGAGGCCCTGGGCAGTGAAGTTGTCCATAAGGGCTTCTGTTGTGGCTGAACCTTTGGTAGACCTCATCAACTTCACCTCGGGCCACTTGCTGTACGCATCGATTACCACTAGGTAAGTTTTTCCGCTGAACTCTGCGAACTCAGAGTGAAGGCGATACCACGGTTCTTTCGGAACCTCCCATTGGTGAAGAGGAACTGGAAGTTGTTGATCCGAAGAAGCGGCGCATGCTCCACACGACTGACAAGTCAGTTCAATGTCATTCTCCATTCGTGGCCACAACATACATAGGAGCGCGCCAACATTTTCATTTTTGTTTGCCCAATGTGGCCATCATGAAGTAGGCTGAGGACAGTGTTGCGATGCTGGGACGGGACGACAACGCGTATGCCCCATACGATGCAACCCTTTTCTGTTGTCAGCTCAGTGTTGCGCAGGTAGTAGGGTTGAAGCTCGAGGTCCCGTTCATGAGAAGGCCAACCTTCCATGATGTAATGGTAGACCTTAGAAAGGATCAGGTCTGAAGCACTGGCCTTGGCAATTGCAGACGCTTTCAGCGGAATTTTATCAATACCTACTGAGAGGACGGAAGAGACATTCGGCGATCCCGTACTCCCCACAAGGAAGTCGTCATCCGAAATCGCAACATCGAAATCAGGGTCCGGACCTGCCGGAAGTCAAGACAGGCCGTTCGGATTTCCGAACTGGGCCGTTGGCTTGTACTGAATGTCAAAACTATGACCAGGCAGAGTCAACGCCCAGCGCTGCATTCTGTTCGCCGCTTTGACTGGAATTCCTCGCTTTGAGCCAAAGATTGCCGTCAGTGGTTCATGGTCTGTATATAAGATGAATTCCCTTCCCCAGAGATATTGGTGACACTTCTCAACACCGAATATAACGGCCAGAGCTTCCTTTTCAATTTGGGCGTAGTTTTTTTGGGCCGACATCAACGTCTTAGAAGCATGAGCGATGGGCTTGTCTTTACCATTGACTTTATGGTAAATCACTGCGAAAACGCCTATCGAGGAAGCGTCAGCAGCCATGTAGAGAGTTTGACTAGGGTCGAAATGCGCCAAGGAATCGATGGACGTGAGTCGACGTTTGATCTCCTTGAACGCCTGGGCGCGACCTGATGACCACTCCCAAGGCACATTATTCCGCAGAAGTTGATTGAGCGGTGCGCAAGGATCTGAAAGTGACTTGACATATCGACCATAGTATTACACGAGACCAAGAAAGGCTCGAAGTTCCCTACCGTTGGCTGGTTCTGGCATGTCCAGCAGAGCTGACACCTTTTTCGGTGATTGTTTGAAGCCATCTGCTGAAACGATTTGTCCAAGATATTCCACTTCTGTTTTGAGGAATTCACATTTTTGTTTCTTGAGGCGAAAGCCATATGCACGAAGCCTTCGCAAGACCTGTTCCAGGTGGTGCAGATGTTCGGCCTCGGTTCTTCCAGTTACGATGATGTCGTCGAGATAACCACCACGCCCTCTACCCCAGCAGTGACCTGTTCTATTGTTCTCTGGAATATAGCGGGGGCTGACGATATCCCAAAAGGCATCCTGTTGAAGCGGAAAAGACCCTTGTGAGTGTTCATGACAAGGACCTTCTTCGCATCTTCATCTAGCTCCAACTGCAAATATGCTTCCTAGAGGTCGAGTTTCGAGAAGTGCTCGCCACCGTTCAGTTTTGCGAACAGATCCTCCGGACGCGCTAGGGGGTATGGGCAACGTCCAGCTGCGGGTTGACAGTAACGCTGAAATCGCCGCAGACACGCACCGCCCTGTTCGGTATGGGAACGACTACAATTGGTGTTGCCCATTGCGACACTTCAACTGGCGTCAAGACTCCGTTACTGACGTGTCTCTGAAGATCTTTCTCCACTGCGTCACGAAGCGCAAACGGAATAGGCCTGGCTTTGCAAAATTTCGGTCTCGCTTCTGACTGAAACTGTAGGTGGACCTTGACCTTCGAGCACCGTCCTATTCCCTCCTCGAAAAGCTTGTCGTGCTGGCACAGAATGTCCGAGAGGTCTGGCTGAGGATCGCGGATACGCCCAACAAACATGGCGTTGAGGTCTAGCTTCAGCACGCGGATCCATTCTTTGCCAAGTAAGCTCATACCATCAAATTCTGCAAAAAGTGCTTGGAGCTCGTGGGTTTGTCCCGCAACGGTTACCTCCACTGAACGTTGGCCTTTCAAAGGTATGCTGTGATCGGTAAGTACCCTGAGTTTCTGATGCGCCGGCGCGAGTTTTGGCTTCCCCAACTTCAGCCAAGCGTTTCTTCCAAGGATTGTATAATATGAGCCTGTGTCTTCCTGGAGTTGAGCTGGAACTCCATCGATGATGCAGGTGAAGACCTCTGCTTTGTCACCCACAGCCAAGACACTTGTGATAGACGTCACGCTACGACGAGAATGAACACTGCGAGAAGGTTTCTGCCTCTTCTTCCTACACATACGTTCAATATGACCTAACTGATTGCGCGCTCTGCAGCTTTCCTTGCTGAAGCGACACGTTGCCTCACTGTGGTTGGTGTTGCAGCAGCGAAAACACCTTTCCACTTGTTGATCAACGGAGGTTTGGACTTTAGCAACGTTCCCCAACGCCGACGAAGCCAGTAGCTTGCGATCCAGTTGCGGAGACTACTGCTCTGCCTTCAAGCAACTTTCAGAAATCCTTAATGCCTTGTTGACATCCAGGTCAACCTCTTGAAGTAGACGAGCCCGCATTCGTTGGTCCCGAAGTCCAAGGATAAATGCAGTGAGCAAGGAACATGCCCGGGGGTCAGTCTCCTGTTCGTATTCGCACTACAGCGACCAACTTTTTATCGGCGTAACTTGACAAGGCAGGGACCGGTAAATTAAGTCGCAGGGGCGCTTGTGACTGCGGCGGCGAAACCAACACGGCATCAAGACGTTGTGCCACCAACAAACGTAACTCCGTCATGCGTGACAGGAGTTCTGCCGTTATAGCGAAGTTATACTGCGGCACTGCAGGTACCGTAGTTGACGTACCTTGGGACGGAGGCATTGCATGTGTCCCCTTCTCCCCGGCTGGCCCTTTCGGCTCCGAACGCGCCTAGGCGTTGGATACAGGCGTCTCCTCCGAACGAGACCGCTGCTGTACAGGGTAGAGCACTGCACGGGCCCGGGCCCCCGACCCGGCCCGGGCCCGACCCGGCCCGCGGGCCGGGCTGGGCTTGTTATTGGCTGTGTGCTCCGGGCCGGGCCGAGCCCGGGCCGACAAAATACGGCAGCACCGCCGGCCGGGCCGGGCCCGGGCCGTTAAAATACGCCACCACCGCGGGCCGGGCCGACAAATATGTTCCCGAGAGTCAGGCCCGGCCGGGCCACGCAGCTAATTCCACACATTGGAGACGCATTAGTTCATATCATCATGCGCTTGCGTCATTCCTGTGCATATTTTGCAAAGACAAGCAAAGGGTACTGCATTATGCATATGATTCGACCCTCTAGAACATTCTCCAAGCCACTTTACATTGCTCCTCACTCCTCACATATTTCACAATCACTTTGGCAAAGCTTGGTGAGAGGGATAGGGACTGGGAGAAGCAGTTTGTCGACAGCATGCTCTATCTCCGCAAAATCTTGACAGTGTAACGATAACGCCCCGTGCGTTCCGGATTTAATTTGGTCTCGTGCGGTTACGGTGTTAAACCGCCATCACTTGTATGTTTGTCTTCTCTCCTTATAAATTTACTTATAAATTTGTTTGATAATCGCCAGAAACGCGTACGTCGCGGCTGGAAATACTAGGCCGGGATCTACTCGCCGGGTCACCGGGCCGGGCCGGGCCGGGCTCTATTTGCTTAGACGCCGGGCCGGGCCGGGCTCTAGTCACTGGGTCACCGGGCCGGGCCGGGCCGCATAAAAATATGAAGGTCCGGGCCCGGGTCGGGCCGGGCCATTTTTCGATGCGCCCGGGCCGGGTCGGGCCCGGAAAAGTCGGCCCGTGCAGTGCTCTAGTACAGGGCCTCTCCATACGCTCCGGAGGTCGTATCTCACTTGCGGCGGCGAATGCTGCATCGGCTCCGGGGATCGGGTACCGTGTGGGAGCTGCGAAGCACTCAAAAAGAAAATACTTAACACAAACAGACAAACAAAAAAACGCTAGCTCAGGAAAAAAAACGAAACCTTGGAAAAGAAAACAAACAAACCGGCGGAGTCCTAAATGAAAAATAGAAGAAAAAACCGCACCACATTAAAAATGAACAACGCGTGCTGCGTCTTCCCCGCTACTGAGCGACCCGTGTTTCCATAACCTCCGGACATCAGCCCATCCGTTCCGTCACCGAGGAAGACAGAGCAAGAGAAATGTGCAAAAAACAAACAAAAGTTTATTTCCTACCTTACAATAACACCTGCGGTCGCAACCGCCACAGCAAAAAAGCCCCACCCCGCCCCCCGGAACTGTCTCGATGCGTTGTATATCCAGCTCACGGCATACGCCCCCTCGTTGTAACATGTGATCCCAAGTAGTGCGACATGTGATCCCAAGTAGTAGGCTTATCTGAAGCCCACAATACATTGGGCGTCATTTGAACAAAGATTCTGCATAACCGTGTAGGCAGCAAGGACAAAATACCGAGCAATACTCTTATACCTCGCGCGAAGCTCTACGGAACGCGGTCTCTCTGACTTGGTCTCTCAGTGGTCTCTCTCCACTGCTGTTTGTGCATGACGTGCTACCTCGAGCATCATCTAAAATCTTCTTGCTTACATTCAGATCTGAATGCTACTTTACGTATGTATTACACGTCGGCGTGCAACATCAAAACAATGACATGAAATGACGGGTTCATGCGAGCCTAATAATCAGAAATAATATCATAAGAATATCACTACTTTTCACTACTATTCACTAATATCACTACTTTTTAAACAAGGTGGCGTATCAATTTGGGAGCGGGGGATGTGGATACAATCCCCGACTTGCGGACCATAGTGAGATTTGCATGAAGAAACCCGCGTTTTTGTATGCGCTGCTCTGTGAGCCGGTTGGGCATGTTTATGGGCACGTTTGCGAACTGTGAAGAGAGCTAACAGACGAAAAATGCCGTCTGGAAATCCTGAGTTTCTTTTTTTTTTCAACCTTGGAGCGACAGAAGACAAACGCTTTTTTTATGAATGTTTCCTGTCTTTAGATCTCTATGCAAGCCCCACAACGGTCAGTTCCATACTGCAATTGGATAATGACAATAAAGGGACCAGCGGTGGGGTTCAACTCAGACCTCTCCGGTATGAGGTGCTGCCAGCATCTTTGGCCGTATATCGGAGCGTATGGGTTCGAATCCTAGTCTCTGTACCTTTCCTTCGACTAGATCATTAGTAAATTAAGGCCTTTCGTACAATTATGGAGTTCATGGAACCTGGAGTTGCCGCTTTGAGACAGGGAGGCATACTACACGCCACCGTGCACACAGGCACATATCTCATGCTTATTGTCATTCTGGCTACGTGCTACACAGCAAGAAAAACGTTCTACATATCGTTTTCTTCATTTTACAGTACAACGATCGTTTCCTCGACTGCTCCTACTATCCCGATCCTGAGGCCAGTTGTCCGTGCCGAGGTGCAGAGGAAGACGGGGCAAACTGTTGGGTATGTTTCATTGCTGCTACTGCCTGAGTGTGAAGGCAGGGACCGTTTTTCACACTTGAAGTGCACATGAACGTCCAGCACAGCTTCAAGTGCACGTTTCGTGCATTGCGTAATTGTATCGTCCGCTTAATTACATATATCGAATTTGGCAGAAGTCTGCACACAAATAGCAGAGTGTCAACATTTTCTAGTTTTCTAATGTAGGGCCCGTAATAAAACAAAATCTCATTGTGGGTAATGCAGCTTTTGTCTGGAGTAAAGAGCTAGCAACATTTACATTCGTGATTATTATTGGATATATGACGACTATCGCATTAGAGCAACCCCAGACCTTGACATCGCTGCCGAAACCCGTAACTAAATGACGTGCTCAAAAGTAGTAAAATGTAGTTCGAAGCTATAAAATAAAGCAAGAAGTGATTGTCATCTGTTACACGTAACGTTTTATATGAAGATACCAGGAAAGACATGACAACTTTCACACGGCTGCGTTCTGTATTCTGTTGCGTATTTGGAGGACATCAAGGTACAACAAAGGACTTTCCCAGGTCTTAAGTATTGAGAAGAGTAAAGCAGCTGCCGAACTTTGCACACTTCTGTCTCTAGGGGCATGCGTCGTTACACTGTAACTCGCTGTCTGTCCGCCCCGGGATGGGCCGAGTCTTCGAATGCGCGGCCCATAAAACTGTCGTCGGGGCAGTATCGCTTGCGGTGCTGTTCCCGGGAAGATTTTTCCTAAAATTGCGTGACGTCTGGAACGTACAAACTTTAAAAATGTGGCTTCCAAGAGCGGGGCCCAGATCTAGTCTCTCCAAGAGAATATAGGCAACGCCCTCTATTTGTTGCAGCACAGTTGTGTCACTCGACAAACGTCCACATATAAAAATCGTATTTACTGTAGTTGCATGCATGATCAATTGCCTCATCATCCCCGTATGTCAAACAAACAACAACAACAAACAAATGTTTTGACAAACAAAATATAGAGAGAGTGTTTTGACTTGTCAAAATGCAAAGAAGCTGGGTGCCCTGTGTGCGGAACGTCGCAGCTTTGCAACGTTGTATATATCACAATTGCTCTGCTGCTTGCTCGGTACGCTCTGCTCATTGTGTCTTGTCTTCTTTATCCCAACCATGGCGGATCGAGGACAGGGAGGCGGGCAATCGACACCCCTTCCTAATCATTGGTACATTCCTGTTCCCACCTGTGCCACGCGCTGCGACAGAGAACTTCCTCCCCCCGTAAAGGGAGAATCTGGATCTGCCCCTGCTTCCAACACAGATCACTTCACATATCGTCTGTGCAAATGTATCATTATGTTAAAGTGAAGCCGAAACCTTTGTTACCTTTCCCACTTTTGCGCTGGGATAGTTCCCATACATATACAGCGCTTTGCTCTATAATGCTGGAAAACACCGCCGTTTGTTCACCTCGCACTGCGAGGAAACAATGGAAGACAGCACTTGCCGATATTGAGCTCTTGCCAAGTTTTCCAGTGCTATTTCTAGCGCCTGGTTTCCTTTCTCCGATGAAGATGGTCCACTCGCTGTGACGTTTCGAAATCTGTGATTGTTTTGATCAGGATTCCCTCGTGTCGTAGTGGCGGAGCTGAAATGGTCAGCACGGAAATGCCGGTGCATCACGTTGCCACGAGATTTCGCGTGACTGGAGTGGGAGAGAGGGGGAGTGGTATACGCCCCACTGTGCAAGTGAGAACGCAAAGGCTGAAAACACCGCTATAGGCTTTAAGCGTTCATTTATAGCGCTATGGAGCGGACCGCGACATGTGAGAGTAGGTACTTTAGTCTGGTAAATCTCCATATGAAGAACCATTTGAGCGGCCAAAGACGCCTCTCGGATTGCTGAGTTATCAGAGCGTCGTTTCCGCGCTTACACGTGCTGCCGCTGTCTCACACAAAAATTACGGTAGGTCGTGGTAAGCATATATATTTTGATTGAATAAACCTTTCGTTGGTAGTTCAGTGCAGTCGCTGTGTGTCGTTACTTGTGTCCTCCTTTGCCTCTCTTTTACCCAGCACTGGGATTTTGTCGACACCGTTATCATGCGCTTATGATATTGTACCAGTGTCGTCGGTGCTTATCCAATTAAGCTAGGTTTCCTGGCTGACAATACTAGCTGCAGATAATAAAATCGAGCAGTTATACACCTCACAAGCACACTACCAGGAACTTTCATGATATATTTGTTGGAACATCACGCCCATTTTAGCATTGCAGAAATATGCACGATGCCATTTTCGGACTTTTTTCCCGCGTCAAAGAAAGGTTGACAGGAACGACTAGTTGTGTACAGATCTTCGATATCAAAATAAAGAATGCTACTCGTATAATGCAGCCGTAAGATGAAATTTCGAACAGTGGACGACACGTGCTAAACTAAACTTGGTACGCGCAGCTATATCTAATAGCGTGTGCAACTTTTCGATGACAGTGCGGTAGAATTTTCTGCTGTATACGATGTGCGCCACACACGGGTTTACGGTGACGACCGAAGCCTACATATAGCTCGCCAGTGCATGTGGCGGCGCTAGGGCACAACCACTCGATCACTGTATGAGGTTAGACGGTCTCGAACTATATAAATTCAACCGAAATAATAAATGTGTTGGCGTTGTTCAACTGTGCGTGACGACTGTGCCGTCCCGGTGACTTCATTCACACGCCATCGCTCAAATAGGCGTTTTCTTATCGGTTCGAAGGGGGCCATCGTGTCGATTTATTTCCTCAAGTGACCTGCCACGGTATCGGCCAGAAAAAGAGAAATGCTACTTCGCCTTGTTGCTTCTGAAAAATTACTTCAATATTCGCGTGATATTCAAAATTCTTGTAATGCAATTGCTGATGAGCAAAAACATGGAGCGAAACATCGTTCGGCATACCTTGTAGGCATTAAGTGCGACTCGCTACATATATCTAAGATGTCTACTGCAAACGATGTCACACTTTGATGGCCTCCGATTCAAGGACTCCCGTAGGAGTTCTTCTCGTAGGAGTTCATTCGTGCTCTTTTGTGCCACAGCCCCATTTTCACTGCGCACATCATTGTGTTGATTGTGTTCATATTATTAATTGCGCAGCGCATGTTACGTGCTCAAGAGGGCAAGTGCTTCAGAGGCGTATGTTACAACCAGCAAAGGTACGAGTCTCTGACCACAGGACAGCGTGAGTGGATGTCATTTTAATGTATATGTCATTTATGTCAACGTATTGTCTCTCGATGTTAAAGTGATAGTCGTGTCCGTCTATCAAATTGACACCATAATGTTCGGCATCGCTGATTGGTCTACTTGTCCAATTTTCCTGATTGGAAACTTCTTATCAGAGCCGATGGGGGGGGGGGAGGCTCCAGCGGGACCGACATCAACGTGAAATATTTATCTGAGCGAACCAGAGGGCTGCGTTGGCTGCGAGCAGTCGACCGTGTTGTTAGTGTCTCCAAGTTCGTCTGCTCTGCTTTCGGCACTCGTGAATAATGAGAAACTCGCTGACATTTCCCTCACTTATGCAACCTCCGAAGTGATCATGTCAGGCGATGGACGTTGTTACGTTCCTGGCTGTATGAAGACGTACATAGCTAACCCAGAGGTGTTTCACGAGCCGAGGGACCACGAAAGGAAGCGAAAGGGGGAAGATGCAATTTCCTGTGCAAGCCCTGACCTACGAGAAAGACTATGTGTCTGTTCTTCGTATTGTCGGACGACGTCTACAGTTTCATGGACGTATGCGAATGCGCGTAGGAATTCCAGTAAAAAGAAAGCGTTTGAGTTGACGCCGTGCCGACAATATTCACTGAACAAAGGCAAATACTCAGCATGTCATGGTCCGAGGTAAGTGACATTTGTTTCGCAGCCTTAATGCGCTAATTATTTGAAGCTACGCCAAGGTAAATATAAATGGTAGCGAAGCTTGCATTGGCCACCACGTGTTCAAGGGCGGCCACGATCATGACCGTCAGCGCCATCAATCCGTTGCGGGACCCACTACAACTTCCGTCATAACGACGTCACCTGGTACGTCACCGTTACGTATAGCGCAGGGCAGGCCGGGCGCTCGCGCTGCACGTTTTTTCCACCGCGATGCGAAGCCGCGGAATACCACAATAGCTTTTGAAAGCAAATCCAAGAGCAAAAACTCATTGAACAATTCGTGAACAGAGAAGAATTAACACTAGCGACATGCCTGCAACAAAGGACACAGGAGACGAGGTGGAGGCTTGCTTTCTTTTATCACAGGTAAATTCACCATGCCGTCGTATACAGTGTAAATACCCACGACAGAATAATGTGCAAAATAACCAGTACGACAGTCCATGTACTGAATAAGCGCGAAAGGATAATGTACAAATTCCAGCAGACACAGGTGGGGCCCAGGACCTTAATGTCCAATGCATGCTGCTATAGCTGTCCTCGTGCACATCTGGAGCTTTCCAGATATTTCTCGTACAAAGAAGGTGGAAGTGAACATACACTCGAAGCTCACATTATGTCATATTTGCATAGTGTGTGGTGCTATGTCCGCCCACAATTTTTGGCATTCGTAACGAATGCTCTGGGGAAATTAGAAGGCACAAGTCAATTAGCTCAGTTTAGAAGTCAGTGATACTTTATCTTGCAAAACAGCCACAATAATATCAGCTCCCAGCAACTTGTTCAGTGTGTACACACCCTGTTGATGACTACTTCTACATTTATTACAACAGCATTTTTGTATTAAAGGCAGGTTAAGGGATCGACAATGTTCTGTACTTCTGGTATTTTGCGCGCATTTTGCCATGTGGTGTAGACTTTCAAGCTGCACAAGGTGCTTAGCCCAGCACATAACTGCGCGTACATACTGGCGGTTGCGCACACAACTACTGAACTCATCGCAGGATTCAAAATATCAAGTTACGTGCTAGGGATCTATGTACACAGGTATACACTTAATACGTATCAAAGAAGAGCAAAACTGATGAAGATTAAAAATAGAAAATATATGCTAGGTATCTATGTACACAGGTGTACATCCACTAAACCTACAAATATAGGCCCAGACTACTGAACTCTGCATGGCTGTCACAATACAAATAACACAGTAAGGAGCTATGTGCAAAAGTGCACTATGACGAATCGTATGCTACACAGGAATGAAAGAATTACAAGAGACCATATGCAATCTAGGTTACAACTGAAAGCACTGGATAGACAACAGAAACATGCATATGCTTTTGCATAGAAAGAAAATAACTTCTGGTTACATCACAACAACGTGCAGAGATTACGAACTTAGTCTCGCTGCCTGCTGCAGTGCCTTCTGGCACAACGTATTATTTCGTACTTCCTTATTCATTTGTCGTGCAAACCAGAACTATCGTACCCTCAGAAAAAGTGAAATAAATCATCTTACACAGATGAAGAACACAGCTCAAGGTCTACTTGTCACAAGTGTGTCCAACACTTCACGCAGTTTGGTCCTGGCCCCTTGGGAGGTCAGGAATGTCTTGACGTTGGTTTGGAGGCTTCCTCGCGCGCACCCAGAAACGTCGCAAACGTAGGAAGAGGAACCGACAGATTTCGAAAGTCAGTACTGTCCACATTGTTGACACTTAAATAAAGCAATAGCTGGCTGCTGTCCTGAAATGGGGCATTGCCTTCCAGCAGGCTGCATTTGTGCTCAGAGGGCCAAGTGTGAGCACCGAGAATTTTTGCACCAAGTCACCCTACGAAGAATGTTGTGCTGTTGGATCCTAGTGGTGATGGCGACTCACTGGGTGCCACAATGACATCGTCAGTGATGTACATGGCAGCAAAACATCCAACGCTCCTCATGTAGTTACGACCAATAGGCATTGCCGCCAGGAGGGAGTCCACATCTTCGGCGGGCTTCGGAGTCCACAAAACAATCGGGGAGCCCTGTGTGGTCTTAAAAAGTTGTCCGAATAGCAGATGCCTTAGTGCAGCCTGGACTGAATGCAGCTGGAGTCAGTGTTGCTTCCACACTTTGTCCTAATTATGCAGAATATGTTTTCGAGTGTGCCCTGGTTCAGCCTTCGAGCGCGGAGGTACTGCATGCCAGAGTTTCGCAGGTCTTCGCTCAGCTGAAGCGCGGAAGTCATGGTCAAGCAGAAGCCACAGATACACGGGGGCGGCCTCTTGCATCCAAGAAGTGTAATGTTCTCAAAATCGGACAGGCACTCCAGCAAAAAGTCCTTGTCAGCAGACCCCTGTTGTATTGCCGAATAATACTTCGTCTTGCCATGCAGGTGGCTACTGTTAAGAGTGTCAAAGAGACGGTCGACGCGCTCAACAAATCTGGCTGTGTGGATGGCATCGTGTGATAGTTGGTGGAAAGTGGATAGGGTGAACAGTGAGGCCGCAACATGGTTGCTGAAGATATGTCCAGGCAGTTTGACTTTCATTTTTGAGCCGAACGTTAAATTGAAGTGCCCATGAGTTAGCCGTGGCATGGACCGTATTTCAAGCTGTTTGTCAATGGCAAAAGCACCCCGGATATGCTGTGCCTTTAAGATATGGTTGCCAACCTGGAAGTCATACTTTAACAGCATGTTGCGAAGGCATTTCAGCAGGTGGGGTGGATCAAACATGAAGGATAGCTTCTCGTCGCTAATGGTGAGATCGGCCTCGCAGTTGCAACCAGCTTTCCCAGTAGAGAGCTATTCTGGCTTCGTTGGTCACATGTCACAACTTTTGGCCTCAATCCTGCGCTCAGAAAGCGGTGGTAGCATTCAAGCAGTTTCTCTTCCAAGTCTGAAGCAGATTCTGCTCCATGGGTGAAGATGTAGCCTAAGACATGCTTCCATGGAGTACAAATGCCTCTAGCCATGATTAGAAGTGCTTTGTTTGCCAACTCGGTGTGAACATAGTTGCCACAGCTCGGAAATCCTTCAATTCAGTCTTCAGTAGTGCAGTTCCCTCTTGATGTACATCTCGTCGAAGATTATCACATAGAGCTTGTCCATTTCAGAGAAATTCGTCACCTTTCGCTTCACAACATCAAATACTTCATCTGAAAATCCAGGTCGTGGGATACGTTTCATCCACAGCTGCAGTGACCTCACTGATGGCAAGCTTTCAGCAGTACCTGTAGTCACAGGGGCTGTGAAAGTACAAATTCATTACAAATGTCTTGATGATGATTATTCAGATTTTTTCTTCGCGCATAAGCGACGTAGGCCATAATGCGTCAAGACAATGGTAAAGGAAGTACTAGTTAAAAGTATAGTGATTCAGTAAAGATAAAACTCTACAGTTTGTGTATCAAAGGACATAACAATCAAGTAGTTAAAACTACAATGCGTTTAAAAGACCATTGTCTTGAAAGAAGCTAAAAACTTGTTCAAATGGTACAAGATACAAATGTCTTGCTTGGTGACTGATAACCAACGACGCCCAAGTTTGCACACACCTCCCATCTTTATCCGTGCCTCAATGAAGTCTGCAACAGTTCAAGAGGCGTGATACCTCACATGCGCCATCAGTTTACGAATGGTTCTCGTTCGCCTACGCCCTTCAAAGCCTCTCTGAAGCTTCTTGTTGCGGGCTTGCTGCTGGTGCTCTTTGTTCCGGAGGTTATCCAGCTTGTCTTTTGTTGGTTGTGCTGGAGCTGCAGGACTACTGGATGACGGGCAGTCCTTGGGGGGATGCAAGCCGCTTCCACCTGCAAATGGTGATAAAAATGGTCAGAACAAGCATTCAGAAGTCTACGCTTTCATGGCGGTAAAGTATTTGTCACATACCTGCTAAATGCAGAGGTGATGAGTCTGCATGTGGTACACCAGACGAGGTTCCTGGCAGAGCAGTGACAACTGCAGCTGGGGGATACAACAGTGCCCAATGCTGACAAGGGTGGTGTGTGTCGTGCGCAGCTATGGTCCTGATGAGACAGATCAGACTTTTGCTGACTTGCTTTTACACCTGATCTACACTGGAAAATGTGACTCATCCAAATAGTATTATGTGTCATTTGACTATGAATTGATGGAACATTATGATACTGTTACACTTTTACACTCTTTAGAAGCCCACAACTGTTTGCAACCTTCCCAGGTCAAAAAGGTCTGCAATTCCAAGTGGTTTATGAAACCATTTCCACCGGCCTCGGTGGCTCAGTCGGTAGCGTGTTCGCCTTCTGATCCCGAGACCGCGGGTTCGAACCCGGCCGAGGACGCCAGCAACTTGGTGGCAGGGTACAAGTTGCTTAGACACGCCGTCTTCCGCGAGGGACGTTAAACACGGGGTGCCGTGTGATGAGCTTTCATCGCACGTTAAAGAACCCTCAGGTGGGCAAAAGCAATCCACAGACCGACCGCTGTGGCGTCGCTCATGATCTCAGTTGTCTCGCGACGTAAACACCCAATTATTAAAATGAAACCATTTCCACTTGAAACCACTTTGAACCATTTTGTACGTAAGCGGTTTAAAGGGGAAATGGTTTTTTTCCATGGTTTTTCCACCAGGGTTGCCTTGCAGGTACTCAGACACACTTACTGATGTCAATTAGAGCGAGCCTCCCACCTTCTAGCACACTCCCTCTGACATAGTCTCAGACGTTATTGGGGTGCGCAGAGACGAAAACAGATGAGAGTGTGCAACTGGCGTCCTTTGGCAATATCAGCTGTTCCACACCAGCATCTCGAGATCCTGATATAACAGCTGCGTCAAAGTGGCATGGTGAAGCATATGTTGTAGAAGGATAATTATTTTGCAGTACTACTGTCGATGTTTGATGGGAATTGCCTCAGGATGAGAGCTGCCTGATATTTCGAACAGAGACTGTTCTTCTTCTGGGCACCATCCTCATCATTGGCATGGTATTTAAAGAGTTAGGTAACCCTTTAAATAGCATGCCAATGATGAGGACGGTGCCTAGATGAACAGTCTCTGTTCGAAATATCGGTGGCTCTCGTCTTGAGGCAATTCCCTTCATACTTCCTTATACTGGTTCGCTGGATTTCTACCAGTCTACGTACTGCTGATGTTGTGCTACAGGCCAGAGCGATGTGATATGCACAGCATGACAAAAGCAAATTGATCTCCCGTGGTGCAGCCCAACTGACCCTCAGGATTTGAGGACCTTTCCGACATAACAGGGAGCTCAGGTTCTGAAAAGCAAGTTCAAGCCCTGTGCTCGCAGATCTCGTATCTGAATACATATTGTCTAGTAAGGAGTACAAAAACAGTCAGAGTCGCAGCCTCGCGAAACCTCATATCCCGATGCGGAGGCGCGTCGGGATATGTGGGTGCCGGTTGAGCCAATGACATTGCTCCAGATGCGGGTTGTGACCCCCGCGGGTGCGCTGCTGTTGCGGGTGCGAATTCTCATACCCGCACTCATCTCTAGTCACAAGGTCTCTGGTCTCCTCTGAGGGCTGAAGCATTACGTTTCTCTTCGTCACAGGCGTTCGGATAACACGCGATAATGAACAGCATTCTGTGTGTGAATCGTTTGCTACACTTGCGCTGGCAGGTATAACATGTGAGCTGTACTTTTTCAATGAATGTATTCGTCTTCTGCTCGGCGGCTGTTCACAACAAGGAACCCAAGCACCAATCTCCGTGGCTATGAGGCTTTTGCTGACGAGTTACGTGGGGCTCTAGCGATTCACCGCAACGTTATATTGATTGTATCGCCGTCACCGATGGAAAGTGTCTGGTGGTTGCCTGGTGTTGCAATTATATTTACGCCAGTTGCAGTTACACTGACGTATTGGCAATCTCACAAGAAAGCAAGTGCCTTGTGAAGTGCGACTGTGATATTTGGAAGCTTTAGAAGCTGTCCCCCGAATGATCGTAAAAGACTTGGTGATCTAATGTTTGTTTTACTTTGTTTCAACTCCTGTTCTTCGTTAGATTTACTCTGCTTTTCCTGGTGTAGAGAAGCGACGGGACGGGTTAGGTGCATTTCCTTCCGTCGAAGGACTTATTGTTAGCCTAAGAATATGTTTCACGCAAGAATTTGTGTATTTATAAGGTATTCAATGTTGAGGACGTCGTAAACCTGAACAGTTAGCATTAACAATTATGCCTACAGAAACTCAGCTGCAGCGTATTCTGTAAGAGTATTCAGCACAACGTTTTTATTTCTGATAACTGTTTGTTGTTTAACGCATTTATTGTTCAACCAGATTTCCAATACTATGTAATGCATCCATAACCCCGAGACTGGGCGACACAAACTAACGACACCAGCACTCCTGCTTTATTGCCACCTAATCCTATTGTGTTACATAAGCGTGAAGTAACCAGATGAGGTACCTGGAAAGAAGCAAAAAGCCCCTATAGTCACGTAACATGCCCTCTATCTTGCAATTAAAAAAAGAGAAGTAATTGGTACTATTTCAAATGAATATGCCCTTTGGTCTTCTGGCGGAAATCTCTTCTTCAATTTGCAACCTGGACAGAAAGCTGTGCAGGCTCCAACGAGGATGTGGGCCCACTGGAATGTGTGCCAAGGACGAGGGCACCAGGCTCAAACAGCTGAATTATCGGCATTTAGCTCAAATAGTACGATAACTAAAATACATAAGCGCTAATAACTGAAACATCTACATATACACATTATATGCTACACAGATACATATGCAAATACAGGATGTATTCTATTTTCCACTGTCTCACAGCTCATCTAGCAACTGTATTGGCACTTACGTTACCAGCAAATAAGGGCTGAAATAGCTACACAGGCTTTACAGGACGCCGAGAGCCAGTTTAACTGGTTGAACGCAGCAGTACACCACTGATATGGTAATGGTTCGTAAGATTATTTTTCGTAATGTAAAACAAAGGGCAGAGTTGTACCAGAAACAAAGTGCTCCAAATGTAGGTTTTTTTTTATTTTAGAGGTGAACTGCAGAGTACTTGCTGGAGTTTTTCTGACATGTTGCCCTGGTGAAGTACTTCAGCTGCCATACACATGGGCCGCCCTGGTTTGAGAGAAGAAAATTAATAACACAGTACGCAACTCCAGTTCTGGTGAATGCAAATGGATGTAATCCACCTGAGTAATGATTATAAGATAAGGAACAAAAGTCTGCACCTCTTCAAACTATCCTAGCTTATTCAGGTGTAAAGAAGAAAATGCCCCCTATATATCATATTTGCGCACATGATAAAGTAAACTGAAATGAAGTAACAAAGAAAAAGAAAGCTTGTGGAGAATATACAGAGCCCGCATGGTAGGCAAGACAATGCTGCAAAGAGGAATCTGGAAGGAGGCTGCACAGCATTTGTCTACTCTGAATAGTGGGTTGCAGTGATCACGCTGACTCACATCAAGGGTTAGAGGAAATTACCTGTAAAATGAAACAGATGAGTGAAGAGAAATGAACGGATACATATGTTTATTATATTACATAAATATTCTGTTGAAGTGTGGTTTCTAAGGTCATGCTAAACGAAATCTATTTTTATCAACAGTGCACCACGTGAGTTTAGTGACGAGGTTTGGTAACTTCTATTTTGTCTTTGTTTTTTACTCTCCCTCTCTCTCCCTCATGTGTGCCGCAAGCGGCTGCAAGTTTCCAAGTCACGCAGATGACAATTAACCCATTTACGCAATCCTGAAATCTGTGATGGCATCAGGACCACAGGGACTAAGATATCTTTGATAGCCCGAATAACGAAAAGTACTCACACTTTTGCGACGTTTAGGTGCATGTTCTTTTTCCTGTGTGGGCAGGTATTGTGATGGCACTACACCTTGATTCAAACGACACTGAGCTCGGTATCCAGTGCATTGAAGAGATTCAGCGTCCCCGTCGTAATCGCAATCATGAAAATGTTCGCTACAAACACAAGCAGTCGATGGCACCGCACCGTCTTTTCATTCCGGCTATCCGATTGCTTCGTGGCATCAAAAGCTGTCCGTCTCGTCACTGAGAAGCATATGACATTGGATGTCCGGCGAATATTGACGTGAATTTGGGCAACCAACCATCCAACATCGTCTGAGCATGTCGGAGAAAAAAAAAACAAGATGCGAACGCGACCACCGCTCGGAAGCTTACGTCATGGCACTCCCGATGGACGCATACGCGCGATCCTACGGCGCATGCTTTTGGCGAGACCGCGACACATCACGGTGACGTGTCGCGAACCCGGTCGTGGTTCCGTCAAGGTCATGGAGGAAGGAAACACAGGAGTGGCCGTTGCGGACAGATTTCCGTGGGACCCCTCTGGTGGTCGTTCCTGTCAAAACCGCCATTACGTCCTGTCCACGTCGTGATCCTCTCTAAAGTTTCGTTTTAGCAACGCTTTGTTGCTCGCGCTGCTTTCTGTGCTTTTATGATTTTCGAAAGTCATTTACTCTTAAAATGTGAGCACCATTGCGGGAACAACGTTTTGTTAACGTGTTCTCACCGCGGTTGCGGCTGCCGTTCAAAAGAAATCAGCTCTGTCACGGGAATAACGTTTCACTCGTAAGTACGTACTTGATCGGATGTTTCGTACACCTGTCCGTGAGAGTCATCTTGAATCGTTCCTTTGCAAACTGGCGCTGTGCTACAGCTGCAGATTCATTTGATTTCCTCCATTGTTGTACAAGTTTGATTACTGGCATGCTTTACCACTTCAGGGACAAATAAATACACAAAACGTGGCCACGTCGCTGCCATGAATGATGTTTCTAGTCCTGCGTGCTTGTCCTGCAGACCGTCACCGGTCTTGTAGTAGAAGGGTAAACCGAGAGTATACTTCCGAACACATACAAATAAAACTGGACGCGCGGCGTTCATCACAATGCAGATATCTGAACTGACTGTACTGCAAGACAATCACGACTCCCGTCGTCTGCTTTGGCAGCTAGCCTGCGCCTGCTCTTGGGGTCACGTGAGCGGTCACATGGTAGACAGGAGCATCCCAGAATGCAGTGCGAAGCCGGCACGCCCGTCCCAATGGCAAAATGTTGGAAGGGCCGCTCCTGTATTTCCTTCCTCCATGGTCAAGCTGCCCGCTGTGTTTCCGCGCGGCCCTCGCCACGGCGCGGCGCCAGCTGTACTCCATCCGCCGCTCCGTTTAAATTCGCTCCTGAGAATACTCCTCGCATGACGAAGGTAACATTTTGGTTGTAGACTCAGAAGAATGTTCTGATGCAAACGAGAAAAAAATCATTTCATAGTCCCTTTAAGGGATCAGGAGAGTACGGTACCGATAGGTTGGCAGTGTGGGCAATGGAGAAGAATGTGTTCTAGATATTCTACAGCACTGCAGTGACCGCATTTCGGAGCCAACTTGTGTCAAGCGGTAACGCCACTGCGCAGTAAAAGCCACATCGAGGCGCATTCGATGAACTAGTGCGGTATCATGACGAGAGATATGTCGAGGCATGCCGTTAGCGAGCGCTGGATTAACTCTGCTCAGCATGGCTGGAGGGAGAATGTCAGCGGTCCATTGGCAAGAAGCCAGGGGAGTCACGAGGCGTTGAACTACGGTACGACGATCTCCTCTCAGCACCGCAATACTCGTTCGTCTCCGAGACGAGAGAGCTGTTTCTGCGGCGCTATCGGCCTGTTCATTTCCTTCGACACCGCAATGGGCTGGAACCCATTGGAGAACAGGCATGTGCCCTGCTTCGTAGACAAGGTTGTAACCCATTAATACATCCATCACCAACGGTGCGGATGAGCCCCGGATGCCAGAATTTTGAATTGCTTGGAGCCCAGATGTAGAGTCAGTGAGCACCACCCATTTCCGAGGGGTAAAATCAACGATGTGCTGCAGAATGAATAGTATAGTATAGATTTCTGCAGCTGTTGACGAGGCTTGATGCGAAAGGCGACGTCCTTTCACTATGCCTTCGGATGCCTGGCGGACTTGTCATGTCGAGATGCCATCGGTGTACGCTGCGGGAGAGGTAGAATACTTCGCGTCCACCAGAGCATAGAAATGGGCTCGCCGGACTTGAGTGGAAACTTGATCTCTTAGTTCCTGGAGCTCTGGAAGACATACAAATGTTGGTGGCACAGGCAGAGACCAGGGGCGTCCGGCGGTGAAACGTCCTTACCTATGAAACCAGTGAGAGCCCGGCGTGTGTCCTCTACGCTACGCGATGGAAATCAGCTTCAGGACGGTATCGAATTTTCCCGAGAGTTGAGTGACGGGGAATGTTCGCAGGCAAACATAGCAAATGCGTTGCCGTTTCACGCTCACAGAGTACCTCCACCGAGAGTTCGCCAGCTCCAGCAAGGACTTGCCGTGTTTCAGTCATTCTTGAAAGTGCAAGGCAAGGCTCCGAAATGTATTTAATGACGCTGTGAAAATCCTGTGCAAGGTTGCAAGGCTGTAAAGCACAGTCGCCCTCACAAAACGCGCGTGAACGGCTAGAAAGGACCGCTGATCACAGCCCCATCCTAAGTGAGAAAGATGTTGAGTTACAGGAAGCCATCGCTGCGCTTTGGCTTCAATTTACTTAATGTGGCGAGCCTAGCGCAGGTTCGAGTCCATGACCACACCACGGAAGCGATGGGAACGTACAGGCTCGAGCTTATTTGCACCAACCCAAAGAAGGAAATTTCTCATAACCTTGCGAGTGAAAGGGAGCTCGACGCACTTTTCGGACGACAGGTCCATTTCAAGTCGCGTGAGGTACAGATGGATATTATTTAAGGCTAGCTACAAATGGTGCTGAATGGCTAACCTGCTTATGCATGTTGCTTCCTTGGGGTACACCTTGATGGACAGGATGCTTTGGGCTGTGGCCATGGGATGTGCGGACAGCGACAGTGCGGTCCGTAAGGAAATCGCGGAGCCAGCTGAAGGCGAGCAGCACACAAATGCGCGAGAAGGTATCATAGATAGGCGCGCTTGATGTCTAGGACAACTGATACAATGATCTGCCGATGTGCACGAGCATGTTGGACTGTAGCAACGAGATCGAGAACTGGATCCATCGAGCTTCGCTGGCGACGAAAGCATGACATTTCGTGAGGGAACGCGCCTTGCTCTTCGAGCCACAAGTCGAGACGATGCAAAGTCATTCTTTCCATCAGTTTTCCTACACAGCTTGTCAGGCACTCAGGGCGAAAAGAGCACAGGGCATTTGGGGGTTTGCCTGGTTTCAGGATGGGAACAACTAATGCCCCCTTTCAGGTAGATGCTAGGGATCCCTGTTGCCACGACGTATTATAAACATGAAGGAGGGCTGGGAGTGACCGGTCGTCAGGGTTTCGCAGTGCGACAAAAGTGATTTTATCTGGTCATGTGGATGAGCCCACATTCACAAGTTTCAACGGTGTCTTCAGCTCGATTATACTAAAGTAGTGGTCAAAAACCTCCGGTGGATGGGCCAGTCGTGGTAAATTTCGGCAGTCAAGCTCTGGACAAAACTGCTGTGCACTGCAGCCGTCGGTGTCGTTAGTACGACGGGGAAATCTGTCGCTAGCTTGTTTTCGTCTACACCCTTAACGATAGCCAATGCCACTTTTGTGGGGGCATATCCTCCAGAGCTGGAATCGGCATCCAGATCTTTGTGGCTGTGTCAAACGGTGAAAGGTGTTGACAGAACTTACGCCAACGCTTCCTATCTTCTTTCTTAAGTTAGTTTCTTTCTCAGTTATCTTAAGTTCTCGTGTTACCTTAGCTTTCACCTGGCGGTACGCTACGATGTCTGGAAGTTGTCCCGTTCGACGAGCCGTTCTTTCTGCTCAGCGATGTAATGCCCTAAGGTGGTTAATTGCTGGAGAATGACCGAAGTGACCTGTTACCCTTTTAGACAGGACCACCGCGTCCTGAATGGCGCAAAGAATGGCTCGCGAGAGAGCCTCTTGGGACATACCGGTGTGCACAGATGTTCACAGGCCGTCCCGAAAGAGTCTCCAGTTGGTGAAAGTAATCAGTCCAGTAGTGGGCGTGAGAAGCAGTCTATCGTGCGAAATATATAGAGGAAAGTGGTCACTACCTCGGGTGTCGACAACGGTAGCGCACGGCAAGTGGTGAGTTATGTCCGCTGTGCACCACGAAAGATCCAGTACATCGAGTGACGTTGGTGTTCGCATAGAAATTGGCTGTCGGTTGTTAAAGGCACATGTGAGCATACTCCATTGCTTCGAACAACCGCCTTCCCCATCCGTCCGTCCTACGACTTCCCTGGGCCAGGTGATGAGCATTGAAGTCACCAAGCACGAGAGCTGGGGATTCCAGTGAATTGAATAAGCGTCCGAGGCCAGTCCGCGGAACCTGTCCTGCGGGACGTAGATAGATGCTGACGACTGTTAACAGCATGTGCCCAAGGCGGATCTTGCAGGTGACATGATAATAAGAGCGATGACAAACTGACTCTATGAGTGCACCAACGCGGTCCTAACCAACGTTTAGCGCTGTTCGACTCTCAGAGGATTGATGAGATCGATAGATTGTATATCCATTAACGCGGTGCGCAGCATCCATGCCATGTTCGCATAAAGCTATGAAAGGGAACTTGTACTGTCGTAGATTAATTTAAAATCTGGTAGCTTCTTACGTAGGCTGCGAGGATTCCACTGTATCGCTATGGCCTTTGTATACAATTCCAACATGCTGAGTTAAACATAACGCCTCCAATGCCAGAATTCCTTGAAACTCTTGAAATTACTTGAAACCTTGAAGTTGTGACGCATCAGGAAATGCAGGGACAATTCACTTGACTGCCCCGAATAGTAATAATAAATAATAATAATAATACATACACACACATATATATACATACATATACAGATTGGGCGAAACATAACATAACATATTCAGGAAGAGGAACGTAACAGGAAGATATTCACACTGATACATACAGTACAGACTTAGAGATATACAGTACATAGCACAAAAAGGGGAGAAAACTGTACAACTTCACGTGTTACTGAGTGAACGCAAGAGGAGAGTTTTAAAAATGTTTGAATGGGAGTTAAAGATATCAACAGAAGGGTGAATTGCGTTTGTCATTTGTTGAACACGTACGATCGGATTTGCAGGCATGTGGTGGGATAAGTACAATATATTCGTGTGTCGGGTTACGTTGACAGGTACGGCGATATGAAGCTGATGTAATAAAGATGGTGTATCGAGAAAACTGTGTAAGATCTTATAACAGAGCATAATATCATGAAAACGGCGTCGCGTTGAGAGTGGTTGGAGGTTGAGAAATGACATTATCTCACTATAGACATACATTCTGAAGTGAGGGATTTTTCTCAAAAATACGCTATGTACAATGTGTAGAAATTTCTTCTGGACAGATTCAATCCGTGACGAGTCAGTGCAGGAAAGGGAGTTCCACACTGGAGACGCGTATTCCAGTCGCGGTAAAATTAAGGAACGATAGAGGTGAAGAAATACAGAGTCTGTGGAAAAGATTTTGCATGTATATGTGAGCAAGCCAAGACTTTTGAGAGCTGAAGAGCGTACGTAAGAGACATGATTATGAAAACGCAGCTGGGAGTCGAAAACGACCCCCAAATCCTTCAGTACATCGACACGCTTGATGGCATCGGAACACATGTATGTATTGCGTATAATGTTAGTTTTTCTTGAGTAAGTCACATGTTTCGTCTTCGATGGATTAATAGTCATCCCATTTTTAGAGCACCATTCAACCACAGAGGAAACGTCAGTTTGTAGCTTATGAACGTCATTTGGGTCGTGGATAACTTTAAATATCTTCACGTCATCGGCGTACTGAAGAACATGAGAATGACGAATATGCCCAGCTAAGTCATCAATAAAGACATTGAAAAGGAGCGGCCCCAAAATTGAGTCTTGAGGAACACCTGAAGGAGGAAAGTAAGGAGAAGAAAAGACATCTGGCACCTTTACGATACAGCATCTGCTACTCAGAAACGAAAAGAAGAAAGCAATGAGGGCGTTTCCGAGACCAGCCTTATGAAGTTTGTGAAGTAAGATAGTATGGTCCATCATGTCAAATGCTTTTGAAATGTCGAAATAAATTGAATCTACTTGTCCTCGTGCTGAGACACAAGGAGCCACAACGGACATAAACGATACAAGATTGGTGACAGTGGATCTGCCTGGCATGAAACCATGTTGTTGCTCACATATCTGCGACTTGAGAAAAGAAAACGTGCGATCATAGATTACCTGCTCAAACACCTTTGAAAACGCGCACAGCAGACTGACAGGACGATAGTTTGACACATTTGAAGGATCGCCGGAATTGTGGACTGGTACGACAACCGAAGTTTTCCAACAGGTGGGGAACACAGAGTCACGTAGAGACAGGTTGAATACATGAAGCAGGACTGGTGCAAAGAGGTCAGCGTAGACTTTAACGAATACTGCAGGAATTTTGTCGACCCCTAGGGTCAAAGTAGGTTTCAGCTTCCGAATAGCTGCGATGACCTCCTCGTGGGGCATAATAAATAATAATAATAATAATAATAATAATAATAATAATAATAATAATGTTTTATTGGTGCCAAAGAACGGTCATGACGACCCAAATGTTGGCGTAGAGTGCACTACAAACAGACACAATATACATAGAAATACAATAATACAATATGGGAATACAGACAGTATGCACTAACAAGACACGATCTATGCAATCAAAAAAAAAAGCACAAAGAAGAGTGTCAGAGAAGGCAGAGCTTGCATGGTTGATGGTGTTAACTGTCTCATCATGCCTGCCGGTTCTGTCACACTGGCGTAAGTGCGTGTGATCTGCCTTGATGGACTAGGGGGTGTTGTGTAGCTGCCTCTGATGGGCTCGGCTAACAATCCAAATACTTTAAATAACATTTTTAGGATTTGTCTGACAACATGTTTGCTGATTTCCATTTGATGCTTCAATATTCTTGTCTTTTTGTTCCCTGAACCAATGGCAGTCATGTTAGTACCTTCTTCACGACTATCCTTTGTAGCATCATAGAGTAGTTTTCCTTTCCCATTTTTTGTTTTGGTTTGTGTTTATGTAGACATTTATTTTGCACATACGGTCAACCGTCGATTAATGGTTCATGCTCCTGGAAAATTATCCATACATCGACTGAAATGAGCAAGGAAATGTGTCTTCTCACCATTAGATAAATCGAGGGAATTCGTAAATTGAAGTTCAACTGCATTTATTTTCTGTCTAAAATACTTATTTTGTTACCAAAGCACCAGTTGTAGCTGAGCTGGGGGACGCGCCCACAGCAAGCATCACTTTTGCCGCTTTTTTGCAGATATATATTTTGCATATATCATTGTCAGCGACAGCTGAGCTGAGTACCAATGAAATCATACCCTTGCTACCTGTAGCAATATGTATACAGTCAAAATGCAAATAAAAGTAAATTGACTAATTTTCCAACATACGGTGGGAGTGCGTGTATGTGAAGTAAAAAGGGTACCACTCCCTGAATGTGTAAGTGTTAAGTGCCTGCGTCTGGCGTGGGAGTTCCTTCTATGTACACAGTTTTTCACACTTGGTAATAAAATTCATATATGTCACAGCAGAGCAGTCATGCAAATGTGGACTCGAGCTGCTTAATCGGGGGCATATGAGGTAACAGAAGGGCATAATTTATTATGTTATTTGGCATCATTTAATTAATTTATTTGTTTTATGCTGAGAAATGAAATGGGAAAAATATGAGAAACTATTGGGAAAGGATATCATGTCAGAGTCATCATTTCAGGTGTGGAGGGAGTTCTGCTCACCTTCAAGGATTTTGCACTTTCAATATTGCTTTCTAGCAACTTCCCATTGGTTGCACATAGGGGGGTAGGAGTAAGAAAGCAGATAAAGAGATCGTCTGCATTTGTGTATTTACAGGAATGCAGACCACTGAACCAAGCTGAAACTCTCAGAAATTTCCCTTGCTTTGAGCTATTCACATTTACGCTAGTTTAATGTATTATTAAATTTATCATCGTGTCACACTCTCAACGAATCTATGAATTGTGTTAGTAGAGAGGTGTGGAAAAGACGACTGTTGGACTGCAGCTGTTGGAAACTTCACGAGCCTTGCGTCTTATTTATGCCGTCGTACACTCACCACAATTCCGCCACAAACACACACCATATTTCGTAGGTGCTACAGACATGACGGATATCATGAATAACTGTTCTGTATTCAGAACATTCTTCACACGAGCTGATCGCGCAACAGCATCAACGTTGGAAGATCACCTGTGAACCCGTATCGGCAGTCGGCTAGATTATTTCAATGTAGCAGGCGTAGTACACGTATCACAACATAGAGTATTCACCGTATTCACAATAGACGTCATTATACAGCAAACTACACACACTGCGGAGATGAGAGCCCAGTTGTATAGCACCGATACTGAGGCTCGATGTGTTGATGTTGCTTATCATCGCACCAGCAGCACGTCGCTACATGTTTACACTAGCAATCTGTGCCATAGAAAGACTGACCGGGACACGAAACTGTTGCACAGATGACTGTAATATCTAAGCATTTTCAAAGCGGTAGGTTGATGCGCTGTCATTTTCTTTGGCACACAGAGGCGTCGGAAGTCCTTCACGGCAGGGGGGGGGGGGGCGAGCCCTAACATAACATAACCTAGAGGAGAGTACTACGGTGCATGGAATTAATGTAGGAGTGCGGCAAATACGAAAGTTGGAGCAATTGACACGCTCATTAGAAATCATTCGTGGAAGCACTCCGATGACGGAAAGCAAGTGGGTGAGGCGGCGCGGTATTTCCCCAAAAACTTTTGTTTGATGCAGGCAAAAGTTCAGTCGTGCCTGGCATAGCAGTACCCAAACCCCGTGGACACGTGTAGATGTTGTCATCACCACAGACCACTGTAAAACTTGCACCTTCGAGCGGGCTACGTAAAGTTTAGGATTCCGCACGACAGACTTTAGAGGTGGTGCCTTGAAGCCAGCTATCGAAGGTGGTTCGTCTTCTCGAAGTGCTTTGATTTCGTCCTACAAACAGAGAAAGGGATAGTGCCTATCATATTCAATCCCGATCGAAAAAATACATCAGAGCCAATCCTAATAGAACCATTAGGCTAATAGCCATATTGTAATTTTGGACATCTCTAATAGGACTAACGGTTTAGCGGTCTGATGGGACCATTAGGACCTAAGGGTCTAATAGCCTGTTGGGAGCTCCACGAAAAGTAAAAAAGTAACAAAAAATATTTATTTCTGTCTTTTTTTCCGACTCCTGTCATGACAGAATTTAATTTTCCTTGCTTCAAATCTTTCATAAAGAACTGTTGTTCTGAGAACACGTCTGTGTTTCGTACTCATGTTGGTTTAGACATTCTATAGATCCATCGAGAATCGATCTTCCCCAGTGGAATCGAGCGTTTTTTTTTCTCTCTCTCTCTCGCAACACTCCATTCCATTAGGGAATTCCGTCTAGACTAGGAAAATTTTTCAAAAACTGCCGACACGCGACGTCGGCGGATATACGGAAAGCCACGTCCACCTATGAAGCTCCCAGTCGTTTTACGGATGCTTATGGTACTTTTATACTAAATGGTTAACAATTGGGCTGTTCGGCATTTCATACTTGAAATGCGATAAAAACCTCGTGCCGGGAAACAAACAAATGGACGACACAACAAACAGCAGAGACCGACAAACAGGATTTTTATTGACAGATCTGCCTCTTCGATAACCTGAGTCTGCAACGCCCTCTTCTGCAAGGTTACCCTTTTACACCCTCACGCCTGCCTAGTGGCTTTATCTTTTCGAAAGTACAAGACTTAAAAGTTGGTAGCAGGAAGGACTCTTGATAAGTACTGTGCTTGCGAAAATATAGTTACTATGCAGGCTTACCGGTGTAAAAGGGTAACCTTGCAGAAGATGGATTTGCTGGCTCAGGTTATTTAAGAACGAGGTCTGCCAATAAAAATGTTGTTCGTCAGTCTGTGCCCCGTCAGACACGGGGTTTTTATCGCCTTTAATACCTATAGGCTGCGAGTGTCGGGCGATGCTCAATCGTCGAAGGGGTCGCGGGGGTTGCGCGATGCTCAATCGTCAAACGCTGGGGCGTTCGCAGCTTGAGTCTCTGAGAGCTGATTGGTTTTAGGGAAGTTTTATGGGGGTCACATATCAAAAGCGACTTCATCTTTAAGAAATATTAGAATATTCCGAGTCATAATGAGTAAGACGGCATAAAAAAATTAGTAGCCTGATGGTCGGAGGTCTATCGACCCAAGCAGCACAAAATATTGGGCCCTATTGGCTGGTCATTGGCGATACGGGTCCAATATGGGGCCCGTTATCGCCAAGATTTCCCCCATATTATCTGAAACTGGGCAATATGGGCCCCATATTGCCCAGTTTGAGCCAATGTTGGGGACATCCTGGCAATATTGGCCCCATATTGCCCGTGTACACCCCATATTGACTGAAAATACAGAAAATGGTACGTACACGTGTTGCGCAAATGCCCAAGCAGCACGGCAAGATTGGACGTTGAAGCGTGTGAAATGCCCCATTCAGTACGTCGTTACATCGAATAACTTCCCACAGACGATACACATTGTTCGAAACAGTCAACATACGTGGCAATCCCATTGTAACGTTCACTAGAACTCGACAACTCAACTTTCCATGTTCTGGAAGCAGCCGCCATCTTGCTTCGCGATCCCAATGCCAATCGGTCGAGCCGACTGAGAGCTAGCGTGGTCGTTTGAGCGAAATTGCGTGACATACAACTGATGCGCATGCGTGACAGTCGGATCGGACGTTTCATAGGGGCTAAAACGTCGGTGGCTCCTGTAATGATAACGGAATTGCGGCAGGTCAAGTAAAAAACACAATGTTTGATAGGAACGGATGGCTCTTCTGTAAAGTTAGGTGCTTTCAAATTGCTGCAAGCAGTGTGAGTTGCTCTGGCGTATGTCCGTCACCGTCAGGAAAGTGTTTCGGTCCTTTGTACTCTCGGAGCGGGTTGGAAATCTTAGGTGTATAGACTATTGCGATTCCAATGAAGGCTTCTGAGGGATGTTTGAGATTGGCAGTTCCGTGGGACTGCTTCTGTCCTTCAGCAAGACGGGGGTACCACATGTTCTTCCTTTTTGAGGTGATGCAGTGTTTTTGTTGTTGTTGTTGTAATTGCATGCAGCGTGAATCAATAAGATCTGCAGAAATGAAAAAGCTAAAAGAAGAGAGAAGTAATGTCAGTGGTGGATATTAAACCCGGATAATGCTGTATTATTACGCGCACTCCCCGTTGGCGTTATCACAGAAATATTGGCGATATTGGCGCAAAATTGGCTTGCCAATATGGGCAGCCCATATTGGGCCAATATAGAGCCTGATTGCACTCCCCATATTGATCCAATATTGGCAATCTTGGCAGCCCATATGGGTGCAATATTGGACAAATATTGTCGTGCTTCTTGGGGACCTGTCAGGACAATGCGAGCTGCCATATTGGATACTGGGAGAACGTCAACTACAGCGTTGCTCATTTTTATAACAGCTATAAATTTCGAGACAAGGAAACTCTAAAGGACAAGACTACAACAGGACAGGACGCAGGTTCCGTCTTAGCGTTTGCAGTTATATCCTTTACGGCGTCCTGCATGGAGTGTTTGGCGATTATATGCTATTCCATATCTCTGCCTGATCTACAGGGAGGCATCACGTGTTCGACCGCAAAGCCTCGTTGACGTACCATTGGGTTCTCCTGTGGGACCACTAAGCTCACCTTATGGGGCAGTCAGATAGTCAGGAGTCCTTTGTTGGACCGTCAGGGCCCCTGTGGTACCGTAAGGCGATTTTGTGGGGCCATTCGACCCACCTGACTGGCTCTGGGACAGCATCTGTCGGACCGCTAACAGTCCTGTTGGACCACTAGGCGTTGTTAATATACCGACAAGCTGTTTTGATGGTCCATCATAATATTCTTTGGGCCATTAGAATTTCTGATGGAGCCTTGATGGATTTTGCAATCGGAATTTGCTATAGTCGCTCTCCATGTATATTGGCCGAATTCTCGCAGTATTTAAAACATGAAGCCCTAGGCTTCACCTTGTAACACGCTCTCGTTGTTTACTGGACTTCCACTCCACGCTTCCCTTCACGCTCTTTCCCTTTTCGAAGGCCGAAAGGCACATGGTAGTGATCGGTGGAAGGGAATGGCATCGACATTTTTCAGAAGGGGTTGTGGAATTAGTGTTTCCGCAAAAAGGCAGATGGTTATTAAAGAAAGCAACATGCTCCTATATGGACTTCGATTGGCCTCATTCTCTTTATCGAACCTGGTCCCCCAGTTATCCAAACCACACACGAGTGTTTGCTTCCAAGATCTGGCTCTGAAGACTTTTGCAGCCCCGTCTTCTTTAAAGGGACTATGAAATTTCCCGCACGAAACGGTTCTTTCCGCCGAGAAACTTGTGGAAACCCAAGTTCCCACAACCCCGGGGCGTCAGCCCGTCCGTTCCGCGCGCGAAGGAACACGCCACACAACAGATTCAAACAAACAACATGGTTTATTACCTCAAAGAAACACAGCTGACCTTCCTCGCTTGCCACCAGCAAAACCAACACTATCACACACGCAAGCGGCGCAAGCGGCACCTGTTGAACAAGAGACTCTCTTGACTCTGTTGTTCAACAGGTGCCGCTTGCGTCGATTTCCGTCGTATGAATGTGTGTATGAGTGAGCAAAAAATGTAAGAGTGAAAGGAGGGTGAGTGAGAGTGAGTGGCTGGTTTGTCGTCCCTTCAGATGGCGCACCCCGCAAGTCGCTGGAGAGGCGTGTTAGCTTAGCTCAATTGGTAGAGCCCTGGACCGGTCATCCAGAAGATGTGGGTTCGATCCCTACAGCTGGCTAACTTTTTCAGTGACTTTCATCTTTCATCGTTGATTTCTTAGTCAATTTGAGGCTTTGTTTGTACCTGTCCCTTCTATGTTGTTCCGGCCCCAGAACATCAGTTTCTCTCTTGTTCAACAGGTGCCGCTTGCGTCGATTTCCGTCGTAAGAATGTGTGTATGAGTGAGCAAAAAATGCAAGAGTGAAAGGAGGGTGAGTGAGAGTGAGTGGCTGGTTTGTCGTCCCTTCAGATGACGCACCCCGAAAGTCGCTGGAGAGGCGTGTTAGCTTAGCTCAATTCGTAGAGCCCTGGACCGATAATCCAGAAGATGTGGGTTCGATCCCTACAGCTGGCTAACCTTTTCAGTGACTTTCATCTTTCATCGTTGATTTCTTAGGCAATTGAGGCTTTGTTTGTATCTGTCCCTTCTATGTTGTTCCAGCCCCAGAGCATCAGTTTCTCTCTTGTTCAACAAAATTATAAAACACTGAAGCTTTCCTTTAATGGTTACAATCTTTCATACAGTGGACTGCGTTTCGTCAGGTAGCTGATGAAATTCAGTCCACTGCATGAAAGCTTGTAATCATCAAAGGAAAGCTTCAGTGTTTTATAATTTTGTTCTCACTTCTGGCAAGTGGACCTTGACCCAACCCTCTACATTCTTCAACCAGTTTGGTAGTGAGAATGAATAAAATATTTCTACACCTCTCTTCACTGAGCGGTAATACATGTTAACACACTTCTCTGGATACACTTGAATGATCCTGTGGTTTGACATCAAGCTGTGTTCATCAAACCTTAAAGGCTGATTTGCCATTAGTAACATTATCTGGCACATGTAATGAAAACATCCACATTCTTGTGAAAAAAAGCTGAACGTATGAACACAGGGCAAAACTATGACCCTAACAATATTTTTGGCCTGTCGTCATGTTTGTCCTTCACTTGCCACATGCTGTAAGCAACACAGGAGGAGCCAGGCAATGCCACCACTGATTTAACGAAGCATTTGGTGTCGGCGGGCTTCTCTGCCACCCTCTCTGTCACCAGCACCCGCAAGGTATCTGCCAATTCTGTAGCACACTTCGTGTTCGGTAACGTCCTTGTACCTTGCCAACAATACTTCTGGAAGGAAGAAGCCAACAGTTAACCTAGTTTTATGAACGTTGTATGATATGTACAGGTGACCTCACCAACAACGCATGAGCAGAGAGCAAGGGATGAAAAATCTTTCTTGGAGTGCGCTCCTTTCAGGCTATACTGCAGCGCGACGGAATTGCGGATGTGGCGATTCATAGTAATCCTCACACTCTCCTGGAGACTGTTGCCCCCCAAGCGTGATATCATAGCAACCTGCAAGATAAAAAAAGAACATAAATGCATAGCAAGTTTAATGCTGAAGTGAAGACTAACCAGCCTCCCCTTTATGTTTGTGTCAGACAGTCTAGTGCGGAAATCTTTAAGTTCGTCGTCAGATCCTAGAGGAAAACGTGGCAGTTCAACATCCAAAAACGCTTTCTCTTGTGACATCGCATTGCTCATCTCTTCGATTTTTCTCTCCAAGCACTTCACAGACATTTTCAGGTCCACAAGCAGTGTGTAGATAGACCGTTCAAAACCTACATGAAATGATTTGAAGACTGATGCAATAGGATAAAATGCAAGGCCAACAAGAGAGTCATCTGATAGTTTGCAAGGTACAGCGGGGTGGCAGGAACAATTGATGACCAATATGGATACCTGTTTTATTTGTGTCAGAAACTGGTGATGGACTTTGGTGGGAACCTGTTGGAGCATGAAAATTCAGTTAGCATGTATCAATCAGAGCTGACTGAGTTTACTGCTGACAGAGCGACGAATCAAATGTACCGTTCTGACGACAGTGAAGAGAGACTTGAGAATCACGAAATGGAATCTGGCTGACATTGTTCTCTACATAGCCTTAGTCCAATGCAAAAGATGGCAAATCAGTGGAGTACACACGGTGTTTATTTATTTGTTACTGAATTTTTATTTAAAAAACTATCAGAGCAAAATAGGTGCCATTGTAGTAGGTGGGTTATGTGGTCAGGCAAATGTCCTGTGGTGCAGCGTCTACATGTTCTGAGCAACTAATTATCTAAAATTCGTTAATCTTTCTAGAAATAGCGAGATAGCAGAATTGGAGCCAGTCATTATTCGAATCCATCATCCTTATTAAACACCCTGGGAAGTGAAGGTACTTTGAGATATCAATTGCGACAAGAGCGACAGCCAATCCGTGTGAGACGGTCACGTGCTTTGGAGCGATAGAGCTGACTGGAGTAGGTGCTAACCTGTTGACATAACTCTGCATTTTGGGCCTCGAAACACACATGTCACCTGATAAGGCGAGAGTTCAGCCACAGCTATGAACTCACGTGAAGGTCGATGTGTTGTACTGGTGAACTCAATCATGCCGCATATTAGCGCAGTCACCAGATAACATCACACCTGCTCTCTTTACAAGTGTGATGTTATCCGGTGAGCAGAGCCGTCACGAGGCAACTTTGTGCCCGGGCCTGGGCAAATCTGGACCCCCCTCCCCCCGTCGCCGCCAGAACCTCTGTAAACAAAGAAAAGAAAACGCTTATTTGCACTGCCTAGAAATGCCTCGTAAATTCAATTCTCCTCATTCCCACTTTATACTGTCTAACTAACCTGTCAGGGCCTGCCGTTTGGCGCCCCCATCGCACCCTCATCGCTACAGCTCTGCCGGTGAGTGCTCTAACGTGCACACATGATGGAGCTCACTGATACACAGTGTCGACCTTCACGTGAGTTCGTAACCGTGGCTGAACTCACGCATTACCAGATGACTGTGATCGTGAGTTTAGACACCCGAGATGCCGAGCTATGCCTGTAGACCAGATAGGCCGCTATCGGACTCAGCAAAGGTGAGGGTCATGTCTTTTCTGCACTCGAAAAGCGCATAGTTCCAGCTCATTCGAATCATGAAATTTCACAATTTATATCTCAAAGCACGTTGACTTTGCAGGGCGCTTAATCAGGACTACAGGTTTGAATAATGACTAGCTCCAATTTTGCTGCCTCGCATATCCCAGACAACATGCAAATTTTTAAATAAAAATTCTGTAGCGAATAAGAAAGAACTACCCTGTATATATTGTAGACAATCTAGAAAATCCAGACATACTATAGTAACCACCAACATAATGCTCGACCTGTCTGGTGTTGGAGGGGAAGTTGTCGAGCTAACCCTAAGCTAGTAATAAAAACGAGAAAGAACATACCAGAGTCGAACTCTTGCAAGAAATAGTTATCTTGGTAAGACAAGTTAACAGGGCTATGGCCTAAGTGTGGGCTGAACCCTGAAATGAAATGAACCGTGAAATTAAAATGAAGCTCCAGAAATCAGAAGGTACATAATATGAAACGCATTATCTATAGTTGCCCAGGGTTGTAAGGCTATCCTAAGATGAATTTCTGCACAAAAATGGTTTGCCCTCAAAGAGGTCCTGCATGGGGTGACGAAATATCTAAAAATGTGGTAAATTTGTTCCCCTAAAGTTACTCCTGAAAGCCCACCTGCACGGCACTCAGTCACCGTTGCAGAACACAAAATATTAGCTGAGTTCACTGAAATAAGATTCTATTTCTGCTCCGGTCATGATATTGTTCCTTAATAACAGCTGCATACCTAGCCAGCTCCTGTGTATGATTAGCAGCCAATGGCCCATTGCACATTCACCAGATCAGAGGCACCTCCAACGCTTTCGGACGTGTGTTGGTGCAGTTACCAGTGAAGCCTCCCCAGGACCCACATTTCCCACAAGCCAACTTAGCGCCAAGTGCAGGCAAGCTGACTGATCGGCAAAACAAGATTCATGAGCTGGACACACATAATACACACCACTACTACTCATGCGAATCACTAAATTCAATCCTAGCGCTGCTAACTTTTCAGGATTTTATAAAGCTGTCAGTGTGTTTCGACCTCTGCAGAGCTCCTTGAAATTACATGGGGTCAATTCGAAATGGCAGACTCACACTCACAACACTGGGCCAGCATCAAACCTCTGAGACATACATCGAGTGCAACTTCATTTGTCATTTCACAATGGTTTACTTTCGAGGTATGTGTACTTAGTATTTTGAACTGTAGCGTTTAGCCATACAAGTGCTTGCTCTATCAGTAACTTTTGTGAACCTGTCAAACTGTACTCACACAAAGACATTGTGATTATAAAGGGATGCTAGGAAGAAAATTAACTTACTGTTGTTAACCTGGGGTACAGGTTGTGACAGCCCAGTCGGACTTGTAGGTGACAATGACTGAGCTGAAAGGTCTTGACGAAAGCCTGCAAAATCCGCAAACATGCGACCATTGCTGTAGTGGTGAAGCATAAAATTATCCAGACTCAAACAGACATACGTTTCTTCGGTAGGCGCACAGCACCCTCCACGCAGCGCTCTGGATGTGCAGTATTGCTCGTCGCACATTGTCTTGAGTCTGACAGCAAGATAACAAGATAGATTTTTCCTTCGCACAAGCCTATGATTACAGCCAACTCACCCAGGTTGGAAGTTCTTAAAGAGCTCGGGAGGCTTCGACTTATGTCTGAGATGATAGAAAATCCAGAGAATGGTTGTGAGATGCACCAATCTGAGGTAAGCAAATGACAACATACCCATTCGATTTTGGAGTTCACAGAATGGATTGTTGCCTTGGGCTGGATGGTTCAAAGTGAGATTACCAAACATATTCTTAAAGGCTAAAGCGGAAATAACAAAATACAAGAACGAAACTGGACAGGAAGAGACCGGGACAACGGCCACAATACTGTTTCCTATCGCAAGATATTTTATAGTAGACGAAATGTTGCAGTAGTTCTCTAAATTAAAAGAAAAAAAAAGAATCGTAGTTCGAAATTGTGTATTTAAAGCTGTTTTACCTTGTACAGGAGGGGTGGTTATACTGGGGGATAGCCATGTAATGTCAGGTGCTGTAATGTGAACAAAAGCATAAGTCAAGCACAGTGCAATGGCCAGACAACATCAGTCATCTTTCACTCTACAATGCACGTACGACTTTTATCACTCGATGGCAACTGTCGTAGCACCAGAGGTGGCACAGGCAGAGCAAGTCCCACATCGTCACTGCTCCTTCCCAATGTCCTGTTGTTTTGCATGTCACTAATACAAGCAGAGCACCAATAATACAGGCAGAACCATGCAGTATAAAAATGAAGAATATTCAAGTAATTACTTCACCACTTGCCTGACTTCAACAACGGAGATGTCCTCACTGTCAGACTCTGTCTCCACGTTTGATGTATACAGGGACTTCTCAAGCATTGCTACAGCTGCTGAATACGATGCTGGAAAAAGTATTTGCATATGTTTTTTTCCCACATGCTCAGCTGGGAATCACTCACATGCACGTCCAAGGACGTGCATGTGAAGCGAGATAGCAGAATAAGATACTACCCTCGTTGAAAGCCATTCCACATTTAAGAAATGCTGATGTGCATTAAAATATCCTTCCCCAAATTTTGATATGCAAATGTGCCAAAAATGCCGGCCTCAGGAGCACATCACCTTTGCCAACAAAGATAGAAAGCGGTTTATCTGGTCAGCAGACCAGCAGCAACTTCATCTCCATCGCTCCAAATCGTTTGGCCCTCTGACGTGAGGTAATCACTGCGCTCCCTGCGTTCCCGGTCGCTGCGGTTTCGGTTTCCGCTCATTTACATATCAAGATTTGGGGATCGATATTTTAACGCTCTTGCGTGTTTCAGGACTTTTAAACGTGGAATGGCTCGAGTGAGGATAGCCTATCTTTCTGCTATCTCGCCTTTGGAAGAAATCTCCTCCTGTGGCTAATTAATGAATTCGAGGTAATTAATCTTCTTGTAGTTGCATATTTCTTGAAGAGGATATCTGCCCTGCCGTATGACTCAACTGCAAAAAAGATGTGCTGTTCTCATTTTTTTTACAAGTGTGTATATGTTGCGGCACAGGTATTCAGAATGATGAAAATCAGCAACCAAACAGTACAGCTTGTAGGGGATATACTGCACACACCATGGACGACAACAACACATGTACAACTTTAGTGCTCCGAAATTTAGTTGTGTATTATGGGGGTGACAGTGTACCCAGTGCCATATGGAAGCCTCACACATTTAGAAGGAAAACTCACTTTAGGCCATGTCTGCAGAGTGTTATCCAACTGTCCAGTATTGAAAATCTGCAAACGTGAAGATGGCAGTGGATGCAAGTAGAGATCTGACACACCCACATGCTTGTACCCAGTGAAGAAGTCTGCATGAACTTCATGCACCGTGACCACACTCCCATCAGTCAGCATGCAACAGGAGTCAGCATCTGAGGTAACCATCAGAGATGCAACACCACGTTTGCGTTTTTCATCTGCAGCCTCAGACACAACTGGCTTCATTTCCGAGAGTCTTCTGCTTACTTGCGCCAGTGGCATATTTGGTGTGCGGACCAGTTTCTCCATTGCACCGAGATAGCTTTCGAACTTGAAAGCAGAGAAAGAATCGAGAGGTCCGTGAAGCCTAGAGTCCGCGGCCAAATGGCACAACCCGTGTACATTATACACGAGGTTGCTCTTCCCATATATAGAACCGAAGTTTTGCACAAACAATGCCAGCAAGTTCGACGCGTACTCGTTGAATTCTAGGTAAAGACTTGGGGAACAAAGGATAGAAATGGCCACTGATTAAAAAATCAGAGTCAATCAAAAAATGCAGAATCAAAAAATGCAGAATCAAAAATGCAGAATCAAAAAATGTTCATACATTCGTGTTTGCAAGACACGCTTCAGCACAGTTGGACCAATGTAGAGGATAAATGAACGGAACTCAACTGCCTTCCAATACTCAAGTTCATTAGTGGTTCGAGGCTGGCGTTGGAACTCCAGAGGCAATGAGCATTCTTTTAGGTAGTGATTTAGTTGCTGCTTCTGTTGTGCACTAATGCGAAATGGAAGCTTCCCAGATATCCATATGTGCAACAAGCGCCGCATCACACCTAAGCAGACCAGGTGCATGTAGTCCAATGCAAATGACACCACCATGTCAATCTGTAAAGTGCAAAACGGAGAAACAGAATGGTGGTGGTTTGCATCCTCCATCGCCCGAAATGACTGATATGTTCGCAAAATGAAACCTGTGCCTGCAGCGATCGCAGGAGCTGTACCCAGTGTGCTCCTTGGTGCACTTAACGAATGATCGTGCTGGGGCATCGCAGATCACAGCTTTTAACACCACACTGTGCACCTTTCCTTGTACAGTTATTCCACTTTCTTCTAACTGTTTCATTTCACCAAGAAACTTCTTCAGGTAGCTTTCAAGATCAGGTGGCTTTCCGGGACCATAATATATACTCACTGGGAAAGGCCTGCTATTTAAGGTATTGGTCACTGAACAAGTTATTGGCCAAAAGCTATATGGAGAGCTTCTGTAGATAGGGATGCTGTCGATGTTGACCTGCAAGAAAACAGTTTCACCTGTCTGGATGCCACTTATGTTCAACACTCTTCCTAGCTCCTTGATTAAACCAAAATGGACAAAATTGTTGGTGACGGACGAGGTTCGAGCTGTTCCAAGGATTGTACGTGCATCTTTTGGAATGTCATGGCCAAGATCTCTGAGAAGTATCGCAATATCATTAACTGCAGCATGTGTTAAGCTGTGACGAAGGGCAAGGCCAGCAACTCGTTCCCTAAGGTCAGCAGAAGGAGTATCATGTGCACGATCTTCAGCCAATGCACCACTTAAATCATCGGGATCATCACTCGAAGATTCCAACACAGAGCACAACTCATCCTGTTGACTCATAAGATCGTTTGTTCTTGCAAGACCGCCTTGTGTTTGTTCTTGATCCAAATCATAGGTGCGATGCTGAAGCTCAATGCATGGTTCATTGTACACAGAGGACGGCTGTACTTCACACGGTTGACAAGAAGTGTTTGGCAAATGGTGAGCACTATTTGTGGCTGGAGAATCATGAGGTGATGGTACTGCAGTGCTCTCTGCATTATCGATAGCATCCATCAGAGCATCGACTTCTGTGCGCACAGCACGGTAGTGCGTCCACCGAGACATTCTAAATCGAACAACGTCCATGTTATAAACACTATTATTGCTAAACATGAGAGAACTGATGTTCTGTGGCTGGAACAACATAGAAGGGACAATCAGGCCTCAAGCTGCCTAAGAAATTAACGATGAAAGATGAAAGTCACTGAAAAGGTTAGCCAGCTGTAGGGCTTTCATCTTTAACTATTATTGCTCAGCAGGGTTGTCTGCTGGATCATTGACTCCATGCGTGAACAATTGAGGCATTCGGTTGACCATACAGAAACCAAATCGCTGTCCACAATACTACATGAATGTGTATTTATAGCGTACCTCCAGGGGATTTTCTTTTCGGTGTCTTCAGTCTCAGTAGATGGCATTGAACACCAGAGCGTGGTACCTAAATCGAGAAAAAGTGAAATTAGTGTCGTTCGTTTCTTGACATGCCGCTATCTGTGCGCCACGGCAAACATTACAAGACAAGCGCGTTCTCCAGCGTTTGTAACGTAATAACAGTTACTATTATCTTGTATCTTAACGTAGCGCTTTCACAGACATAGACGACACCATAAAATGCGTGTGGTAGTGAACAATGCGACGTTGCTCACGTCGTTGCAGGAATTCCGAAACTATGGGTCAATTCCGAAACTATGTGACACTACACTGGCGATCGTTATAGGCCAACCGTCAATTCTACAGCGGTGTCATCACCACATAATGCTACATACGTATGTTTTTAAATGCTCTAAGCACTACTAGGGGCCCCCGAGACCCAAAAAACACTTACGTGTCGTCGGTTTCTCCAGACACACTTTGAAATCTTGCGGGCGAGATTTCCTCCAGTTGCAGACACACTGACTGGGCGACGGGGGCCACTGTCAGTGGAAGCAGGGACGGCAGGGCTGGCCATCGACACAGAACCGAAACTACCGAAAATTCGTCTTGTTCAAATGCAAAACGAAAGATTCTATTTTGATTGTCGTTACAAAATGTATAGACTTTCGTCACTTATGCATTATTAAGTGAAGCTTTTCTGAAATATATTATCTTTTTATGTTGAGCTGTCTATAGCGCGGTATGACGCCACCAGAGCTCCGCCGTAAGGTTCGCCGTCATGGCGCTGATCATTGTGGAATTGTGGAGTGTATCTGATGTGTGTGGCTTTAGTTCATGACTGAGTGAAAATATGCGTATACGGTGTGCTTCGTAACTTGCACCTGGCGATCACTGTATCCTGGGCAAGCACGAATTATATCAGACATCATGACATTATAACAGACAACTTGCAATTGGTGGAAGCATATGCTTCCACCAATTGCTAGTCGACAAATGTGAAGGCTATGTGTTGGTGTGTTTTGGTCTTTATAACCTCGAAATATTGTTTGAGCTCCATTGTCGAGCATCGGAACAGCAGCATGAATTCCAGGACGTGAAATCCAACGGAAAATAAAGGGGACACTTATCTGTATTGGAAACAATCGTCACGCAAGCCAACGAGCAAAATGCACGTACGGGATCATAGATAAACCCAGAAACTGTGGTACATGGCGTGCGCTTCCGGTTCGTTTGCGAGTGGAAATGGCGCAGGTAACTTGTGCGCAGTAATTTTCATATCGCAAGCAACCTCTGCGGTGGCTACTTTGGTAAACCACAACCATGCACCCTCAGTGCAGTTTCGTCTTTAACTTCCATTGTGCCCTATGAAAAACAACGTAGAAAGGAATGTCTAGGTGCGAAGAGGTCTGCTTCATGTTCCGCTTGACATATCAATATGGACCATTGCTATGCTATGAATAGGATGTGAACATTTTCTGGACTGATTGAAATGAGGAAAAAAGCATCTTGATGCAATTTGGTATTACTGTATATGTGTCTCTGTGTGCCCATCAATGTCCTCTAAACATGTGTGTGCATAGCGATGATGTTCTAGTATCAAAACGAAGGGAACACTCTAGTAGAAGCAGCACAAAACACAAACAACTGAATCTCGTTGCAATTGTCGTGAACATCGCAGGCATCGAGCAAGCCATCCTCAATAACCGGGAAGTAAAACTTTGGGATATCGCAGCACAGCATAACATTAATGTCGGCAGTATCGAGATCATCACGTGTATTGTGTGGATGCATCATTCAATCATCCAATCCCCCCCGAGACAAAACAAAGCAGCATGTGGTGGCGACATAAGGCTACTCCGCCGTCAAAGAAAAGCAAGATACGGCCGTCTCCTGGGAAGACCATTGCAACTGTCTTCTGGGACATGCACGGTGTAATCCGTATGGACTTCTTCGAGCATGGTGTCACGATTAATGCCCAGTACTACTACATGTTGATAAAGGGTGCCGTGCGAAACATGATTTGCAAGAAACTGGCTTAGGATAATTGCTGGAAGGAGCATTCTTCTTCATAACAATGTCCGGCCTCGCACGGCAAATTTGACAGTGGCAACCTGGCAGAAATATGCTGGTAGGTTTTACCTCATGCCCCTAACGGCCCAGATTCAGCCCCAAGCGATTACCATTTGTTCGGGCCCCTTAAAGAGTACATTGCAGGAAAGACGTTCCACACAGATGAAGCCCTCCAGAAAGATGTCCTGCAGTGGTTACAATAGCAGCCTACTTCTCTCTACGCCTCAGGCATCAAAGAGTTGTCACAGTAATGGCAGCGGTGTCTAGATCTGTACAGTAAATACTCTGAAATACTGAAGTCGTTTGGGGGGGGGGGGGTTCTGGAATTTTCCATTTCTATTCAACCAAATAAAAGCTGCAGTCAACCTCAAATAACCCTTGTACTTCAGGAAGTTTTCCTCAGTAGTACACTTTACTTTTCGGAGTACATTTTGTTGTACTTTTTATTGAAGCACTTGAATTAGCTTTCTCTCAGCTTTTCTATGTAGCTCAGCTTGAAACACATCACACACTGAAAATCATGGTCTCCGACTTCACACCATGATGTTGCGGTGCTCACAATTCTACTCTCCTGGCTATTTAGCCAACTTAGTCTGATCGTAGCAGATATATAAATAATTGTGGTGCAATAAACAACTGTCCTGATTTTCATGTCGTTCTCAAACCGTCAAAGCTATTGCGTGAATGACACTGGGCTGCAGGCTAGTGGTGCTGCGGTTGCAGCAGATTTGCAAGCTTTCCAAAGTCCCAACCTTGGAATTAAATATTGTTAATTAATATGAGTAATTATTATGCAGAATTTATCACTTTTTGCTGCTAACAAGCCATCTATTAAGGCCTCTGAAACTACACAGAACAACAGTACACAACAGACCAGACTGCACCCCTCCCTATGTGCTACAAATTTCCACAAAGTTGGAAATGTGTTGCCTTCGAGACACTTTATTTAATTGTTGGGTACTTATAGGGCACTAAAAGTATATTTTCCAGTACTTTATACTTTATTTCAAGTGCTTCGTGCCGGCTGGATTTTAAACTGCACTTCAAGTGCAAAACTTTTGATAGTCTACTACTTTACTACGCATACTTTTCCTGGTACTTTGCTGAACGGTGACTAAGACAAAGAGTACATATTGTTAGGTAGAAAAGCGAGACAGGTGTAGCCAATGGAGGTAAGGTTCTTTATAAGCAGCCGGAAAGGATGGAGGCCGAGACCAGAATGAATTGGGCGCGGTCTCGCGCGATGATCAGAGCGATGGGGATGATTGGGATCGGTGATCTCCCTCCTCACAATATAGCAAAAGCAATAAAGATCGGCATTATGTCATAAACACATCGGGGAAGAATCCTGCTCCGTCAGTGCCAATTGTCAGATTGCCATTTGTCGACAGGCTATCGGAGCTATGTCGGGGGGCGATCAGATATTCCCTTCCACTCTGCCTTCTCTTCTCCAGCACGACTGGGAAACAGTCGGGTAATATTGGGCGATGGGTAGCCGATCGCCCCGTTGAGTTCCCATACAGTGGCCAACGCATTGTGCTGCCTGGGGGAGGTGGTAAGACTTCAGGTCCGAGATGTGAACTGACCCAGTCTCTTCGCCGGTGTCGCAGCGACGAAGCCTGTAAATGAGGCTGGAGCAGCACGCACTTACCTCGAAGGGGCCATCCCACCTATCTGCAAGTGAATCTGCAAAGCCTCGTGACGCATCACTTAGCGGGTGAGTCCGTCGAAGGACGAGATCACCAACGCTGTAGGTGAGATTCCGTCGTCCTCTGTTGTACTGGCGAGATTCTCCGAAGCCGTCCGGGCTGCAACGTCCAGTCGACTCCGGAGCTCCTCAGCAAACCTTGAATAAGGAGGCCGGGTAGCACCATCCCGGAGGCCCACAGCATTCTCCACTGGAAAGGGCGCCTCTCGTCCCAAGTTCAGGAACGCCGGGGTGAATCCTGTAGATCTGTTGACCGTCGTCCATGTAGCGACCGCCAGCTCAGCCACGCGAAGATCCCAATCACAGTGGTGCTGACAAGTGAAAGCAACCAACATCATTTTCAGGTTCCGATTAACACGTTCGGTAATATTAGCCTGAGGGTGATACGGGGAAGTCTTCTTGTCCTGACTGCCTAAAATAGTGCAAGAATCTGAGAACACCTTACTTGTAATGTAGGTTGCGTTGTCAGTGATCAGCTGTGCGGGAAACCCGAACTGGCAAAAGATGTCGAGTAGTTTTTCCCAGACTCCCTGGGAAGTCAGCGTCCTGAGAGGAAACAGCTCAACCCATTTCGTGAAATGATCAGTAACCACAAACAAATATTGGTTACCTATAGGACTACGGGGAAATGGTCCCATCACATCACAAGCAACTATCTGCCAGGGTCTATTTCTCTGAACAGGCTGTAAGCGCCCAGGGGGTAAACCACCACGAGGTTTTGCTCTCTGGCATACGGGACAAGTACGAACATACTTTGTTACATCCTGCCTCATACCTGGCCATGTCGCAACACGACACAACTTTTCATAACTTTTCCTGCCGCTGCTCTGACCTGCCAAGGCCGAGTCATGAAAGTAACGTATGAAAGACTTACGCAACTGCCGTGGCACCACGGCTCTGAACGGGGATGAGCCGTCGTCCTCATCCGCCTCGCGTATGTATCTGAACAGGATGCCGTCCTCACCCAGCAGATAGGAGTCGTGCCGTCCGTCAGTCGTTCCGGTGTCCGCCGAGTCTTGCTCAGCTATCCACTGCGACATCCGCTGACAAAGCCCGTCCGCTCTCGGAACGTCTGGGCGCTGTTCTCTGCTCACGACCGTGAGCCCAAGAGGAAGATACGTCTCGTGCCACCTGTGCTGCTGCCACAAGTTGAAAAGGCGCCTCGGTGCCTTCCTCTTCCCCCTCCGCTAGAGGCGCACGGGAAAGCGCGTCTGCTACCACGTTCGTTAAGCCCCGCCTGTACTCCACGTTGAAGGAGTAGTCTTGTAGCGTCAGGGCCCACCTGGCAAGTCGTCCAGACGGATTATGAAGCCGCAGCAGCCAAGAAAGTGCCTGGTGGTCAGTCTGGACAGTTTTTTTAATTCCGTGTGAGCGCCGCGAAGCAACTGTGGCTATGAGCGGACAGACGTGGACAGATGGAGAGAGGACAGCAGGAAGGAGTGAGGACAGAGGGGTTAGTATGCGTCCTGGGACGACTTCAGGGGGAACTGTGCCGACATCTGTCTGAGGAAAACCTCACCTGAACGTCTGAGGAAAACCTCAGACAGCACAGCAGGATTCGAACCCGTGTCACCTCCCAGTTTCGGCGTGGAAAGCGGCCACCCTAACCACTGTGCCACGGGACCTGGTAGTCTGGACAGTGAAGGTACTGCCGTCCAGGTAGAGGTAGAACTTCCTGAAAGCGAAAATGACCGCCAAGCTCTCCTTTTCCGTCGCGGAGTTGTTCCGTTCTGCCGGATTCAGTGTGCGACTTGCAAAAGCCACTGGACAAAGAATAGCGTCATGCTCCTGCAAGAGAACTGCGCCAACACCATAATCCCTTGCATCTGTTTGTACGACAAATGGTTTGTTAAGGACGGGCAGATAAAGCCTAGCCGTATCAGCGATTGCTTGTGACAGAGCTCGAAATGATCGTTCCTGCTCTTCTCCCAAATTCCAGCATGTGTCCTTGCGCAACAACTGGTTAAGCGGCTGCGCTGGCTCGGCACAATTAGGAATGAATTGTCTGTAAAAACCAACCATACCTAGGAAGCGCTGCAAGGCTTTGACGTTACCGGGAGCCGGAAACTCCGTGATCGCCTTTACGTTGTCGTCGTTCGGACGAATGGTCCCTCGGTCCACCACAAAAAAGAGAAGGCTGATCGTACACGATGCCAGCTTCAGCTTGCGGGGGTTGATCGGTATGCCCGCTTCGTTCATCTTTGCAAGGACGATTGACAGGTGTTTCAAGTGTTCCTGAAAATTTCTAGAAAACACTACGGCATCATCCATGTATGCCATTGCGAAATTGCACTTGGCATCTCTTAACACTGTATGCATCAACCGCTGGAAACTAGCGGGTGAATTGGACAGACCGAAAGGCATTCGTACAAATTCAAATAAACCTCTATGGCAAGTAAAGGCTGTTTTTGGAACATCCTCCGGGGCAACTTTGATTTGCAAAAATCACCTACTACAAGCAAGCGTTGAAAACACAGCTGCATTGCACAAGGAATAGATGATTGACTGATTAGACGGGAAGGGGAAGAGTCCCTTACAGTAACTACGTTAAGTCGACGGTAGTCGACGCATAACCTAGCCGTACCATCTCGTTTCGGAGCCAGGAAAAGAGGAAATGCCCAAGGGCTCTAGGACCTTTGAAGTGCACCGGTTTGGAGCATTTCATCAAGAGCAGCGTCTAACAAAGCACGCTTATGCTCACTCAATGGTCTCGGAATACAACGCCAGGGTCTAGCGTTACCGGTGTCTATGCTATGCTGTAACACGGATGACTTTTTTTCGTACCGGTTTTTCCGTAAAGATCCCGTCAAACTGCCGCAGTACTTGTTCAAGCTGACGGCGTTGCTCCTCGGGAACATGGAATGACCCCAAGACAGTCGGCAGCCCAGCCGTTTCAACGGACGCTGCCACAGCTTGCTGTGCTGTGCAGTGTTCCCGTGCTACGGCGACGCGGACAATTCCCGACAAGCCGTGGTACAGCTCCCCGCAACCTTAACTTGAGCGCCGCTTCGCGTGGCGGAGGAGGAGGAAAGAAACCCTAGTGGGAGTCAGCTGAACTATTGGGAGAGCGGGTTTCGGTCTGTTCCACTCGCGTGTAGGGTTGTTTGGTCGTTGCTCAAACGCCTCGAAGGAAGGCGGCCATTGCTTTCCGAAGGCTGTGTTATCGGGGTTGCGATTGTGTGTGTTGTATGCTGGATGACATCCGTAATATCGACAATACTCCAGGCATGGCCGCGTTGACAGATAAGAATGATTGTGCGTACCCGCATGGATCAGCAATGATGCTGTACCAACTCGAGACAAAATAAACGCGGGTGAAGCAACTTTATTTTGTGATTGTGAAGTTTCATCTGCTTGTCTGGCGATGTTCTACACTATTTCTGATGATAACAAGGTGAAGCCAGGATAGAAGTGGATCACACATTTATGCCCTAGCCACACGGCAAACCTAATGAATTAAACGGCATGGCATTTACTTCACCTCCTAACCAACCATCATCTCGAATGATATCATTCTCTCCCCTGATTTCTTGAAAACAGGAGGCGTGCTGTTGCTAGGCGGGCTGTTGCAATTATGTCCTGCATATTTGTCACAAAGAAGGTATACACCTCCAGTTTTCAACAAAACAGGGGAGAGAATGATGTCATTCGAGGTGATGATTGGTTAGGAGGTGAAGTAAATGCCATTTTGTTTAATGCATTAAGTTTGCCGTGTGGCTAGGGTATTATTTGACTCAGAAAAGAATGAAATTAAGTTAGCCGTAGTAGGCGGCAATTGAAACAGGACAATCTGTGCATTTCCTTTTCATGTCGCTACATTTGGAAGTGTTCTTGAAGGTCAATACATCCTTGCACATATTCGGACTGTCCCGGGACTAGCCCATGCCTTGAGGTGCTGCCGAGCAGTTTGGGGCGTTCAGCCGTCGCCAGGTGAAGGGCTTCAAGTCCTTTGCAACTGTACGTGTTGCTTTTCTCTCTGAAGCCTTGTGCTAAACGTTATTGCAGTTTATGCAGACTACAGGTTATATCTATGCGGATATTTACGCAAGGATGTTTTGACTATCAAGAACACTCGCATGTGTAGCCACATGAGAGTGCACAAGTTGTCCTGTTTCAATTGCCGTTTCGGTGCCCCAAGTCATAATGCGGAGATCACTGCTCGCACGTACTATGGCTGGTTTAATTTCATTATTTCCTTAGTCAAATAAATGCATGATGCACTTCTATCCCTATTTCACCATGTTACCATCAAGCAATGCTGTAGAGCATCGCCACACAAGGAGATGAAACTTTCCAATCACAATCACGAAATGAAGTTGTTTTATCCTCGTTTATTTCGTCTCGAGTTGATACAGCATCATTGCTAAACCATTCGGGTGCACATAATCACTCTTAGCTATCAACGCGGCCATGCCTCGAATATCGCCGATGTTACCGATATCATCCAGCGTACATCTCACATAAGCAACACAAACAATCGCCATCCCGATAAGAGCATCTTGAGAAAGCGACGGCCGCCTGCCTTAGAGGCGTTTGAGCAACAACCAAACACCCCTACACGCTTGTGGAACAGGCCGAAACGCGCTCTCCCAGTAGTTCGGCTGAGTCCCACTAGGGTGTCTCTCGTTCTCCGCCACGCGAAACGGCGTTCAAGTTAAGGTTGCGGGGAGCTGTACAATTATCTTCCATTTGGCAGGTCCAGTACCAAATTCTGCCGGAAGATGAAGTCTCTGCCCAGGAGAACAGGAACTGCTAGGCCAGGAAGGTGTACGAAGCGCTGCTTTCGTAATCTCCCATCAAAACGTATCCAGATCACAACTGCAGTCTGTGGTGGAACGGCGTCATTGGAAGCAAGACGAAGAGTGTCATCTGTGGATTGCAATTCCACATGCCGTGATACGCAATGTTCGTAAACACTATCCCCGCTAAGGGAAGGCGTAGCTCCCGTGTCGATAAGGGCGATGTAATCTCTGCCCAAAATTGCAACGGCGATGTTTGGTTCCTTATCCTCGATGAAATCACGGATAGAAGAGCAAGAGGAGCCAAGACATCTCTTTGCATTATCGTACTGCTTGCAAAGCTAGTGTTTGACTGATCAAGGCCACTGATAGTAACCGTCTGCTCGCTTTCGTCGCAACTTGCCGACGTCGTTGAGCGAGCATTCATGGACGCGGGCTGCGACCGTTTCCCGATGGCACATTACGGGTGTTTGGTCGTTGTCGCGTGCATTCCCTATGAAAATGGTTAGGGCTGCCGCAATTCCAACAACCGTTGGGAGCTCGTGGCTGCGGGGGCGCACAATGTTGCCGCTCCCGCTGCCGTGAGGGTTTCGCTAGCTGAAAGGCCAGGTTGACCGCGACTTCAGGGTGGGACGGGTCTGTCAAGGCTCGTTCCTGCGGGGACCGTCCTCTGATCATAGGGGAAAGGATCTAGAGCTCGTTGGGATGACTACGCATTGTATGAATTACGGGGGATGTCACCTAAACCTGTTGCATGCAGGCGTTCGACCGTGGCGGCTCCACCCGACCACGCACAACGCGGTTCCAACGCCAGCTCGAGGGCGGAGGGGGCCGGTATTCGAGCTCTGCCAGGAGGTCGTCTTGTATTGAACGAGCCTCCTGGGCCAACGACTCAAGGGTAGTGAAGCGATGGGCTCTTATGTAGGGCCGGAAGCGCGGGTGGCACTGACGGATAGCCCGTGCGACGCGCTGCTCATAGCAGTGAGATCCGCTCTGCTGTACAGATCTTGCAATGCCCGAACGAATTCAGATAAGGTTTCCTTGGGATGTTGAGTTCGCTTATGTAATTCCTCTCTCCGAGGAATTACCAATTCTTCTCCGACCAGGATGCATTTCATTAGAACTTCGTCCGAAATTCCCATATCCGTCTGGTAGGCGGTAAGGTCGTCCAGGAACTCGGCAACATACCTCTTATCGGAGTAACCCGACAAGGTAGGCAACGGTAAGTTGAGTCGCATAGGCGCTTGTGCCTGTGGCGGCGAAACCAACCCGGCATCAAGGCGTTGAACTACACTAACGAACACAACTCCGTCATGCGTGACAGGAGTTCTGCCGTTGCAATAGCGTCTGACCGCGGCGTGGGCCCCTTTGCCTCGTCAGTCATGAGCTCCGAGTGCTCGCCCACCGGGTGGGAGCTGAAAAACTCAAAAACAAACAAAAACACACACGAACACGAAAAACCAACAGTAATAAACAACAAACTACAACAACTACTGTAAGCTACTACAAACTACCCAAACGAATAGTGCCGCGAGTTCCCCGCCACGGAACAGACGAGCTCGGACCCCAAACGTTGGGCGCCACAAACTAATATGCGTGAAATTTTTCCGTGAGGAATCACTCCACTCTGTGAGTAGCGCGCGGTTCAAGTTTCTCTTCCGCATTCCTCCTCTCCCGCGCCCTTTCTCATGTGGAGCGAGCAATTATCAGACATGTAGAAGACTACTACCAAAAAGTATTTAAAATACGTTACTAAATACCGAGCGCAAAATGTACTTAAAATACAGTAAGGATAATTAGAAATGAAAGTATTTACAGTACAGTAGCAAATACTATGAAAAGTATTTAAGATACTTATAAGATACTCAAAAAATAAACAGCCACAGAAGTGTCAAAATATGCCTGCAAATTAGACATATGCTTTATCTGAACGCAGTAGTAGGTGCATTTCAAAGTGCTCATCAGACAATCGTCCTCCCTTCATTTGAAAACCTTTTTTTTTCAAGCCAAATGATAACAGCGTAGACTTGCTTTGAAACGACCTGGAAAGGTCAAGTGTTGTCAGGTGCGGCAAAAAAGAAAAAAAAAAGGAACGCCAATCTGAATTTTCGACAAACAGGAGAGAGTAATTAGAGTACTGAGTACTAAATACTAAAAAGTATTTTAATTACGGTACAAATACTTTTCACGAAGTGTACTCAGTGAGATACTAAGATACCAACAAACGTATTTAAGACACATTATTCAGAGTACGGTACTCAAGATACCTGCAAATCTGGCAATTCTGCAGGACATGCAGCTGGCTCTCGTTACGTCACCGGTGTTGTGCAATGCCAAGCAACCACAGTGGCTCCTGCCGGACGCACCTACAACAGCCGCCGGCTCTAAAGCGAAACGCACCGCCTCCAAAATAATGTCGCCACCGGCGCGCGTACGCTAACGATCTCTGATTGGCTGCGCAATATATGTATAAATATTTGGATGCTCATTGGTCTAAAAAACTGGCGTCAGTTTCTTTCGCGCTGATTGGGCGAGAGTCATTTGACTTAGGAGCGAGCATCCGAACGCGCGAACCGCTCAACGGAAGCAGTCGAACGGAGGAGAAAGAAAAACGACAGAGGAGACATCGCGTCTGTCCGGCCACGCGTGTTCTCTCGGACTGCAGCCGTTGTGCACGCAGATAATAGGGGGTAGTTTTAGAGTTTTGAATGCTTTAGATTTAGATTGTGGCGAACTGCTAATGTGAGAACGGAATGGCACATCCACCTCATCATCACAACAGCGGGAAGACGAACATGACATGGAATCCCTGCACCTCCAAAGGACGCAGAAATCGTCAGAGAGGAAGTCTGCACTCTTTCCGACGTACTGCAGGTGAATGGTACGACAAGTTTGATTGCTTTTTTGTGACTGAAGGAAGTAATGCAGGTTTATCACGTTAAGTGTATTACTTGCAACATTTACGAGTCACTCAGTACGTTAGCGGCGTTTCATTGTGCAGTGCATTGCCGTAACTTGTACGTTTCTGATATGCCGTTAATCAAATTATGTGTGGTTATGCTAGCTGCCCCTCATGCGCGTCGCAGCCGTTCATTCACTGTGATCTACGAACATTCGTGACGAATGCCTTGGTGTTCAGATACGAAATCAAGATCGATTGCCTATCATAGCAGTGATTTTCGTGCAGAGTTACAGATCATCAATATATTTTTGTTTTGTTTTAGTTATCCCGCAGCCATCGGCAACAACGACGCACATATCTCAGCATTGGCTTTTGAACTGCCCTTCGATGTCGATGCACCTAAAGCTCCAGTGAAGCCTGTTACAAGACGTAAAAAGATATGTACTGTAGCTTTTTTGAGGCAGTTCCCGAGGACAAATAAAGTTGATTTGTTATACACCATCGCTTTTTGATTGTTTGCTTTGGGACAGCATAATTGTTGCTCGACAGCAGGACAGCAAGCGCCGAAGACAAACCACAAACGGACGAGGCTGGGGTGGTAGGGGGGACGAGAGGAGAGACGAAAAACCCGAGGAGAGAAGGGGAAGGAGGTTGGGAGAGGAGGTCGGTCTGCGCATGCGCACTGGGCCCCAGCTTTTTTCCCGCGCTGGCCAGCGGAGACGCTGTGAGTGGCTCCTGGGGATCACGTGGTTTGGGCGCCCGCCATTTTCCCTGGACCATTGCGTAAACGGCAGCTTCCGGCGGATGCCTACAAGGTCACAAGGTCTCTGGTCGCGTCTGAGGTCTGAAGCACTACGTTTCTCTTCGTTGCAGGCGCTCGGATAACTCGCTATCATGTACAACTTTTTCTGTGTGAATTGCTTGCTACACTTGCTCTGGCAGGTATGACATGTAAGCTGTACTTTTTCGTCTAATTTAATAGTCTTCTGCTCGGCGGCCGTTTACAACAGGAAACACAAGTACCTATCTCCGTGGCTATGATGACTTAGCTGACGACATACGTGGGCCTCTAGCGATTCGCCGCAACTGTGTATTGGTTGTATCGCCGTCACCAATGGAAAGTGTCTGGTGCTTGCCTGGCGTTGCAATTATATTTACGTGTTGGCATCTGACAACAAAGCAAGTGCGTTGTGAAGTGCGACTGTGATATTTGGAAGCTGACCCCCTTTGTTGCTCGATTTGTTTGTACGAATTATTAATGCAAAAGACTGCATGGGCTAATGTTTTGTTTTACCTTGTTTCAAAGCGTGTTCACCATTGCCATTACTATTATTATTCGAAGCATCTTCGCGCTTTCAAGCGACTCTGATTTACTCTGGATTGCATGGTCTACAGACGCGACGGGCTGGCCGTATTCTCCCGCGTCAAAGGACTTATTGTTTGCCAAATGTCCCACGCAAGAATTTGTGATTTATGAGGTATTCAGTGTTGAGCACGTCGTAAGTATGACCAGCTAGCATTAACAACAACCATGCCTACAGAAACTCAAATGCTGCGTATTCTGTAAGAGTATTCTGCAAGTTTAACACAATTATTGTTCAACCAGATTTACAATACAATGTAATAAATTCTTAATGAATCCCGAGACTGAGGGACACAAACTAACCACACCAGCTCTCCTGCTTCATTACTACTTTTTACTATGGTGTTGCATAAGCTTGTGGTCACCAATCACTTGCTAAGTCACCAGTAGTGGTACCTGGAAAGAGGCAAAAGCCCCAGTAGTCCCATAACATGGCCTACATTTTGCAACTCAAAAAAAGGGAAATAATTGGTACTTTTTCAAATAAGCTAATTCTTGGGCTTCTGGCGGAAATCTGCCTTCTTCGTAAAAGAACTGTCCAATATGTCACCTGGACAGAGAGTCCTCATCTGTGCAGGCTCCACCGAGGATTTGGACCCACTTGTATGCATGTCAGGGACAAGGGCACCAGACTCAAACAGCGGAAATGTCGGCATTGAGCTCAGATAGTATGGTAACTAAAATACAGAAGACCTAATAACTGAAACACCTACACATGCGCATGACATCCGACACATGCATAATTCTTATGCATATGCAAGCACAGGATGTATTCTTTTTTACACTGGCACACAACACATCTAACAACTGTATTGGCACCAATGTTGTCAGCAAATAAGGGTTGAAGTCGCTGCGCAGGCTTTACAGGATGCCCGGAGCAGACTGAACTGGGTTGAACACAGCAGTACGTCATTGATAGGGTAGAGGTTGGTAAGGTTATTTTTCGTATTGTAAAACAAAGGACAGAGTGGTAGCAGGAACACGATCTCCTGATTTGTAATAGGTATATGAGAAATTAAAATTACGCAGTTTTTGCCTGACGCCACTTTCCCATGTAACACCCTGAGAGGTCCTGTTTGAGAAAGTCGCCTCCAGCTACGCGCACTCGGAAAGGTCAAAGGGCCATTTTGATTAACTGTGGCATTTAATATCTTCCTTCATAAAAACGATATAAAAGATGTCCTAAGCTAATTTTGTAGTACCTATATGTGGAATTAAGATTACGGAGCTTGAGCCCCATAACTCTTTCCCCTGTAGCACGCTGAGAGGTCCCGTTTGACAAAATCGCCTCCGACACGCGCACTCAAAAACGTCATATGGACATTTTCATCAACTGAGGCGGTTAATGTCTTGCGACATAAAAAGGATATCTAAAACGTCCTAGGCTGTTTTTGCAATATGGATATGTGAAAATAAGTTTACGGAGTCGGAGCCCCTTACCCCTTTCCCCTGTAGCGCCCTGATGGGTCCCGTATTACCAAATCGCTTCCGACATTAAAACGATATAAATAATATCCTAAGCTTAGTTTGTAATACGTATTTGACATTAAGATTACGGAGTTTGAGCCCTATACCTCTTTCCCTTGTACGTATCACCCTGAGGGGTCCCTGTTGAGAAAGTCGCCTCCGACACGCGCACTCGCAAGGGTCAAGTGGCCATATTCATCAAATGCGGCGCTTCCGACATAAAAACGGTATCAAAAATGTCATGATTTTGTAATACGTATATGTGAAATTGAGATTGTCACTCACTCTCTCACTCACTCACTCTGACTCTCTCTCTCTCTTCCTTAATTGCACATGTACGTATTACAAAATCAGCTTAAGACTTTTTTGATATCGTTTTCTATCTATGACAATGACGCATAGATAGGGTGGCATCCGTGCGACGTTGCAGATATACATCCGTCAGCTTATTAAGGCAGTAGGGGCCCCATTCTCGTCAAAGTAATCGACCACGATTACTCTGTGTCCCGCCTCTCGTTGGTCGTGACGTGAAGAAGGCGTGAAAAACAGAAATGAATGTCATGCGCCATCAACCGTTAGTCGAACTCCTGATCCTGCAATCTTCGTGATAAATTCGATAAAGCCTGAACAGTGCAGGATTGGCTATCTATTCGTTGAGGGCCCGTGACATTCATCTCTCTTCTTCGCTTCTCATCTAACGACCAGTGACAGGCGAGACACAAGTAATCGGTGCCGATTATTGCAGGGAGAGAGCGCAACGCGTGAGCTGCTTTGTAGTAGAATTAAGGCTGCACAGGATAGCGAAGATGACTCTACAATGCTCCTGCTGTCATCGAATACGGACAACTTTCGGTGATCCTCGTCACCCTACTGTACACCGGAGAGCAGGCAAACACCTGCCGCTTCTTGACAACGGGTCAGCATCGTTGCCACAGAAACGTAAAGCTCGTAGTGTAAAGTTGATTGCGATCCGGTTGACCTGGGATGTATTTGATATTCAGGTTAGGTCAAGTCCATGGCACTTAATCGGGTCGGTGAGAGTACAGGAGAACAAGCTAGGTAGAGAGACGAGCTGCGATATCACTTAATTCGTGACATTATTATTAAATTGCCGAACTGTTTTTATATTCCTCAAACCATAACGTTTTCTTACACGCAAGGGTAGCTTATGTTCTGATACACGATGGACAATGAGGGCTGCGAACGGTTTTCCAGTTTTTGACACAACATACACTCTTCCTAGGAATGCAACCAAAATGAGCCCACTCAGAGTATAGATGTCCGTGAGAATTAACTGCATGACATCGCATATTCTTTGCGATACCATCCGAATACCCAAATAGCGCTAATACAACCACTGGTCTCCTAAAAATTTGACCATATGCTGTACGTACATTGGGGATGCTACGATCCCTTTATAGCAGAGCCGAAAAGGAGAAACTCTATGCGCTGATGAAACGACACGTTCATAGCCGTTTATTCCAAAAATATAAAAAGTAAACGACGAAAAACATATCTCTGACACACAGCTTCGTCACCAAAAAGAGAACAAAACATTTCTAACATCCTCCCCCGCAATGGGTGCTCCCATTGTTTTAACTGATTTCTAAAGGAAATAGGTGCTGAACTGCACGCCTAACTGGTTCCCCCTGAGGGCGCTGAAGCAAGCCCGACCGCACACGTCCGTCCCTTCCGGAAAACGTCTTCTCCACACGACATATTTTCCATGCGCTTCGTGGTGCTTTATCTTCTTTTAGTAAGACCAGATCGTCGGCCTGATGAGCACTAGATGCTGAAGAGCGTTGTCAGTGCGCATTTCTCACTTCATGTAGGTATTCGTGTTGCCATCTCCGCCAGAACCGGTCCAACAGAATCTCACGATACCGCAATGTTCTTTGTAACCGACGTCGTTCCGAGGAAGAGAAGTCAGTTGCAGGAGAGTTGGGTGGCAACCTTGTGAGCCGTATCCCGACAAGAAAATGGGAAGTTGTAAGAGGCTCTGACTCGTTTATCTCTGAGTAAGTGTAAGTGATAGGTCCGGAATTAATTGTCGCTTCAACCTGAGTTAAAAGAGTAGTAAGTTCATATAGGATTAGAGTGCTTCTTCGGAGAGCCTTCCACAGAGCCGTCTTTACAGATCGCACCATCCGCTCCCAGAAGCCGCCCAACCACCCCTTTCTACTATGAACTTCTAGTGCAGGTGGGTCTGGGACAAGTAGTTTACTGCCTCTTCACTCCGTAGTGAAGTCCATAACCTCTTGAGGTCTTTTGATGCCCGTTTAAATGTGAGGGCGTTGTCTCAGTATATCGTATGGAACACTCCCCTTCTTGTTATAAATCTCCGAAACGCCAATAAAAAAGTGGGAGTAGTTAAGTCGGTGACGATATCCAAATCAACTGCCCTCGTTACCACACGAGTGGACAGGACTATGTAGGCCTTGCTGTCGCTTGATACGCCTTTGCAGTACAGAGGTACTGCGAAATCTATGCCCACCACAACAAAAGGATGGCCCTTTGCCACCCTGTCCTTTGGAAGTGGCGCGGGGGGTTCCTCTGCTGGCTTCGCTCGCCATCTTCGACATGCCATGCACTTAGGAAACACGTTATTTACAACTTGTCTCCCTTTAATAATGTAATAAGCAGCTGGACCAGTGTGTCGCGCACACCTGAACGAAGGACGCGTTTATGTTCCTGCAGGAGTTGTTTCTTCGTCAAGCCATGTGTTTCGGCATTATAATTGTTGTTTTTTTTGCCGTATTTCTGTTGCTCTCTTGCAGTCTTCCACGTAGGCGTAGGTTGCCGTTGCTGTTCATATAGGGAGCTAAATTATACAGGGGCGATGCCTCGCAAATTTTACCGGCATATCTTGAGATGGGAAACCTCTTCCGGGAAGCTTTCAGGCTGAACTTGTAGAATCCAGTAATTCCCCGCCTTGTTCGGCTCTGTTGTAGAGAGAGGTCCCTGTCGCTTTGCTTCCGTACGTCTGCAGTTCACTGCAAATCGCTTGATTCATGCTGTTAGCCGAAGTACTCTTACCAGAGTGTTGAAGTCCCTGATGTGGAACAACGGTGGTGCAACTGCCTCAGGTGCCGCGAGATATAGTGTAGTACTCCTTTGATCTCTCCCTCGACTGCGTCTGTGGAAGGTTCTGGAGCTCTCGGTTCGGGTACTGGCCATGTTTCGCTGCTAGAAGATAACCATTTGGGCCCTCGCCACCAGAATTCGTCGATGATCAGTCGTTCCGGTTGCGCCCCACGCCTTATAAGATCTGTGGGGTTGTCATGTCCAGGACAGAAGCGCCATCTTGAAGGGTCACAAAGAGTCTGAATTTCTGTCACCCGGTTCGCTACAAAAGGTTTCCAAAGACTGGCGTTTCCTTTTGTCCAACGGAGAACGATATTGGAATCGCTTCAGAATCACGTGACCTCCTCTTCCAGGTGAAGCGCCCGAACCACGTACGTTGCCAATCGTGCCCCCGATAGCGCACCTTGGCGCTCTAATCGCGGTAGCGTAACGCGCTTCAATGGGGCGACTCTCGATTTGGCCGCTACTATCTTCACGGCTATGTTGTCGTCGCTGCTTTCGGTACGGAGGTATACGACGGCTCCGTTGGCACGAATGCTTGCATCACAGAAGCAGTGTACGGACAACATTGATGTCGGTTCATCGGGCATCAGAGCCCTCGGTACGCATATTTTGAATATGTCAGGCACCGCATTGATCCACCGTGACCATTCGACAGCAATTTCATCCGGCAAGGGATCATCCCACCTGACGCCTTGCTCCCACGCTTGCTGGAAGATGTTTGCCTTGATAGTGAACGGAGCAAGCAAGCTGAATGGCTCAAATATCCTCGCAGTTGCTTGCAGCAATGGCCGTTTTGTATCTCTCGTCAGTAGCAAAAATGCCTCAAGAGACTCCGCAGAAACCTGAAGAGTATCTTCCGTCGTGTTCCAACAGAGTCCAATAACTTTAACCGATTCTTGCTGGTTGGCCGCACGAAGTGGGTCTTCCTTGCTATCTTTGAATACTTCCTGCAGTTATGATGAATTCGTTGTCCACTTCCTTAAGTTCATCCCAGCCGCCGTTAGTATCTCGTTTGCCTCGTTGAAGAGACGTTCGGCTTCAGGTGGTGTAACCACACTCGTCACAAGGTCGTCCACATAGAAGCTTTCACCGAGTACCTGTGTTAGAGAAGGGTACCATGTGGACATGCTTTCAAAGTGGAAACTAAGCGTCGCTGCCATAAGAAAGCGGCTCGATGCTGCTCCGAAAGGGAATCTAGTCATCCTCCAAACTTCGATTCCTGGCAGTGGTTCGTTGCGCTTGGGTCGTGTATCATGCCACAGGAATCTGAATGCATCACGGTGAGTTTCGTCCAAACAAATTTGAAGAAATGCTTTCTCGATGTCAGCAGCGAGTGCTATACTGCTTTTCCGGAACCTGATAAGCATAGCCAGCAACTTCCATGACTGCTAGCAGGTCAAGTTTCGCTTGAAGCACACCTCTGCAGTCCGATGAAGCCGGTCTTTCCAGCGGTTGCCGTATCTCATCCATGAGCTTCGTAGCTTCCGTTCGTATCGTTCCGTGTTTCCGTTTCAGTCGGTCCATGTCTGGATATCTCTCTGTCAACTCCCTGACTTTCTCGTTGATCGGTCGTTAACGTTAACCCTTCCGGGGTTTCGGCACCAAAAATAATATAGCAGAGTCGAAAAGGAGAAACTCGATGCGCTGATGGAACGACACAAAAACATAAAAGGTAAAAGACGAAAAAACATATCTCTCACACACAACTTCGTCCTTTTTCTCACAACCCTCACTTCTTTGACATCCCCTAGAGAGTCACCAAAATGAGAGCAAAAGGTTTCTAACACCCTTGCTGAAACATGTGGTATCTTACTTTCCAACTGACGAGTGTTCTGTTTTACAGGGCTGAACACTACAGTACCGTGCCCAGCTGCGCTTGATTATCTGACTGTAAGTATTGACTTACCAGATTGGAACAAGTGTCATTCGCCGAATAACCATCCATTTAAAGGGGCCATAAACAGGTACAGAAGGTGCACATTTCTTTGTGTTATATTATTGAAACTTATGCAGTGAAAACTCCTTGCAATTACTAACGCTCAAAAACAAAAGGCGCTTGCATACGGATGAGATATTCACTGCACTCTTTCGCATTTTAGCTCCGCCCCGCGCTCTAACTTTACGTCATTTTGACGTAGCGCTTTCCTCACCAATTATGATCGAGTGTTCAGCGTATTATTTTATTTCAAATGCGGAATTGGACTAGATAAACGTGAATCCTCTTCTATTCAAAATCTAAACAGTTGCAGCCTCAAACTGAAAAAGAAATGCGTTTAATTTAGGTATCATACGCGCACTACGTTTTCTGGGCAGTAGCACGCAGCACACCACGAGCGCGAATGAATATCCGGGACTACAGTTCCGGAATCTTAGGTAGGTGCGCGACGGAACATCTTCGTCATCTTCGAATGGTTCCGACAACTGGGTTGCCGTACTTTGGTTTGAGCCACACGGGATCGCGTCACCAGCTCGCGTGGTACAGTGGATAGCGTGCTGGCCATGTCACGTCGTGACTGGGAGGAACCCGGGTTCGAATCGCGTCATGTAATAGCAGCCCAACTGTTGACGTTTGCGCCAGCCGGAGATGTTGAAGATGTCATGACGTTGAATTTCGGAACCACGGAGCGCAAAACGTCGTTTCATACAAACAAACTGAGCGCTCCGACTCACAGCTGATAACGAAGTATGTTTATTGGCTGGTGATTTGAAACGTCATGTGCGCAGCTCGGCCCTCCGATTGGACGGCAAAACGCTACGTAGCCATGTGACGTATGCGTGGTGGAGAGAGGCTCGCTGGTTACTCATCTTTGAAAGCAGTTATATGGGGTCAATGAGCTGGCAAGAGCCGAACGAAATGTATATTTGGGTATTATGATCTGCGTTGTTTCGTGGGGTATCATTATTTCAGAAATGTTTGGTGGCCTGTTTACGGCCCCTTTAAACTAGAGGGAAGGTAACAGTGCATACAGAATGGATGCCTAAAAAATGAAATTACAGGCTCTCTTGAAAGCCACGAAACTTTTGTTTCGTAGTTTTGAAAAAAAAAAAAAATAGCACACAGAGAAGGATATGCTTGTACGAAAGGAACCTCTAGCTAGTTAACTAGCATGTTTTAGAGATTATGAACTCGCAAAATATGCGAGCGATAGGCGCGCTCCCTGGTGCAAGGAAAAGAAGAAACCCCACACTCTCATCCTTTCAATCATTGGTCGGGTCATCTGGGATAGAGTCCTCGTCACTCGTTGGAGGACTCGGCCAGCAAGTTCGGACGAAAGCATTGCAAAAGGGCCAGGGTGGCTTCAATGTCTACAGGTCCCATGGAAGCCGGCGATGTCCCTTCCTGTTGAAGCAGTCGGGTCTGGTTTAGAGATCTAGCCCTATGGGTGGCGGTGTGAATCTCTAGAATCCCACAGATATAGCAGAGGCGCGCCAATTCTTTTGGTGTGTAAGATGCGGTGTCTACTCGGCGGGATGTCTCCCCTCGAGGGTGAGACCACGGAAAGGCTCGACTACGGAGTCCCAGGGGGTTCCCCGCAATAGAGGGGAGCGATCTCCCCATCGCCCCGTTGAAACGAAGCTGACTGTAACCACAGTAATGGTGCCGGAAAACACAGTCCATGTTGCCAAATGGTGAACCGTGTTGAAGAACCGCGGGAGGAAGAGGCTGCTTGCTGCAGCGGGCGGCCCGGGTTACGTCCACGGGTTCCGTCAGGTGGAATAGGCCTTTCGGGTCGCCTTCCACACATCCTGCTAAGGAAAGAAGGGTAAAGACGTTACCTCAAGCACTTGCGTTTGCGAAGGTTATAGCGTGTAGCCCCGGAAACCACGCCGTGGGCAATAGTTCCTTTGGCGTCGGAGGATCGCCGACCGGCCTTAGATGGACGTGAGGGAGAGCAGCCTTGGGATGCTGGATATGGGTCCGCCTCCCACCTGCCGTTGTCCGAGATGCGCTGGCTAAAGTCCTTGAGGTCTTGTACGTGGATGGAGACCGCTTCGTCTTTAACACTGCGACGCTTGAGTCTGTAAGTGACCGGTGTTAGCTGCGCGTTTACTCGGTAAAGAACGTCCCACCGATCAGCGAGGGATGCAGCAAAGCCTTTCGCTGCATCGCTAAGGGGATGTGTTCGTCTTTAAACCAGGTATCCTGCGCGGTAAGTTCCTTGCGGTCGACCATTGTTCTACTGCAGAGACTTCTCCAGTCTTGCGACCTCAAGACTCACTCGTGCCAGACGAATGGCAGTATAAATCCCATCGCGAAGATCATTAGTACACTTTGCGTACGAACAACAGGGCTGTGCGTGCCGTGTTCGCAATGTGGGGGAACACAATTTGCCGTCCGAAATTCAAATAAGCCGGGATATGTCGTGCTGACATATTTTCCGTCGTATGTGAGGCAAAGCCAAGCTCTGTAAGACTGTCTTGCTAATGTTTATGCCGTTCGGTAAAATATACCAACATCATTTTGATGTTGCGATTATGTTCGATTATGACGCGCTCAGTTATGACGCGCTGAGTTATGTTCGCCTGAGGGTGATAAGGGAACGTCCTTACCTGACGCATGCTCAACGCAGTGCAGCTATTGACAAACACTATACTTCTGGAGTATGAGGCGTTATCGGTGATGAGCTGGTCCAAGAATCCCCCAAAAAAAGAAGAAAAAAAACAGGGAAGGATAATGGACGTATTTTTGTTACCGTTGCCATTGTCGTTACTGCTGTACTTTCGTTTCCGTTATCCGTTTGTGATACCAGCTTTCATAATTTAGCTAATTTCGTTTCCATTACGTTTCCTTGACTGTTTCGCAGACTTGTGCCCGTTACCAAAAAAAGGAACTAAATAGCGTTACCCGTTACTTCAGAAAAAGTAACTAAATACGTTACTCGTTACCAACATACAAAAGTAACAGTTCCCGTTACTCACAGGTAACGAGTTACTTTTACGTTACAGCTGCATATTTAAATGAGCCAACAAACATGCCGTCACATGCCTTCAACTCTTTATTAATGAGGGATTACACTTCCGAAAAAGCTGATACTCGAAATTTGTCGTCCGTCCTTCGTGTTCCGTGTCCCTCGGCCCCTTAACTTCCTAACTGATAGTCTATATCAGTTTGCCTTGACCTTCTCTCTTTTTCCGAAGTGGGGGTGATCGGAAAATCTGAAAACACAAGAAAAAAAAAACACCGGTTTTCGTGCCACCGATCACTAACGGTTCCCCAAAACAGACGAGGGGCTGCGTCATAATTAGGGCACTCAGAAGCTTAGCAAAGACAAGAAAAGGGTAGAGGTCGAAACGAGTTTTTTGTAGCGATAGCACAATTGGTGCCGATTCTTGGGAAGGAGTGATGGTCGGAGATTACGAAAACAAGAGAAAAGACAACAACACATCCAGAGAGGGACTGCAATAATACGTGGTCGTGGGTAACGGAGGTCAAATCTGCACGCATTGCGCCACACGGAGTGCCGAAATGTGCTCCCCCGCGCAGAAGAAAAGTAACGAGTAACGTCAGTAACGAGTTACCAATTTTTGTAACTGATTCCGTTACTATTACAATTTTTTTAAAAAAGTAACTGAATCGTTACTTCGTTACCAATAAAAGTAACCGAGTTAGGCACAACTCTGTGCTTCCGGTAGTGGAACGGCTGTTACACAGCTGCGGCGGGGGACAGCCCGTCCAGCTCTGTCAACACCCTGTTTTGTCCAAGTGCTGCTTCGGTGCCACACGTACACATTACACAAGCAATTGTACGTCGTTGGGATGCGCACATCTTGCAAGATCTTTAAAGAAGTGTAAGGACATGTCTTCAGTCAGTCTTCTGTCTTCAGTCACTCTGACTCCAGCAACCCAAGATGGGCTAACTTTCATCCAATGTCGCATTCGTAGTGGGACGCTCAGAGTAGCAAACAATGCTGGCATAGCCACGGTGAAATGAAGAAAGTAAACAAAAAAAATGGTATGCCGTCATCCTAGTGCTATGGTGGAGTAGAGTGCGTGGAGTATATGTTGTGTAAGTCTCATGTCTTCGTGTCATGTAGGTAGCTATAATGACACGAGTAGGTAAGCCAGTGATGCATCCTCGATATCCAATATTGCGCTTTGTTTCCATGCTCTCGTGTAGTGTTTAGAGCATTACAGGGAATGGGGTCATCAAACTACAAAAATAAAATGAAAAGTCACTGTTTTTTTACTGTTTCCGTTTCCATCGAACAATAGGTGGCTGTGGCCTCGGAAAAAAAAAAGCTACAACAAAGTAGCTTGAGGGCATCCGGGGGCCGCTCTGACACTAGGTCTGACACTAGGGAGCACTATAATTAAGGCGCAGAAGTACAGTAAAGATAAATGCACAAGAATCTAACACACAATAGCCTATGCTACATGTTCTCATTACTTTCTGTAATAGGTAGAAATATGACACAGGAAAATAGTGAAAAGAAAAATGATAAAATAAAAGCACTCAATACAGCTCACTAAGTAAAGGAAAAATCATGCAAAATTTACTGCAGTACCCATACACTTTCTGTAGTAAATAGAAACAGGAGAACAGTGAAAAGAAAAAAAAATATAAAATAGAAGTACTCAATACAGCTCACTAAGTAAAAGAAAAATCACACAACATTTACTACAATTTTTTATAATCAAATTTAAGAATTAATTTAATTTATTTATTTAATTAGGAATTTAATTATATAAAAAAATACAATGACATCGTAACTGTTTACGCTTGCATGTTTTCAACCCGGTATAGCCGGAGACGCCTGTTAGTGATGTTTCTGAACTCCTGGTTTACAAAGATTTCCTCATGCTTGTTTAGGAGGAACGGCATCTGGTGGCGTAGCACATGTGACCCATATTGTGTTCGGCAACGCGGTACCTTCCAGGTTTCCCTGGCACGGGTTTGAAGGGCCTTACTATTTTTCTTCAGTTGTGACATAGCGTATAGCTGACGAAGAAGTTGATCGTCAGAGAGTTTTAGCAGGATAATGGTCCTTTAACTGATGCGATGTCTAGTCGTCGTAACAGCGGCTCTGAGTGTGCAAGGAAGGTTTTATTGGAAATAGCACGTACCGCCTTCTTTTGAATTCTAGACTATATATCCTTATTAGTTTTGGCTGTGGTTAGTTGAAACGTCATCGCACAACAGTAATATCCATTACCAGACTTCAATACCGGATGATAATTTTTGCTTCTGTTTCTGTTTCCGGTAATGGAGGACAGTGGTATACGTTTCCTTCATCGTTACCATCTCCAATTTCGGTAATATACCGTTTCTGTTTGCGTTACCGTTACCCTTCGCTGAAAAAAAAAAAAAAACGCACAGCAGTCTGCCCCAGATCCGAGCTGACACCAGCTTCCGCAGCGGGTAAAGCTCAACCAACTTTGGGAAGTGATCTGTAACAACTAACATATACTGGGTACCGCTGGGACTTCTGAAATAAGGACCCATTAAGGGCAACCTCCATGGAGCGAATTTTTGCAACGAAGTTCGCGCGGCAGACTGCCACGCGCGTTCCGCCGCCAGTTGTTCGCCGGCATCAGCTCCATGGAGCGAAAAACCAGCGGACGGCGTCGGGAAGTCATGCTGTGATGTCACTGTTGCCAGGGTATAAGGTGAAAGCTTAATGAAATCAGTTGCTCGAAAAAGTGCATTTAATGTCACAAATTTTGCAACTAAATCCAACAACTGTCTGAAAAGATGCGTCCAGTAACGTAGCGAAAGGCATATTCACTACTGCGAAAGGAAAACATGTTTCTTGGCAGAGAATGCCTCACGTTCTAACGATGCAGTTGACGAAACAGCGAGCAGACGACAGCATCCAGTTGCAAGAAGAGGACGATGACGATGATTCACGAGAGCAGACGACCACGTGCAGGCGATCTGGCGTAGATTCGTAGCGGAAGAGCACTTTGATTGGTTCATCTGCAGTTGACGCTTCCGGAATCGCGGACCCTGGGCGAAAATATCTGGCATGGGCAGATCGGCGGCGGACGCTCACATTTTTGACGCGTCGCCCAGGGCGTCTGACGCTGAGCGAAGTTCGCAGCTTTTTCGCTGTACATTCGCTCCATGGAGGTTGTACTTTACGTCACATACGACTATCTGCCAAGGTTTCTGGCTTACACTCGGTTGCAGCATGCCGGGAGGCTGCCACGCCGTTTAGACTTTTGACATCTCAGCTGCGTGTCCACCGCAACACATCCTGTCTCATGCCTGGCCAAGTCGCGATTCGACACAACTAAGAGTAAGTCTTGCTGCCGCTACCGTGACCCGACAATGAAGAATCATGGAAGTATTTGGGGAATAACTTACGAAACTTCCTTGGAACTGTCATCCAGCGGGACCGACATCAACGTGACGTATTTATCTAAGCGAACCAGAGGGCTGCGCTGGCTGGGAGCAGTCGACCGTGTTGTTATTGTCTCCAAGTTCGTCTGCTCTGCTTTCGACACTCGCGAATAATGGGAAATTCGCTGACAATTATTTCATGTCTGGAAGCTCCGAAGTGATCATGTCAGGCGGTGCATGTTGTTACGGTCATGGTTATATGAAGACACCCACAGCTAACCCAGAGGTGAAAGATGAAAGTCACTGAAAAGGTTAGCCAGCTGTAGGACTCGAACCTACATCTTCTGGATTACCGGTCCAGGGCTCTATCAATTGAGCTAAGCTAACACGCCTGCTCAGCGACTTCCAGGGTGCGTCATCTGAAGGGACAAACCAGTCACTATCAGTCTCTCTCTCTCTCTCTCTCACTCATCCTCCTTTCACTCTTACATTTTTGCACACTCATACACACATTCATACGACAGGGATCGACGCAAGCGGCAAATGTTGAACATGAGAAAACTGATGTTCCGAGGCTGGAACAACATAGAAGGGACCTTGTATATGATTGTCCCTTCTATGTTGTTCCAGCCTCAGGACATCAGTTCTCTCATAACCCAGAGGTGTTTCACGAGCCGAGGGACCGCGAGACGAAGCGAAAGCGGGAAGATGCAATTTCCTGTGCAAACCCTGACCTACGAGAAAAACTACGCGTCTGTTATTCGCGTTTTCCGGACGACGTCTACAGGTCCACTGACATTACGCGAATGCGCGTAGGAATTCCAGTAAAAAAGAAAGCGTTTGAGTTGACGCCGCGCCGATATCCACTGAACAAAGGCAACTACTCAACATGCCATTGCCCGCGGTAAGTGACATTTCTTTCGCAGCCGCAATGGGCTATAATGATTTGAAGATATGGTGCTACGACGATGCTTTCACGGAATTCGTGTGTTCCAGCTAGGATGCACGGCCCGTCGTAAAACAATAAAATGAGCAGGGGTCAGCCACAAACCATGCGAGAAAGATATACAGGGTGTCCACGCTAAGTGTGAACAGATTTTTTAAAAATATATATTACACTTTTTCCAAGATGAAATCAATTGGAAAATATAGCATATGCTAAAGGGCACTCCCTAGCAGGGCATTAGCAAAGTCCAAAGGCAATGTCTTAATTAACTTTCATTAATTAACTTTTTAATTATAAGAGCTACAAAGTTGTCCCAATGAGAACATCTGTTCCTTTCGGTCACCTGATATCGTAGCCGTTGTCAGAACAAAAATCCGTTCGATAGATCGCCCGCAAAAATTACTGAAGGAACGCCATTTTTTTCTGTATTTTGTTCATTGCGCTTCTTAGAAGACGCGTCTTTCTTTCACCCCCAATATGAGAGGGAGAAAGAGCACACTATCGCCTCTCGCATCCTGGAAAAAGATTAAAAGGAAACAGAAAATGCAACCCAAGATAAGGCCAGTTCCGAGTCACCCGATACATTTGTTTTTGTTTTGTTTCCGCATGTTAAAGCTCATCTTCGACGCATGAGGCACTCTGCTCCTTCCCCCTCTCCCGTTGGGGATGAAGGAAATACGCGTCTTCTAAGAAGCGCAATGAACAAAATAAAGAAAAGAATGGCGTTCCTTCACGATTTTTTTGCGGGCGATGTATCGAACGGATTTTTGTTCTGAAAACGGCTACGATATCATGTGACCGAAAGGAACAGATGTTCTCATTGGGACAACTTTGTAGCTTTTATAATTAAAAAGATTATTAATGAAAGTTAATTAAGACATTGCCTTTGGACTTTGCTAATGCCCTGCTAGGGAGTGCCCTTCAGCATATGCTATATTGCAATTGATTTCATCTTGGAAAAAGTGTTATATCTATTTTTAAAAAATCTGTTCACACTTAGAGTGAACACCCTGTATAGCTATTCCAACCTGCGCACTCAGTAGTACTGCATGACGCTTTTGCAGTTAGGATTTGCGTGAAACGTAAAATGCTGTATGTGCGCACTTGGAACCAACCCACTGGTTCAAATGGGTGCAGAATAAGTTGATTAATTTCAGCTTGGGGCATTTGATATTATTTATCGAATAAAATCAGTTGATCAGATTAGAGGTAACTTTTTCCACAATAAAAAGTGCTTCAAATTGAATGGCGTTCCATCTATGGCACAGAGCATAAATAGTACTACCTTATTAGTATGAAATAATATTTCTTGTTCAGAGTAATTTTGGATTATCACTGCCTAAAACAGTAGACTGCATAAGGCAACATCTCCGCTGTAGAATGTGACTCATCCAAATAGTTTTATAGTGTCATTTTATCATGAATTGATGCCACATTACGATACAGTTACACTGTTCAGAAACCCACAACTGTTTGCAACCTTGCCTTGCAGTACTCAGATCCCCTTCCTGATGCCAAATAGGGCAAGCCTCCCACCTTCTAGCACCCTCCAACATAGTGTCAGTCGTTCTTGGAGTATGCAGAGCTAAAAGTGTGCCGCTGGCATCCTTTGGCGATATCAGCTGTTCCACACCAGCACCTCGAGATCCTGATCAGAGATCCTGATGATCGAGTCAAATAAGTCAACGTGGTATGGTGAAGCATATGTTGTAGAAGCATAATTATTTGGCGATACTACTGCTGATATTTGAAGGGAATTGCCTCAGGACGAGAGCCGCTAATATTTCGAACAGCGGCTGTTCTTCTTCTGGGCACCATCCTTATCATTGGCATGGTATTTAAAGGGTTAGGTAACCCTTTATATACCATGCCAATGATCCGGACGGTGCCTAGGAGAAATATCAGCGGCTCTCGTCTTGAGACAATTCCCTTTTTACTTCCTTAAACTGGTTCGCTGGATTTCTACCAGTCAACGTACTGCTGATGTTGTGCTGATGTTGTATTATTTCGGAAAGGGGAAGCTCAGATCCTGAGGGTCAGTCGGGCTGCACCAAGGGAGATTAATTTGCCTTTGTCATGCTATACATGTCACATCACTGTGGCATGTACAGCATGACAAAAACAAATTAATCTCCCTTGGTACAGCCTGGCTGACCCTCAGGATCTGAGCTTCCCCCTTTCCGAAACAACAGGGAGCTCAGATTCTGAAAACCAAGTTTAAGTCCTGTGCTGGCAGATCTCATAGCTGAATACACTTTGTCTAGTGAGGGGTACAAAAAGCAGTTACAGTCACAGCCTCGCGAAATCTCGTGTGCATGTGATGTAGGCCATACTTTCCACAGTATGCCCATAAGCTATACAGATGCTCGTGTACATTTTAGATTAAATCCAAAAGAATGCTTGTATCTCATGGCGGTGCAATAGTAAAATTTTGAGTTTTCTCACGCAAAAGTAAGATGCAGTTGGCAATAGTGAAATAGATACAATTACATTATCTGGCGCAGCGATTCAGCGTAACCTCTCTGCACCCAACCATCATATCTGCCGTGCAGTAATATTTTGAGAGCTGATGAACTAGATTTTGTTTCCTTCTTAAGTCGAACAAGACTATAGAACCCTTGTTGAAGGGCCCATCTAGCGCCAACATTAATACTCACGTCATAATAACAACAAGAGGCACATGGCTGAAAGCAACAACTGCCTGCAGTTGCGGCATCCAAAGCACATGGTCAAGCCTGCCCTGGGTAGAAAATAGGTCACTGGGAAGCACCCTCCTGTGCTCAGCCATTCTCTTTTAGGGCATGAATGTTGCAAAGGCGCTTCGCATGTTTGACATATGAAAGTGTCTACCCTGACGAAATCACATGCGGTACTTAAATGCACAAAGCAGCATTTCTTATTTCTTGCCGTGAATGACATGAGTGCATTAATGTGGTACAACTTTGGACAGTACAGGTCTCATGCTAGTAACTGTTTCTATTTCCTTCATGTAATTAAGACTTAAGTACACTGAGAGCTGAAACTTTGATGCTGTCTTATGTGTCTTTTGTTGAGGTGTTGTCGTATTCTGCACAGGGCTTGTAATTCTAATTCTCCTATCATATTTGTTTAAATACTGTGGTAATGATGAGGACAGTGCACAGAAGGACAACAGTCAAAATATTGGTATAGCTGTCCTCCAGAGGCGCCTTCCTTCACATTTCCCAACCAATTCGCTGTATTTTTTACCAGTTTACATTTATGGACAAAGATGTCCAAAGTAGCATCAGGGAGAAATTGTTTCATAAACTACTTGTTATTGCGGACATATTTTGTGTTAGTTAGTTGCTGTTTAGTTTGCCTCTCACTTGTACTGCTGTTGCATTTCAGGGACGCGTTAGGTTGACCCTCAGCTGTGCACATCTGAGCCCATGCACCTTGGACCTCCTGGCTACGCTGCTAGCTCTTGGTAAATTAACCCATCCCACAAGCAAATGGGGACTCGGGGCCCTGCACCTGAATGCATCACTGTGAAGTTGAACATGGTGGAGAACCCACAGGGACAAGTACAACAAACACATAGCGTTCAACTAGCATCTGGTTTATTTGGACAAACCCCCCTGGTCCAAATAAATCTGTTATAGCTGAACGCTCTGTATTTGTTGTCCTTGTCCCTGTCCATTCTCCAATATGTTAAGTCCAAACAGACATGATCTATTGTTGCACTGTAAAGTTTTCAAGATAAAGCAAAACTGCAGTCATGCTTTGCTTATCCTTTTATTGTGCAGTTCAATGTACATCTACACCACATTACAGAGCTGAAACAAGACATGGACAGCAGGGATGAGACAGGTCTCAATGTCATGCTGCCTGACATGCGTTCAACTGGACTGATCGGAAAGATTTACTTGCAGGCTGTTAGTTTACAACACGAGATTGCTGTGGAGCAAAAGGATGCAAAGAGCAGCAATTTATATGAGAGAAACCTGCATAAAATGGAATAAGTGTGCGAACGCATGTACACTCACATGATTTCCATGTCCTACGAATACAGGCAGTCATCTTTACCCAGCAAGAGACAGGGACACAAACATGCACAACAAGACTATCTACTTCACTATAGCAACTGCATAACAGACTACAACAAAGACATATCCTTTACTTGAAGAAAAATTTAAGAACACAGGCGCAAGACCTGGAAAATCTGGGATCTCTTCTGGGAAAACTATTGGCAGCTTCTTCTAGTAGTCTTTTACTTAGTTACCAGTAAAGCAGATTGTGCTGCTGTGCGTGTTCGTGTCCCTGTCTCTTCCTGTTCTCTTCCTGCATGCTCGCTCAGTACAAACTACTCCACTTCGCAAGTTTGCTCCGAATACAGACAAGTAGCAAAACTCATAGTGTCACCAATATACTGCATTTAAAAAAATGGTATCCATAGTAAGGTAAGTTATAACATGTAAATGGAATATGTTATCCTTCTGAATCTGTTAGTACCCTCATATGGCGATTGGACGAGCAACAGCACATCCAGGTAGCCCCAGATCCAGCTGATGAATCATAGACACCTGTGAGAAAAAAAGAATCCTTAAATCTGCTGAGTCAATTGAAAAGAGTAAAAGCACTAAAATATACCTTGTGCCATGAAGGACAACCAAGCTAAACTCTACACAGGATACAAACATGAAGCAACATATATACAAAGTATGCCACTAAAGTGTGTTTGGTGTGTGACCCTTCTTACTGTTTCTCCTATAGAGTTAACATCGAAGTCCAACATGCCCAACAAGATGTTTCACGTAATATAATAAGCAGGGTGGGACTGGTTCAAATGAGATGCTTTTCTGAATTCAGGCGATAAAAATTGGGGTGCCAGTTGTGGAGAAACATGCATTTCATGTGAAATACAGCACAGAAGGAAGAGATAGACGCAAGATTTGATACGGAATTTGTAGCGATGGCTGCGATATTTCTAGCTATGTAGCTATCGTTTCAAAGTGCCCCTCAAAGAAATTGAAAAAAAAAAAACATGTAACTGTACCTGTTGTCTGTTGGAGCAGGAAGTTGCAGCCCGTAGCATAGGTCGGGGAAAAAGAGGTACTAGAGTAATGTGCTAGTGCAGAGCGTCGCTACCGGGCCCACTGCAGGGCAACACAGTACACGTTCGGCTCCTCTGATTGCAAAACCCGCAGAGGCAGCTGTTGGGCTGTTGTTTTTGAAGTGGGCGTCTGTCATGCACTGAATCGAGAAGCCGCTCGTAACTGACGAACGGCGTATGATCTTCGCGACCATTTTCGTCTCGATATCTCTAGTATTCAGTATCGTTGCAACGGATCCGTAGAATAAGGATCATTGTCCTCTATTACTGCATCACAGCTGTCCTCGCGAGGAAATCTCTGGGTAGCGACGACAAGTAACATTCGCTCGCGTCGGACATGTTGACATCCAAATGCCTTGCAGAGCTTGCAGACGACGGCGGATCAAAAGCGTCACGGTCCAGATTCTGGAGGCCGCGCCCTGATTGGTTCTTAGATAAATACGTTTACACACTTTTTGAGAGAGGGATTAGCGGAATACAACAACATCCGTCGTCTGCTCTTGTCGTGTATTCCATCGAATAACAGCCGAACCACACCACTATTTAGTGTGGGGTTTTCGATGGCATGTTCAGCAGTCCATAAGGAATAAAATGACACTAAACTTTCGAAATCGCCCGAAACGGATGCGACTGTCACTTTAATGCGTCCCAACACTACTTTCAAATGAGAAACATGTTCCTCGAATGTACGTGAAAAAATTACTACGTCGTTCACGTACGCCATAGCGAAATTATATTTCGCATCGCCAACCACCTCGTCAGTAGTAATGGAATAATACAACTTAGCGAGTAATTTGATACCTCCCTGCTCTCTCATACCCTGCCACCCCAATTTTGCGATTTCCACCCCCACCCAATTTTTATTTTTTATTTTCGATTTTTTCACTTAAAATCGGTCATACACGCATAAGAATGCGATAATAGAGCGTAGAATATAATTTTCAATTAATAAATTCAATTACTATTCATTCCAACGAGAGAGAGAGGAGGGAAATATCAAATTATCATTAAGTTGTATTTTTCTATAATGACACACATGAAAAGAAGCGCACATATGCATAAATACACTTTCTAAACTCATTTAATAATTCAAGTAATTACTATAAATATTCAATGTGTCAGTCCAGGATCGGCAACAGCATCAGCCCATGGGCGCCGCTATTTGCAAAGCGTCACACCAGGCAGGTCGGAAAGCATCACGTCAGGTGGCAGCACCGCTGTCATCATGGGGACTTCCGTGGAATGCAGAAAAAAACAAAAGAAAAAAGTGCTAACCAGGGGAAAAAAGTGCTAACCAGGGGAAAACACGCGCGAAAACAGGCACAGACTTAATTTTCACCATCGCGACCATGTGCAGGCATCTACCGACGAGAATAGCAACAAGGGAATTGTGACAATGTTTGGGCATGCACGAACAAGAATAACAACAACAACAACAAGGGGAAGACTTTCTGCTAATCGCAACAAGGTAAATCGCAAAACATACACTACTCCAATACACGCTGGCCATGTACCAGTAATTCCAGTTAGGGGGTAGGTAAAGGCGTCAACAGAAGAAGAAGTATTAGAACTACAACTCACCGACATCGAAGCATATCTGTATGCACACACCGCCCTCCACCTTCTTTACATGACTAAGGAGTTCACCATCACATCAACGGTCACGATACGAGCGACGCGCCAGACGTCCGAACCCGACGAGAGGCAAACAGAAAACTGAATCTGGCGCCCTCTTCGCGGAGGATACGTCACACGCGCGCGCGCGCGCTCGCAGCGCCACCACGTCTGCCGTCGGACGTTTCGGTTTTGATCTCGTCGCCCTTCACGTCTCGCGCATGCGCTTCGAGCACGGTGGTGGTGCTGGTGGATTTGGTTTCGTTCTGACGCCTATTTCTTTACGTTTTTTTATTTGGAAGCACCGTATGAAGGGAGAGCGCGCTATCCGCGGTTATCATTCAAACCAATACTTGGAAAACACCATGTGTGGTTTATTCTCCTGCGTTTCTCGTCGTCACCAGGAAAAGACAAAAAACGAAGAACTTCGCGTATTTATTCGCGGCATCGTGAAGGAAGCCTTTCAAGTACACCGCCTGGAATGGTTGCAAGAACATCAAGAAATGTGTCTGAACAAGATGAAGAGGCTCGACCGCATCTTAGCGGCGGACAGACTGACGAGAAAGAAGTCCACCTTTAGTCTGGATAATCTGTATTGGGAACACAGTTCAGACCTAGAGGACGACGTCGACGTGTAAATAAGAGAGATGTATTTCTCTACGAGTCTCAGTATCTTCTTTTTCTTCGCGCAAGGTGTGCACACGCGTCATGTCTACCCCCGAACCTTTTCGTTTCCGCCATCCTTTTCGTTGTATTTTAAGAGGCCCCTCCATGTGTGGTAAATCCACATTCGTAACGAACGTGTTGAGGAACCTGAACAACGTCGTGGACAAGCCTCCGCGCAACTATTCTACGTGCAGAAATATGGTTTGCCGAGCATGCACAACGTGGGATACATCGCGCACCACACTCATCGTTGTCGACCGATGCCAATTCCTTGAAGGAGGTGACCGATCTTTTCATTCGGGGTTCTCACCACGCCAACGCCTCGATATTCTTACTCGTACAAAACATATTTTTCAACAGTAGCCATTTTAGAACTATATCCTACAACGCCAGTTACGTCGTCTTGTGGCGCACCGTGCGCAGCGTCCACCAGATGGAACATTTCCGGCAACAGCTATTTGGTAGATAAAGATTGTAAGAGACCAAACCAGTCGGTCCGAGAGCATCCCCAAAACTGGAGAACGATTTATTCTCACGCGCCTCCGTCGTTCTCCTCCATGTAGGGCACTACAAAGATTAGAGTATTTTCTGGACCCATATAGACAAGCGATGTCTGCACCCCACGCTTATTTACTCGTAGATCTTCACAAATATACGCACGAGGACCACAGGTTGTGTAGCAATATCTTTCCGGGTGAACGTCAATATATATATGCTCCGAAATGAATCTCCATCTTCATCTCACTTTACTCAAAGTACTTTCCGTTTTACCCCCTCCGCGCCGTCGCAACGTCTTGAGACGTTCTTCCTCCTCCGACTTAAACACCTCTCCGAAATTTGTCTAAATCTATCGAACAGAAAAGTGTCGTTGGCTCCAGATACGTTCGTGCGTTTGAAGAAGCACAAACGCTTCTTACGCTGGTCACATACAAAAAGATTCACAAGAACCCACAATGTTTGAAGCGCTATCTGTATCAACAGCGTGGGCAGGGCGTTCTTTCGTCTTCGCCTGCTTACCGCTGTGTTGAACCTTTTCGACAATGGCCAAGAGAATTGAAGTGACCAGTTCCATAGGAAATATTCTTTCTTCGAAGGAGAGTGACGACGTCAAAGTGAAACTCACACTGCAGGCACTGTACCACATACTCAAGCAGTACGGATTCGATCCCTACGACAATAAAAACAAGACGTCCGACGCTACAAATGACTTTGACTATTCGCTCCTCTCTCCAGAGGTTGACGAAGAGGAAGCGGAAAGGGTCGTCTCAGAAATAAAAATGTTATTTCCTGGGATGGCGAGGGTTGTGTTTCCGTGTCGGGCAAGCCCATCAGGCACTCCTCCGTTTAGGAACTCGTCAATTATTTGTTGCAACGTGAGACGGGGAAGAAACCATACTGGTACCACAAAGTCTCGAAACTATTGCGCCTGATTTCCCTGCCCAAACCTCGCGAGTCTCAGCAGCAGTAGCAGCAGCAGCAGCAAGCCTCAATTGTGTGGACGACTTATGGAGGGTTATGAGAAACCAGAGGGTGGTTTGAGGGACGTGGACCGCTATAGAAAAGTGCATCACTTGAGCAAAAAGAAGCTCTTGCCATTCTCAGAAAGCTGGACGCCTACACCCTTCACCATCCGGTGAGAAGAAAGTTTAATAGGAGACGCATCACCACGCTCAAGATCAACGACGTGTGGCAAATGGATCTCGCCGACTTTTCAAAATACAAGAGGTTCAACAGTGGCTACCGCTACCGTTCTGCCTGTGATGCTTTGATTACTGGAGAGAAGGTGGAATACATGTGGACTTTCTTTTGTGCCAGGTACTCCTTCACGGTCTTGTTGTAGAATTCCCCTCCTCTATCGCAAAAGATGTGTGTAGGCACGTTACGTGTTAAGTCGCATCATGGCCTTTTTCGTTTCGGCGGGGGGTTTTGTCTTTAGCGGGAGGGTGCGCAGAAAACGGGAGAGGGAATCAATCGCCACGAGAATGTAGCGGTAGCCACTGTTGAACCTCTTGTATTTTGAAAAGTCGGCGAGATCCATTTGCCACACGTCGTTGATCTTGAGCGCGATGATGCGTCTCCTATTAAACTTTCTTCTCACCGGATGATTAAGGGTGTAGGCGTCCAGCTTTCTGAGAATGGGAAGAGCCTTCTTTTTGCTCAAGTGATGCGCTTTTCTATAGCGGTCCACGCCCCCCAAACCACCCTCTGGTTTCTCATATCCCTCCATAAATCGTCCTTGCAATTGAGGCTTGCTGCTGCTGCTGCTGCTGAGACTCGTGAAGTATGGGCAGGGAAATCAGGCACAATAGTTTCGAGACTTTGGGGAAGGTTTCTTCCCCGTCTTACGTTGTAAAGAATAATTGACGAGTTTGTAAACGGCGGAGTGCCTGATGGGCATGCCCGACACGGAGACACAACCCTCACGATCCCAGGAAATAAATTTTTTAATTCCGAGACGACCCTTTCCGCTTCCTCTTTGAGAGTCAACCTCGGGAGAGAGGAGCGAATAGTCAAAGTCATTTGCAGCGTCAGACGTCTTGTTTTTATTGTCGTAGGGATCGAATCCGAACTTCCTGAGTATGCAGTACAGTGCCTGCAGTATGAGTTTCACTTTGACGTCGTCACTCTCCTTCGAAGAAAGAATATTTCCGATGGAACCGGTCACTTCAATTCTCTTGGCCATTGTCGAAAAAGTTCAACACGGCGGAAAGCAGGACAGGAACCACCGACGAAAGAACGCCCTGCCCCCGCTGCTGAGACAGATAGCGCTTCAAACGTTGCGGATTCTTGTGAATCTTTTTGTATGCGAGCCGGCGTAAGAAGTGTTTGTGCTTCTAAAAACGCGCGAACGTGTCTGGAGCCAACGACACTTTTCGGTTCAATAGATTGAGACAAATTTCGGAGGGGTGTTTCATGTCGGAGGAGGAAGAACGTCTCAAGACGTTGCGACCGCGCGGAGGGGGTAAAGTGGAAAGTACTTTGAGTAAAGTGAGATGAGGACGGAGATTCATTTCGGAGCGTAGATATATTGACGTTCACCCGGAAAGATATTGCTACGCAACCTGTGGTCCTCGTGCGTACAGTTGTGAAGATCCACGAGGAAATAAGCGTGGGGTGATGACATCACTTGTTTATATGGGTCCAGAAACTACTCCAATCTTTTTCTACCAAATAGCTGTTGCCGGAAATGTTCCATCTGGTGGACGCTGCGCACGGTGCGCCAAGGGACGACGTAACTGGCGTTGTAGGATATAGTTCTAAAATGGCTACTGTTGAAAAATATGTTTTGTACGAGTAAGAATATCGAGGCGTTGGCGTGGTGAGAACCCCGAATGAAAAGATCAGTCACCTCCAAGGAATTGGCGTCGCTCGGCGATCGATCGTCGACGACGATGAGCGTGGCGCGCGATGGATCACACTCGCGAGGTAGCTTCTTGGCAAATTTTATGGAGTCCCCAAATTCGTCCTGCATGCTCGGCGAAGCATATTTCTGCACGTAGAATATTTGCGACGGAGGCTTGTCCACGACGTTGTTCAGGTTCCTCAACACGTTTGTTACAAATGTGGATTTACCGCACATGGAGGGCCACTTAAAATACAATGAAGAGGATGGCGGAAACGAAAAGGTTCGGGGGTAGACATGGCGCGTCTGCACACGTTGCGCGAAGAAAAAGAAGTGACTGAGACTCGTAGAGAAATACATCCCTTTTATTTACACGTCGACGTCGTCCTCTAGGTCCGAACTGCGTTTCCAATACAGATTAACCAGACCAAAGGTGGACTTCTTTCTTGTCAGTCTGTCCGCCGCTAAGATGCGGTCGAGCGTCTTCATCTTGTGCTGACACATTTCTTGACGTGCTTGCAACCATTCCAGGCGGTGGACTTGAAAGGCTTCCTACGCGATGCCGCGAATAAATTCGCGAAGTTCTTTGTTTTTGTCTTTTCCTGGCGACGACGAGAAACGCAGGAGAATAAACCACACATGGTGTTTTCCAAGTATTGGTCTGAATGATAACGCGCGGATAGCGCGCTTTCCCTTTATACGGCGCTTCTAAATAAAAAACGTAAAGAAATGGGCGTCAGAACGAAACCGAATTCACCAGCATCACCACCGCGCTCGAAGCGCATGCGCGAGACGTGAAGGGCGACGAGACCAAAACCGAAACGTCCGACGGCAGACGTGGTGGCGCTGCGAGCGCGCGCGCGCGTGTGTGAGGTATGCTCCGCGTAGAGAGGCGTAGGCGCCAGATTCAGTTTTCTGTTTGCCTCTCGTCGGGTGCGGACGTCTGGCGCGTCGCTCCTATCGTGACCGTTGATGTGATGGTGTACTCTTTAGCCACATAAAGAAGGTGGAGGGCGGTGTGTGCATACAGATATGCTTCGATGTCGGTGAGTTGTCGTTTTAATACTTCTTCTGTTGACGCATTTACTCACCCCCTAACTGCGATTACTTGTCAGCGTGTATTGGAGTAGTGTATGTTTTGCGATTTACCTTGTTGCGATTAGCAGAAAGTCTTCCCCTTGTTGTTGTTGTTGTTATTCTTGTCCGTGCATGCCCAAACATGTTCGCAATTCCTTTGTTGCTATTCTCGTCGGTGGATGCCCGCACATGTTCGCGATGGTGAAAATCTTGTATGTGCCTGTTTTCGCGCGTGTTTTCCCCTCGTTAGCACTTTCTGTTTTGTTTTTTTCTGCATTCCACGGAAGTCACCATGATGACAGCGGTGCTGCCACCTGACGTGATGCTTTCCGACCTGCCTTGTGTGACCCTTTGCAAATGGCGGCGCCCATGGGCTGATGCTATTGCTGATGCTGTTACCGATTCTGGACTGACACATTAATGAATTGAATATGTATAGTAATGACTTGAATTATTAAATGAGTTTAGAAAGTGTATTTATGCGTATGTGCGCTTCTTTTCATGTTTATCATTATAGAAAAATACAACTTAACGATAATTTGATATTTTCCTCCTCTCTCTCTCGTTGGAACGAATAGAAATTGAATTTATTAATTGAAAATTATATTCTACGCTCTATTATCGCATTCTTATGCGTGTATGAGCGATTTTAAGTGAAAAAATTGAAAATAAAAAATAAAAATTGGTGGGGGTGGAAATTGCAAAATTGGGGGTGGTAGGGGGTGAGACAGGGGGAAGGTATCAAATTACTCGTTAAGTTGTATTATTCAATTACTACTCGCGTCCATCACTCGCTGAAAACTAGCCAGGGAGTTAGGCAGCCCAAAGGGGAGCTGGAAAAATTCAGATAATCTCCTGTGGGTGGTATATGCTGTTTTCATCATCATCTGGTGCTATCGGAGTATGCGTCTATCCCAAACTGCACACCGAAGTTGTAAACACATGGGCTGATCCCAATGAGTACATGTTCGACCCTATTGAAGAAAAAGGGTACGAATCTCTTACCGTTACCTCGTTGAGTCGGGGGTAATCCACGTACAAACTTTCGGTTCCACCGTTTTTCGGCACAAGAACCCCCGGCAAAGCTCAACGGGCGCCGATCGTCGAGTTACGGAATCCTGGGTCTCGTCATCAGTCCAGTTCTGCTCCGTTTCCGGCACTCCATGAATGGGTAGAATCTGGTGCCGCTTGGGTGCTGTTAGCCTCTGCGACGTAAGTCCAGGACGAGCCCCATCCTTATAATGAAGTCGCGTCCCAGGATCAGCAGTCCTGTCAATCCGGGCAGGCAGACGAAGCGTTGCCTGTGCCATTGTCCATCAAGGCTCAAGGTGAGGCGTACTCCGGTTGGTACCACTGCATCTGATGCGAGCCATAGGCTGGTGCCCGTTGTCCGAACTGAAATGTTCTGCTGCTGGCACCAGTCGTGGATAGTTTCACCCATCAGGGCTACCGCCGCTTCAGTGTACACCATCCCTGTATATGTCCTTACCTAGAACGCCCACCACGGTGATGTTCCATGTGGTCCAATAATGGTCCCATGTTCCATATGTCATACTGCGCTCGACACGCGTGCGGGACCGCGGCCACTACGTTATCAGACAAGATAGCAAGGTTAGAATCCTCTAGCCTCTTATCGATGTTTAAAGCAGCCAACGACAGAACGGAGTCATTAGCAATTACTGCCGCCCGCATCGCGGGTTTCACCGCGGTGCCTGACTGCGGTGTCCGGGGTTCGATTGGGACAGTAACGACGAGGATGACCATGTTCGTCGCCACGTTCGGTTGAGTGCCAGCGTTGTTATCCGTGCGAGAGTCGCACCGGTTGTGCCGCGGCGTATGACGTGCATCACCGATTTTGCGCTCGCGCGGCTCTGCTCTGGCAGAACTCGGTCGTTTTTTTTTTGCTCATGTGCAATGGGATCCAAGGAACAATGTACCGATCCTGCGCACGAACCGCCGTGCGCCCCAACAGCCCAGCGGAGATATAATTCCGCGTCGGCTGACTGTCTCGGCCCGTTCCATGTGCAGCTCGATTGCAGTGTTTCCTCTCGTCTAGGCGCTAGGCGGTACTGCATTTCCGCCAACAAATCTGCTTAGATGACACTGGCTCCCTTAGCAAGGTCATCGAGGGGAGAAAAGCTTCTACCTTGTGAATAAGGCTTAAAACGAGGGTGATATTGGCGAATAGCGCGGGCCACCTTGTCGCTTGCTTTCGCGTGCGGTTCAGCTCTGCGGTGCAGCTCTAGTGTTGTCCAATATAGTCTAAGGGACTCTCCTCCCCGTGTTGCGTTTGGGCCGTAAGTTCCTCACGCATTCACATTATTTAATGCGGGGCAAAAAGTCGTCCCGAAAGAGCCGCTTCAATTCAGCAATGGACAGAAATGGGGTTGTGACTAGCTCCTAGAAGCAGGTAAACTTATCAATGCAGCAGGAAGTATTCGGCACAGGACGTCGTCAGTTGCTCCAACGGCCGGTTGGATGAGCTTCCATGTTCGCAATTAAGTCTTCGGCGGACTTGGCGTCGCTGTAGTCTGAGAATGTCAGTACCGTCAGGTTCAGGCGTAGAGGGGTTTTGGAGGACGGCTGGGCGGCGGACGTGTTACTAGCAAGCTGCTTCGACAATAAAGCGCTGAGAGCAGTCATCTGCCTAAGCAGGCCCTCTGTTGCTACAGTAAATCATTTCACACTTTCATACGCTCAAAACCGTTGTATTCTTATGAAAACACCATTTTCGATCGCGCGGACTTAAGCAAAGCTTTCAAGAAGAGCATTCCTAAGGGTGTAATGTCGAAGTACACCACTTTTTATCCAATGCGATCATTAAGGGTGCAAAGTGAGGTGTTGAAAGACGTGTTTACTAAACTACAAACAAAGTAAAAAAGAAAGGGCGACAGCACGAGCGGCAAGTGTTACAAACAACAGAGCAATGCACTGGTTCTCTGTACTTCCGGACGTGCGGCAAGACGTGTTGGCTATACGTGTTGGCCTCTACGACAAATTGTGGGATTCCCGTCTCTTTAATCCAACGCTGCTGCACCAATCAACCCGTCTACCTTTTTTAAAATTACGTTTTAGGGCCGCGAAGCAACTCTGGTTATGAGCGGCGTACAGACGTGGAGAGATGGAGAGAGGACAGCAGGAAGGAGTGGGGGACAGGGGGTTAGTATGCGTCTTGGGCCGACTTCTGGGGGAGCTGCGCCGACGTTCGTCTGGAAACTCTTCGGAAAACCCACAGGAAACCTCAGAGCACACCCGGTGATAGGATTCGAACCTGTGTCACCTCCCAGTCTCGGCGTGGAAAGCGATCATCGAAACCACTATACCACCATACACGTCCTGCCGACGCCCAGGAACAGAGAGCACTCGCTGCAGAAACAAGACAAAGTATTTAATCAAGAGCACAACTTACATTTTTGTGCTAGAACCAAAAAGCTCGGGTTCAACAGCTCTTGACAAGCAAGATTCCTTTTCGTTTTCCAGCCGATATCACACTGCCGGTAATCGCGGCAACCAGCTCCTTATCACTCGAGCACGGCAGGCGCTCTTCCTTGCGCCGGGATAAGGCGAACCCCCACAAGGATAAGTGGCCCCTGGCGCGCCGGCAGTCGAGTTTGTCTCCAGCGTTAATCTTCTTCGGCGCTCCCCTAGGTCTGTCGATCGTTCTGTGCTGGACTACGGGGGCTTTTGGGGCTCATCTGGAGACGCCCTTACGTCTTATTGCCGTTTCCTTGGATTCTGATCATATTTTAGTTTCCTATATGCCGGCATGAATCAAATTTTGATATTTTAACGTTGCGAATTTTTAAATTTTTTGTTATTGCTGTTGAAGCCGGTATTGCTCGAGGTATAAGATCTCAAGCACTGTCGAACGACAGCCCGATCGGCGTCCCTGCTTCAAGCGTTCTCCAGATAAGCTTCCCCAAGGTGAGCCTATCTCTACATTTTCGCCTCTCTCGCACGCTCCCGCCACACCCAGAGGTTGCGTCAACCGTCACAATGACCTTGTTAGGCAATCTTACAAGGTAATCTTACACCTGTAAGCTACCTGGATTGAGCTAGTTGTCTGCTCTCGGCATATTATTCACCGAGTTATCGCGTCATGAAATTCGGCATGATCTCGTTGCATCATAAATTTTGATCCGGCAACCACACACAGCTTACAGACGTTTTCAGGTCAAAAATCATCTACATTGCGAAATACTGTGACCCAGAGATGTCTTCCAAAGCTGTCTTGATGTCTCTCTCGCACTTATTTAGATAGGTGTCGCACATGAGAGGGGAGGCCGGTGCCAAGCTCTCACTTACTCTGTGCTGTCCGCACATTGAAAGTCTCGGACTGAGAAGATTTCTGAACAACTCATGCATGGCTATGAAGACGTTCTTGAAGCTGGTTAGCTGGCTAGTTAGTTATTTGAGCTCAACAGTAGGGCTACACGTAGCCGCACCTATATTCAGAAAGATGGCACTCCCATATGGTTTGCGGCCTCCACTATTCTCTGTGAAATGGACATAAATAAGTGCGACAACAGTACTAAGCAAAGCACTGACCACATGTACCCGGAAACAAACAAAGCACCCTGCACGCCATGAATTAGCAATTACAGCTATTTAGGACCCCATACACAGTAATCAGCATCTTCCAGTGAGTCAGCACACTAATTGGGGAGCATCTAACACGTGTCCAGAGTGCTCTGCATGTTTCCTGATACTCGTGGTTATAAAAATAAAAAATAAATAGAAATAGAGAGCAGAGAAGCAGTTTTGTTGAAGATCAACGACGCCATCCTGAAAAAAGCAGTCCGGAACGGCCGCTGAGCATCGCTGGGTCGATGGCTACAGAAGCAGGTGACTAGCTAGTTGCAAGGCATCACACCAGGTGACCACTAGTTCTGGACATCCTGGGACGTCAGCTGGGACATCATCACGCATGTGGGCAGGCTAGGACAGCCCTGGACAAGCAAGGAGAAAAACACTCATAATCGAGATAGAGGAATACAAACTGCTATTAAAGCAAGAGTTAGATATGCTAACAAGGGACACCATCATTAGCTAACAAAAAAAGGACCACTCACACAACAAATCAGCACAACACCAGTCACGAGGAGCGCAGAACAATGTGTCCACTCCATCTGGCAACCAGGCACAGAACTGGATCATAATGTTTCTTTCTCCTCTATAAAGTCATGCATCTGCAACCCCTAGCAGTTACTTTTTGAATTCATTTCATGACAAAGATATTATGAATCATGTCAGCACTACTCTTGTTCCCGAGGACAAGGTAGCTTTTGCGGAAGATAGAAAACGGCGGGTATGCCCGGAGAGGAACTATAATAACCAGCGCCCGACATGCACGGGCACGTCACTGCTAATCAGAAATAAAGCTTCGAAAAAGTTATCACATCCAAAAGAATTAGTTACACAAGGAATCAGCCAACTGTCAACCACAACAGCAGTCACGAGGAGCGCAGAACTAGACGTCCGTTCCATCCGACAGCCAGACACAGAAGTGAATCGTAATGCTTTTTTCCCATCTACAAAGTCATTCATCTGCCCTCCTCGTGTTTACTTTTTGAATTACCACAGTTGCTGCGTGGCACTAACATGGAATATTAAAAATAACATTTTTTGAATTAATTTTATGACAAAATTATTAAGAATCATGCCAGCGCTACTCTGGTTCCCGAGGCCATGACGGCTTTTGTGGAACATAGAAAATGACGGGGATGCCCGTACAGGAACAAGAACAAAAAGTGAAAAAGACACTCAGCAGCATCGAAGTATTTCCACGTTCGCTGCACTCTCTCATTGTAAATCCGCTCGACACAAAATCTACCAGAATCGTCGCACACCACCCACCAGTGACGAGCCGCACCTCCGTACCCTGTGAGAGGCAAAGTTTCCAAAGCAAAGGCTACACTTTTCCACTAATGGCCAACATGACTGCACGTCGCAAAACGCGCGCTTCGTCCATACCCGCGGTAGGCTAAGAGAGAAGTGAATTCTTGCACCCTCTGCGGGCCTTGCTCATTGGTCATGACGTCATCCTATTGTCTCAAGGCTACACTGTTTTTTTTTTTCAATAATGCCCAAGGCAACAGCTATGGACAAGGTCCACCTGAAACAATAGAGCAGTGGTATGATGTCATCACCCAGGCATGCAGCTGCATGGTTCAAGGACGGCTACGCTCTAGACAGGGGACCTGTTATTTATGGAATCACTATCACGAGATTATTTCCCTTATTGTACTATAATGATTTCATAAGAAACAGAAAAACTTGCAGAAAAGCACAAAACGCCATGCATGAAAGGTGATCGTAGCAATGAAGCATTTCAATCCTAACGACCTGCTAAATGAATAGATAGTCCTACCAAAACCATTAAAGTACATAATAAATAAATACGAAGAGCTCAGTGAGGCATCTCCGTTCCATCCGAGACCTAGGCAGAGAACAGAATAATAATGCTTTGTTCCTCCTGAATAAAGCCACGCACATGTACCCCTTGCGGTTACTTTCTGAACTAATTTAATTGCAAAATTATTAAGAATCACGCCAGCACTACTCCCATTCAGATCAAGGGCGTGACAGTACAAGTCGTCATCATGAAGACACGGCTTCAAGAAGAATGTTTCTTATCAAAATGCAAAAATACCGAACTAGATGGGAAAGGAAAGCAAGCACAGAGAAAGACTTGAACAAAGTGGAAATCACACTTTGCAGCATCAAACTATTTGTAAGCACACACACTCCTCTTATTCAAAAACAGTCCTCAGCGTAAATCTGCTCACCAGAAAGTCCACAAAAATGTACATCATCGACCAGTGAGAATCAAACCTTGCGTTTCCTGATGCTACACGTTTTCTCCACTAACGACCAACGCAATGCTACAGACGCCTGAAACATAGAGCCACTGCATTACGTCATCACATCCTGTCTGAAGACACGCAGACCTGCGCTAGGCAGCGACAAAGACAAACCATCCTGTTATGTATTGAATCGCAAGATTACTTCATTTGTCCTCTCTAAATGATATTCACTCTTACATTAAAATAAAAAAAAACACAAAACACCATGCATGAAATCTGATCGTAGTGATTAAGCATTTGCACCCCAAAGATTTATCAGAAAACATTTTTGCTACTTTCAGTCATTTGAATGGCAACACCAGTAAAATCCTCACTCATTATGAGAACTGCTACCAGTGCTCTTTAAAATAATGATCGGTACCCTGGAACACTCAATATTATCACTAGGTTTATGTAATGCATGGCACACAATCTTTTCCATGCCCATATATCTCATTGTCTGAGGCTACACCTGCAAGACTGCGAAGAAAAAGTCGGGAAAGCCTGGGGGCAAAGTTCCATTCGCGCCCGACGAAGGACTAGACAGAATGCCGTTACGGGAACAGATGTATGATGTGATTGAATTCCGTGAATATTAATAATTTTCACTCTTGCGTCGCAGCATAGAAAAACTATAACAAGAACCCCTAAACTACTCCTACTAAGCTCAACTATAATTTTGGGAGCCTTAAAATTCTACTGATTATGGAAACTGCTCTATAATTGTGCTATTACTTACTATCAATGAAGTGCTCCAAGTTTATCTCACTTCCTATTTTAGGCTACCACATGCTGTCTTGCAGTGAATCGGACTCACACCCAAAATAATTAATTTACACTCAGGGTGGCGTGCTTCATAGGAATTTCCACCCTGCGCTCAGATACCAACGTTTCTGCTCAAATACCCATAATGACAAACAACTTACTTCATCCACTGTGCTTGCAGGAGGAACATCATACTGCAACATTTTGGGACGCAAAAGACAAGGACTGAAGGGGGTGCACAAACACGAGCGTCGCACGAGGAAAGTGAATACACAAGCAACAACATCTATTAAACACACAAACGCACTTCACCTGATAATACACTACTCAGCTGTTCGAAGCGGATTCCTTTTGCGTAAGAGCAGTGAAAGAAGTAAAGAGCAGTGAAAAACTACACACACTTTTGCTCGAATAGCTGCATACCGTGAAGCATACGCTGATAAACTGTGAAATACACATCCATTTCTGCTATGACAAAATTATTGCATAATGCTACATACACAATCACATTGTCCCTGTGTAAAGAAAGCAAAAAAAAAGGTACACAAATTCCTACACAAACTGCTAAACAAGTCCAGACATGCGACAGCGCATATAAATCACAGGGGAAAGGCTTAAGACAGATCCCTCAGGCCTAATCGCAGCATCACCAGACATTGCGACGAAACTCAACGTCTAACACAAGATGACAGCAACAAGATACTAGCGGTAGGTAAACATTGCAACAAGAAAGGTACAGCTAATCAATTCCAGACTTGTAACATCGCATACAAAAGCGCTGTTCATCGGGGAAAAGGCTTAAGCCTGCGACGGAAAATCATTGAACGTACACAAGTATTTCCATAAACTACACGTGGATCGCTATTTCCTGCTTGGAAAACTATACACAGGTTCATTTAAGCGAGCAGGGAAAATACGAACTTCTACTCGTACCACGCTCTGAATTTCAACCAAGAAACCAACAGGGCAACGGACACATATACGCGGCAGCGAAACAATAGAGATGCAGAGTAGATGTAATGGATGGATCTCCAGTAAGATACATAAATCAGGAAATAAAAAAAAAACGCAGGAGCTCAGGAATGCACAAGGAGGCGTGCTTTATAGGAATTGCTACTCCGTGCTCAAATACCAGCATTTCTGCTCAAATACACATAACCGCAAAATGAAGCACTGCTTACCGTACTTCATCATCATATCCAGCTATACACTGACTGACACTCGAATACTGAAACTCCAACAACATCTAACAAACAAACAAACAAGTACACTTCTCCTGATAAACACTATTCAGCTTTACCAAGCGGCTTTCTTCTCCATAAAATCAGTGAAAGAAGAAAAGAGCAGTGAAAAATTGCACAAATTTTTGCTCAAATAGCTATAACTGCAAAAAAACCAAAGCGCACGTTGATAACGAACTATCAAATGAGACAAACACACTCACTTCTGGTATGAGATAATTACTGCATAATGCAACACACACACACACAATTGCATAGTCCGTGCGTAAAGAAAGCACAGAACCAGAACACCCAACTCTATCAAACGTTGAAGTTCCCTCCTCTAAAGGATGGTCAGAGCAGGTCACTAGACCAGGTTTTGAGCACCTTCAACGAGCACTTTAAGAAGTTCGAAAATGTAACACACGCCTCGTTTGTGTTCCACAATTGACATGAATCACCTGCAGAAACATTTAACCAGTCTTTGGTTCGTGTTAAGCTCCAAGCGGACGCTTGCAACTTCGGAGACGCCTACCAACGAAATGTCAAAGATCGTCTTATTCTCGGCATTAGCGACCATGCTCTTCGTGAAAGACTACTTCGCGACCCAGCCAAGAACCTGGACACCGTCATTCAGCAGTGTATGTCGGCGGAGCTCTCCAAGCATCACGCGCTCGACGTGAGTCGTGAGTTACAGTCAGTGGAAGTTATACAGCGTCCCGTTACGCCTCGGAACCCAGGCTTCGCTCAACAGTCTGAATCTGAGAACAGGCGACCTTGCACTAGATGTGGTCAGCATCATGCCCCCAGAAGTTGCCCGGCGTTTGGAAAGCAGTGTCGAAGATGCGAAATTTGGAATCACTTGGGTGCCGTTCTCCTCCTAGACAACCGCCCGGTTGCTTATGCGTCAGCTGCCCTCACCGAGAGTCAGTGCCCTTTTTCTCAGGTTGAGAAAGAACTACTAGCAGTTGTGTTTGGTGCAGAACATTTTAATTATTTTGTGTATGGTCGATCAGTGGTGGTGCAAACAGATCACAAACCACTTGTGGGGCTACTAAACAAGTCGTATGACTCAATGTCACAGAGGCTACAACGGCTGGCACTTCGGTTACAGAAGTACGATTTACGTTTAGAGTACGTACCTGGGAAGGACTTGGTTATTGCGGACACTCTGTCACGGGCACCACTTCAGTCTGTTACAATCACAACCGTGGAGCAAACTTCCAAACATTTATGGCCTTCGTCGCTTATGCGCCAGGAAAACCTGAATCATCATCATCATCATCAAACTTCCAAACAAGCAACTCTTGCTCTGTTGATAACGGCATCGTCAGGTGTTCTTGACATGATTCGCCAAGCTACAATTGAAGGTGAGCATTTGTAGACTGTTATAGCTTGCTGCTGCAATGGCTGGCCTCCTAGTCGGCGCCACTTGAGTCGAGAGCTTCAGCCTTTTTGGGATTGTCAAGATGAGCTTCACTTTGAAAATGGTCTTCTGTGCAGGGGAATGCGAGTTGTCATCCTGGACAAATGCTAAGAATACACCTTGGGTAAACTACATGTGGGGCGTCGCGGAATGATAGCATGTAAGAGCCGTGCCCGAGAGTCCTTGTATTGGCCGAATATGACCCAAAACATTGAGCAGATGATCCGTGAGTGCAACACCTGCCAGCGCTTCCAGCGAGCAAACAGCGAAGAACCCCTGTTAAAAGTACCTCTTCCAAGTCTTCCATGGCAAAAGCTCGGCGTCGATTTCTTTCACTTCAGTGCCCAAACGTATCTTCTTGTGATCGACTATTTCTCAAAGTATGTGGAGGTCCAGCTCATGAACACTACCACCAGCCATGCGGTTGTCAAAGCGCTCAAGAAAATTTATGCACGGTTTGGGATTCCCTTTGAGGTCTTACAGACAATGGCCCTCCTTTTGATTCTGAGGCCTTCACACAATTCAACAAGGATTGGGATGTTGTCCACACTACATCATCACCATGCTACCCCAAATCAAACGGTCAGGTGGAACGGTGTGTACAGACTGTAAAAAAACACCCTTCGGAAAGCAATTGAAGATGGCCAGGATGTCGACCTCGCTATTATGAATTACCGAGCCACGCCATCCAATCACTTGTCAGCACCTTCTGAAATGTTGATGGGAAGGAAAATCAGGACCTTGGTTCCCACACATACATCACTTTTAAAGCCAGCATACCCTACCAGAAACAACTGCCAAGGGTTACGCTATCGCCAAGCCTGTCAGCCACCACGGGTGACTGCCCGAAGGTCACCGCTGCCGCGGTTAAGCAAGGGACCACACGTGTGGGTAAGAAGTCGTCGAAGCTGGGAAAAGGCGGTCGTCATACAAGTAGGACCTGAGCCGATGTCTTACGTTGTCCGGACTGAGCAAGGAGCTACAGTGAGGCGTAATCGCTTGCACTTGAGACCGGAAGTGGTAAAACCAAGCGAGGCGAGGCGTGCAGATGACATTTACGAACTCTGCGACTGCCTCCGCTGTTTCTGGTCCAGAATTTACAAGAGTGACGGTCTCTCCCTCTGCACCTGTGAATGACCGTGCACCTCTTGAAGAGCCTCCTCCACCTGTGCGGGGTCGTACACTACCTGAAGAACCTTCCTCATTAATGGGTCCACCTCCTTCCGACAGCCGAGTGACAAGGTCAGGAGGAAGACACGTCGTGCGCCCGGCCTATTTACGAGATTACGATACCAGTTGAATAGTCAGGACTGGCCGTGATGGAGAGTGCATGGCTCCATCAAACTGTCGAACATTCTAAAAAAAAGGGCGGCATGTTGTAGAGTTGTACAGTGGCGCCCTCTACTTTTGTCTTGTCTTGGATACATCCCCCAGGCGGGAGCCAATCCTGTCTTTTTCCTCTCAGGCACTTGTAAAAGTATGTTGGCGAGAGCCAGTCGCTCTCTGGTGTTACGCACCATGATCAGGGAATAAATGTATTCTTCAATCTTCTTGCATCCGTGCCTTCAGTGTTATAACACACTCCTATTCACTTCAACTGAATGAATTGGAGCTAAAGTCGTGAACCACACGATAAGAGCAAAGCAGACCGCTTCAGAAAAGCATATCAAATGCAGTGCAACAGGACCCACGTCCAGAGCTGATAAAATAGCCTGCCCAAAACAAGGACTTCACCAGGTTCGCGAAGCAATTCCATTAAAACCGCTCGTCCCATCCTACAGAATGCAATGCAAACACGACAACCCTTATTTTTTAACCCACATTTCACGCAATAGTACATAAATTTATCACTGGTGTCACACGAAAAGGCAAACACAAAGAACTTACTTGTCAAGTGAGATTCCAGCTTCACAAACACATGACTCACTGACATTTTGCACATGCACACACCACGAGTGAAAACCAAAAAGTAGTATCACAACCACAGAAATCCATATTATTTCTCCTAGTCAATAATTGTCCACGCGTGAAAACACGGCCTACATGCACTATATACCTGTGCGCCGATGAAACAATAGAGCTTCGCTCCGGATGTCATAGGATATCGGCAGTCGAACATCGCAAACCAAAAAAAGAAAGGGAATGCATATTGAGTAGTGGTAACAATGGGCCGCTCAGGTTACATGCGACACGCACACGCACAATAAGATATCTCTGAAAACAATGGAAATCATGTATCGATAGTGTGAACAATGGGTTCCCACGTTTCAATAACATGCGCCGCCAGGATAAGGTAACGGTTAACTAAGGTAAACAATGGGAACTCACGTGTCGATAGTGTTTGAAGGGCACCTGGATGCACATTTAATGACATGTAATAACACGCAATTACATGTACTAACACGCAAATGACATGTAATAACACGCAAATGACATTTAATAACAAGCAATAACATCCGATGACATTTAATAGCATTTTCCCGATCGGGTTGACGTCACGATCAGTCCGTCACCTAGGTTGGTTGCCGCGTCAGAGCGCCAGGTAGTTTTGGTTTCGGTTCCCACCAAGCGCCCTCTAGTTTTCAAGCTTTGGCCGTCTGTAGTTTAGGTTTTAAATAAATGAACGCCAAGCTTGGTGGCTCCACGTGTAGTTCTGGTTTCGGTTTCCAATTCCTAGGTTGCAAGATGCCCTCTGGTTTCAAGCTTTTGACCGTCTGTAATTTCGGTTTCAAACCACAGCAACGCTAGTTTCGCTGTGACAACGTCAACGCAGGTTTTTGAATGGTTGCCAGATGTCCCTCTAGTTTCAAGCTTTTGACCGTCTGTACTTTCGGTTTCATTTGACAAAAATGGATGCCGCGTCACAGCATGATTTTTCCCCCATGCTACTTTGATATGTACACTCAAATAATGATGTATATCAGAGACCAGACAACACTGTATATATTCCTTTTTATTTAAGCACATTATTTTTCTACTCTTTTATTCAAGTAACGAAAGATATGTTACAAATTACCAGAGTCTTGCTTGACTTCAACCTCGTACAGAAGCAATCTGCAAAACAAAGGAAAACCGAAACATCCTGTGAATGCTTTTCTCAATCAGAACAAAGTCTAGGATGACTCAAATCTCGATCAGGTGCCACGCAACAACAACAAGCAGCATTATCAAAGAATCGGTTAACGTTTTCCGTTTTCCGATATGCCTCCGATACTGTGTCATGCATTTGCATTGTTGTACGACGTTGGGATTTGTCACGCGGTAAAGTAAATAACCCAGTGACAACAATCACTATAAAGTAGAGGTGTTCTATACACACGCATTTCCAAACTTGTGTTGCGCATTGCGACAACAGCAAACAATGAATCGAGAAACATTGCATGACCACGTATTGTGGTTACCAGCTGTGATGGTTTCCAAATAAAAATAACAAAAATGGCATAAGGACAAGGGGTATACTCACATCCTTTCAAAAGTTGCGTCGTCGATGAAGGTCTGATCGGTCTCGGTCGTCGACAGCTAGCTTATAAGACCCTTGATTTTTGTTTTATTTCAAGGGAAGGAGGGATCACGTGAATGCATCGTGGACAGCTTCTCCTTTCATAGAGCAGCATATGAAATGCGATACCTCTTGCCGACGCGCTATTTTTCTTCTTCTTTTGGTATGATAACACAAGCGCGAAACACCCGTCTTGCTTTTTCCAAACGCTCTTTGGGGACACCAACCACACAAAAAAGGAAAAAAAAAAACGTTATCGCCCTCGCAAGATGCATCTTCGACCGGTGGTATACGTTGTCTGCCACGTACGAGCTTCCAGCAGCGAGTGTGCCACGTAAGAGCCAAGTGATGTGAGTATTTCAAACCATTCTTGTGTTACACTGTATCTTATAGCTAAATGAAATGTGGGCATGTATTTGTTTTAAATTCTTTTTATTGTTTCGCTCAGATGAGACAGCAGAGACATGGTAGCCGATTTCGAAAGAGTGATACCGTAACCGCTGTGCTTTCCATTCCCAATGAGTCTTGCAATATTGTACACATTGCCGGGGCATCGTTCTATTACTTGCATGGGTTCGAAGCTTATTTCACATAGCTTTAAGCACTCGCAGTTGTAATAATTGTGCGCGACATTTGCTTCTTTCAAGCAATGCCATAGTTGATGTGTATCATTTTGCGACAGATTGACTCCGTATCTCGTCGGATCTGTTCATCCGCTCATCTGTTTTCCCCATTCGGAGACCAGGTCGAACGGGTGGTCGGATAGGTGTTCACACTTCCTGTGTACCCTGGCATACATTGTTTTTGAAGACTCCCACACAGTCTTTTTCGCGGGAAGGTTCAGAGGCAGGGACTGGAACAGGAAAACGTCTCTGGTTATCCTAACGCTGCGACGAGCACTGTGTCGTCCATTGACTTCGATGAACCGCATTCTAACATGTGACTCCAACAGGTATGAAGACGGCGACATTTTCCTTGGAGTTGATGATCCTGGGTAACGTCCTGCATGCCGCACACATCATCACCCGATTGGGACCAGGAATCGCCAGCGTTGGCTGGCTGTTCGACATCGGACCAGTGATCGCCAGTCATTTCGTCGTCGGTGGTGGCAGGTAGTTCTCCGGAACCCAAGTCCTTCTACGACTTCCAGAAGGTTGCAACAGGTACTGCACCTTTCAGTTCCGAACGCGTCTTATTATAATGCGGTGGCCCTTTCCAGGCTGCACACGTATTAATTCCCTTGCATAAAATTGACCTTCAATAAGTTCTTCCTGCTGGTCACGTAAGAGATAGGTATTCGAGTAACCAATCTTGACTGCTCTCACCACAAAAATTTCACGCATAAACGAACCAAGGTAACTTTTGACTAACTGGTGTCTAGACTTTGCTATTCTGACGAGGTCGCAAACACGAAAACGTGGCTTCTCTGGGGGTTTGCTCGGAGTAGGATAGAGCTTTTGCCTAAATAAATGTTCATTTTCTTTGTTGACATCCACAGGTCGTGCTGACAGAGTTCTATGAACACGATGATTATATGATTTGACCAGAGGCTGTAAAACTTTCAAGTACGATTTATGTCCCTGATATTCGAAAGCACGATAAAGTGGCGTCATAAGACTTCGATTAGGTCGTTCTGCAATACTTATTTTCGTATTTGAATTAGAGTGGAAGATAGATATCTCTTTTGATTTTAAAAATGCTCCGACCGACTTATTGGTGAACTCTGTACCTCTGTCTGAATGAATCAGTCTCGGAGTGCCAATACATTTAAAAGAGAGTCTCAGTCCACGTATAATTTCCGCTGCTCGTTTATTCTGCACAGGCACTACAGCGAGCATGCGAAAAAATGCGTCGATACAAAACAAAAGATAGCGAAAACCCTTGTTGTATCTGGACAGTTTCTGAAGGTCTTTCAAATCTATTTGGAATATATTCTTCACACCCAAAACGATGGTCTTGCGGAACTGACGTGGTCGTTTAAGTTCTCTGAAGAGAGAGTACACATCACTGGTTTCCAGGAACTTGGCAACCTTTACCGGCTTTTCACCGATGGCTCGTGCGTGTCGTTGAACACCACCTAGAGCACCAGGATGGTATAGGTCCACGTAAGCAGCTATTAGCACGATTTTCTTCCGCTAACACAAAGTCCGTCGAATGACGAGTAGGCATTTATAACGGCTGCAACGTCACCTTTGTACCAAGAGGGCGATCGATTGTGCAGTTCGTATTTTATAAGCTCGATGACGGAACTACTAGGAACAACGCGAGAATGACAGATAATCCTTCCCTCTTCATCTATTGCAAATACGGTCTTTAACATCTTAGCATCTGCAGAATGGCGAGGGCCTTCTTGCTGTGTCGTGCGGGAAAATGCGCCAGAATGTTTTCGTCCCGAAGGTAACCACAGTGTTCCTGTTGCGGTTGCAACGTGCTCAATGCTGGTTCCATTCTCGAAGTCTCTTAGCCGCTCTTGTGATAACCGGAGAAATGCGTCGACGAGGTGTCTCAGGTGTGAACGTAGGACTACTGGCTGATGACTCTGCAGTCTCCTTTTCAAGTCGAGATGGATGTACGATAAGTGTCGGTATATTTAGCTTGACCAATAGTGGTAGGATACTCTCGAGATACGCGGGTCGCCACACATTTTGCGCTCTTGTGACCAAATAATAAACAGGGTCTACAGCGTTGGTATTTGGTATTTGTTGACCATTGACAATGAGCTCAAACGTTTTACTATTCCAGCTGAGCACGGGTTTTAGTAAACGCAGTAATTGGCTTGCTCTCATCTTGTAGCCGCTGCTCATAAAATTAACGATGGCATTCTCCTCCTTGTCCGCTTCAATCTGTGTCTGCTCTCTTGTCGACGCCACAGGATTTGTCTCCTCACTTGATGCACTAGGCTGTCCTTATGTGTTCGCGGGAGGATACAATAGCTTGTGCAAGTACTGGATGATCCCCTTGGCCTTGATATCATCAGGCTCCTGTTTATTCAATATCGACGGAATAGTGCTTTCCCGATAGGGAACAAGCTATTTCTGCATTCTTTAAATGCCGATTTTTTTGTGATGCTTTTGCCCGCTAAACTTCAAACGAGACCTAACAAGGGTGGCAACAAAAATTGCAAAAACCCGCCGGACTGATGAAGAATCCGTTTAACTTTCTTCACATCTGCACGCTCTTGCCTGGAAGCCACTGTCCTAATGGGTGTTGCAAAAGGCTGCAATTGCTTTTTAACTTTCGGTGGTACGTCGATGTTTCCTTTGCAGAGGTGTATACAAATCTCCCTGATTGTTCGTAGCTGTTCCCTGCTGGCATGTTGAATCAGGTTGTAACATTCTTCTAGTGTCTTTGCTTCAGCGATCATACGAAGGAAACGAATGTGTTTGTTCAGCCTTTTCATGACCTGTATACGATTTGTCTGTGATCGTCCTGGAAAATGTTGGTCCACACCTTATAGTGATCGTTGCTCTGTTGAGACAAGTCGATAATTAAGTATGAGTATGGTTTCTGACAGGCATCTTTATATATAGTGGGCAGCAAATCATTTCGCCCGAAAATCTGCCTGGACACCATACGCAGCTGGTCTGTAGTGCGTGGTGAACGAAATAAAACGAGAGCCGTGCTATTGAATTGTATTGTGCGATACAAAGGGTCGTTGACGAACCGCTATTGACAGGTGGTGACACCCAGCAATGTAAAAATCGCAGATTTCTTTCAGTCTTTGCCGGTCAGCTAAACAGTCGTCAAAGATAAATAATGAGTGGCTATAATTCTCCGGATCTGCAGGGATGTCTTGTCTGAAATTTACTTCAGGAAGGTTATCGAATACCGGCTGGTTATAAAGATAGATATACCATATTTGCTTGAACGGTTTGTCAAAGAGGACAGCTCTGTGTTTAATTAGTCGTGCCACGAAGGTGGATTTCCCGCTTTGACTATCCCCTGAAATTGACACCGAGGCAGGCGTCACGAACCTAAAAGGTGCTATCACTGTCATTTCGTGCAAGGGAATGAAGTCTGGTCAAATACGTTTCGTTAGATAAACAAGTCCGTGCTTGCAAAGTGCAGGAAAAAAAGCAGACTGCAAAGGTAGGTTCGACTGCAGAGTTGATGATGTAAAAAAAAAGACTGCTCAAGCTTGCCATGCTGGCAGCTTCTTATATAAGAACTGTCTGACGCTCAGCTCCTTCACTCTCGAACCTCCTTCTGAGGAGGTATCGTGTTCAGAATGATGAAATAGTTTGGAGTGTTCTAACATGTGCTGCTTTTGTTTTCAGCCAGACCAACCTTCCCGAAGGATCATCGTCATCATCATTGCATCAGTGTACAAGTCAGCATCATGTCTTCGTCGATCTTGCATAAACTTGACAAGCTAAAGAAATCCCACACAACCACTGATGTCCGGATGACGTCCTGAAATGGTCAGAATGTCTTCGTCAAAAAGTGACATAAATAGGATGTCCTGTGGATGTCTACTTGCGATGTCCGGAGGGACAATAAGACCATACGTCCTGCAGATATCCTGCCGTCATCCTGTGGCTCACGTCTCGTGTCAAATCAGAACTTCCGTGTAAAGTCATGTGGGATGGATTCCCTAAGTACGTGGTAGGTGTAATTCTCTTCAGACATGCATGCCACATTAATAAAACAATGTGTCGCCCAGGACGCAAATGCCCCGCCTCCTGTCCCCCTCCTTCCTGGTGTCCTCTCTGCATCTGTCCACATCTGAACGCCACTGAAAGCCACAGTTGCTTCGTGGCGCTAACGCTGAATTAAAAAAATAAATAAAAATAAAACAATGTGCATATTAGCATTATAGCAAAACAGCTTGAATAAATGAAATTGATCGGCAAAATAAATTGTATGTGCTACATAATGTCTAGCCTCTATTTGACATACTACAAAAATATTTTAGTAATAAGCCAAAACTCATTTTATTTCCTATATGATTTTACATACCCGCACATGTGGATATGTTGGATGATACATACTCTCTGGGACACTGAGATGCTCAAAGACACAAGTATATATGTAAGGTACGAAGCAGGGAGTCTTGCCTCAATTGGATTCCACTAATCAATCACTTTAGGCTAATTATGTGTAGTTCCAAATAGTACAGAACAGAACATAAAACCAAATGTACAACAGTATATTAAAATGGTTAATGTCCAGAGCATCATCGTACGGACTGTGGTTGTAGTTTTTTGGCAAATTTCACTGCAAGATTTGTGCGCCAACGTAAGAGCAGACAAGTTGAAGTTACACAGGGATTGAGGAGACTCACTGCTAGCGGATTGTGTAAGGTGAAACAAACTAGATGTCAAGGACGCTTCAGTACAGTTAGAGAGCTTGAATATCAAATGACTTCAATTTTGAACTGCCACTGGGGGGAATTCAAATAATGCAGTCGTTGCCCTTTGTTTGGTTTCTGTAGCTGTTTATTTTCTCCAACACACTATTTCTGTGCGTATAGTGTCAACTGATAAGGCAACCCCGCAATTATCTGCAGGATTTGTTTGACTAAGAATATGGACTTAAACGACTACAGATGGCCATCCAAAATATTTTCAGCTTAAGACATCTGATGAAAGTATATCCGTCAATTTACCTAACAGCTCAAGAGGTTTTGATGCATGCTATGTTTTTTTTTCCTAGGTGTACAAACACAGTCGTGCTTGTTCATCAGTCGTTCATCAATCATCAGTTTATCTATTGTTCAACAGTCGTGCTTGTTCACTCTCGACTTACCCCCCGGGTGTAGCAAAGGGGAGAAGGACTACCTATGATTGCATAGCATTTACGCAGTGCCTGCTTCTTTCTTTTTGTGTGCGAGGGCTTTCTTTGTAGTTGTCACACCTGTTCCCCGAGGCATTAGGAATTGAAAAGGTGACTGCGGGCATGGACGATTTCATTGTCCCACAGGTGTTTCCCTGTGGGGAATGCTTCTTCAGAGCCCTGAACAGCTGACTAGCAGACGACAATCACTCAGAACCAATCGGCGAGCGTGGAGTCTGTATCGTTAATGCCATGTTACGAGCTGGTACTGCTCTCCACCAACGTTACGCACAGTTGCGTTGTGCCGGAGTAATCGGAGTGTCAATTTCTGTGATAATTATGACCTTGTGGGATGAATCACTTCTCATGGTGCATTTGACTGTCCTACTTCACAGTTTTATAGAAAGAAAACAGGGTGTTAAAAATGACTTTTGTGCTACTTTAAGAATCACTACAGCAATGTACAACATATATCCACAGTGTATCCTCATCGACCAGAGACTGATCACTATTTCAACTTATTCAAGTTTGACTTATAAGTAGTTCACTGTATCTGGGTGTGTTATTGCTGCAGGCGATGAACAGATAATTACAGTGGATTGGTGATCACAGGTGGGACCCATTGTCACAGACTCCGGATGTGGCTTCATTTTCCATTGAAGTAAATGTCGCCATAAGAACTATCCACCATGGCCAGGAACTGCAGATTGTGATATAGAGTAAGTGTATGACAGTATGCATCTTCCGTCATGTTGCTTTCTTTAAGCAGAGCCATTCACAGCACACATGTCAACTCCTAGTGTCCTGTGTCCTCATCTTGATTTTCTATACATAGTAAAAATAGCATGGCATCAGGTACAGCAGGCTCTCGAAACTATTTGGTCTACATAGTGCTGTGTTGACTTCTGCCTCAAAAGAACGATAAATTAGTCCAAAAAATATACAGCGAATGAGCAAGAGACATGTCTAAACAAAAAATAATACAGAGAAAAAGACCATGCACACATGCCATATATTAGGTGCCCCCTTTGTAATGTAGTAATATACAGAGTGTTTGTTTTTCACTGGTTACATAATTTTTATTTTAAAAAGTAGCAGAGCAAAATAGATGCCATTTTAGCAGGTGGTTATAGAGACAGATGAATAACCAGTACGACTGCGTATGCAACTACTGGATTAGTGATGTGTCGTTCGTGAATGACCAACCTCAATTTCTGCAAGCCATTCTGCTTCGAAAGCTGCTCTATTTACCGAGAGCTGGAGCTGTCTTTCTGTTGGGCTCAGCTGGAACCACTCGTGAAGCCGCTTGCATTCCCATTTCAACGGCCCCTTTTCGCCTGCGGCCGATGAAAATCGTCAGTAGCTGTATAGCCTTTCGTATTCACAAATATGTACCATACTTGACTGCATACTGGTAACTGCAAACAGCACAAAGCGTATATTAATTGTTTTTATTCTGAAATTTGAAGAAGGTAAATATATAGCGCTGCTAAATTATGGAGAAATAAATTTTAATTCTAACTGACTATAGTCTATGCTCTGTGTACTTTATGCCAGTGATCTGTATGGGGCAGGTCAGCATTTAATGTGTTACGGGAGAACCGGTTGTACGTTTTGACTGAGTGTCTCATAGATGGTGCACATCTAAAAGCATGTGGTCTGTCAATGTCACACATCTGTCGAAAAATGTGCACCTTGTGCATCAGAAGCCCAACAAGGAAATATTCAACAATAAGACCATGTACACGTAAACCACTTAATTTAACGATAATCCATACACGGGAACAAATTCCATAGCTTGAGAGAGAATACATACTCTTAAAAAGAAAAAAAAAACTAAAAGGGCAAACTTGAGCACAAGGTCACAAAGCTATTTCAACACTGTTCCTATCAAGACTATTTCTTTGTGCAGCTATAACGTCGATATGAAGTAGCAGGTGGTCCGGTTGGTATACATATTTCGTTGCGTACCGGCGAAAGAAACAAAGACAAAAAGTACCGTATTGTGAGCATCATGTAGTGTATACTGATAAGCAAAGTGCAATGCCCAGTGCCATTGTAGTACTTAGATATGTGATATGACATTCCTGAAATCGCACGGCTACGTATATCTGCACAATGAAATTACACGTTATGGATGACTAATAACAGGCAACGACGGCTTCATACTAAACCGCTACACACTCAGCACAAGTAAACTGTTCCTTAAGTACAAACAACTTTCGTAAATATTGCACGTAGTACTCCGAGAAAAAATGCAAAAGCTTCCTGTGCGTACTTTACTGGACTCTCTATTGCGTTTCGGGAGGCTCCTGTGCCCATGCCTCTCAGCCTGGTTCCGAACTGTGCTCCGTTTAACCATTTTATGATATCGCAGTATGTGCTGCACCAATGTAGTATACACTCCGCAGAAGAATCGAAGAAAGAAAAACCTTCATTATCTGGGAGTACTGCCTGCACTCACGCTGCTACTGTGAATTCCTTTTCTGCTATGCGCTATGCTAATGCTACACTGCTGATTTCCGCCATCTTGTAAGCCGATGTCAATTGCGATGAGCTGGCGTCAAGACGGCAAATACTTTCTCTGATACAGATAAAATGGTTAAAAAGCAAGCGAGCTGGTGGCTAAGATCCATGACGAAAAACCAGAGACTGGGAAAAAGACGAAAAACAGATGACACAACACAAAGTCTCAACTTAGCTCTCTCTTCTCTCTTCTTCGCTTAAAAGCTTCAAAGGAACCAGGAAGGCGCATCGTTGTCGCCATCCACATCCGCTTTTCTGTTCTTGCATCCGCCGGTGTGAGTGCTTTGTTGTTGTATGGTTTCTTTGTTTCGTGGGTAATCTTCGACATCATCTGCTTTTTTGGTACGTCTGCCGTTTTGAAAGTTTACGATTACAATCACTGCCATTGCACATAGCGGATTTCTCAATAGTGCTTGCATATCACCCGTAGTAGTGGTTCTACAACGCTGAGCCATGCCTAAAGCGAATAAAAAGCGCTACATCTACCACAGGGCATACAGAGAGAGTAATCGAGTTATTGCAAGCTATTCTGAAGGGTTTGAACATTCACAAGAACCTTCGACGTCTACAGAACTTTCGGTTGAGCTAGGAGGATCTTCGAGCAACGAGGATGCGCCGGAGCATGACGATTGCTCTTCGCCAGCCTCGCTATCTCAAGACACCTCGCAGTCAGTATGTTCTGTAATTGGCGAGCCTTGTCAAACCGTTGCCGGTATCGCAGCTACGGATTCCCAGACTTTCAGTACTACACCTGTGGAAGCAATTTCGCAGTTAGAAGTACCCACGCATTCAACGGAAGGCACTACGCTACTCGACCAAATTAGACGCTGGGCCGTAACGCAAAATGTACCGCAAACAGCTGTCACTGCACTCCTGAAAATTCTTCGAACACATTCCTGTCATGCAGAGTTCCCTTCCGATGCACGCACGCTGTTGAACACTCCCCGCAGTACATCAACTAACGTTTCAACACTCGGCTGTGGGAAATACTGCCATTTCGGTATAGCGCCTGGTCTTCAGTCTCTGCTGTGCCGCTTGCGAGAGGTACCTAGAGTCTTGCCTTTAATTGTAAACGTTGATGGACTACCAATAAGCAAGAGCTCGAAACTTCAGCTTGGGCCCATCCAGTGCTGTGTGAAAGGGCTCTCCTGTAATGGAGTGTTTCTGGTTGGAGTTTATGCAGGCACAGAGAAGCCAACAGATCCCAACGAGTACTTGCGGCCTTTTGTCAGCGAGGCGAAACAGCTTTGTGCTGATGGAATAAGGGTCAATGGCAAACATCATGATGTAGAAGTTAACAGCATCGTATGTGATGCACCAGCACGAGCGTTTGTCATGTTGACAAAGGGCCACAATGCTCGTTCAGGGTGCCCCAAGTGCACAGTTGAGGGCGAGTACAAAACCAACAGAATGTGTTTCCTAAACATGAATGCACCCCTAAGAACGGACACAACTTTCCGCGAGCAACACGATATGGAACACCATAGAGGGACTTCAGTTTTCACTGAACTTAACATTGATTGCATATTGTCAGTGCCTCTTGACTATATGCACTTGATCTGCTTAGGCGTGATGAAGAAGTTGCTAATGTTGTGGACGCGTGGTCACCGCCATGCAGTTGGGCCTGCTGATAGAGGGATGATATCAGAGATGAACGTATCTCTTATTAAGCACATGCCGTCAGAATTTAGCAGGAAGCCAAGGGCACTGGATGAACTGGATCGCTGGAAGGCGACAGAGTTTAGGTTGATACTCTTGTACACTGGACCCTGTGTTTTCAAAGATTACCTGCCTGATGACCTCTACAGCAATTTTGTCACCCTCCACTCCGCAATATATATTCTTGCCAGCCCAGAGCTATGCCAGGTCCATTGCTCGTATGCGGAAACTCTACTGCGATTCTTTGTGAGCCGGTTTGCTGCACTTTACGGTGACCATCAGGTATCATTCAATGTGCACTGCTGCATACATTTGGCTAAAGACGTAGAGAAGCACGGCAATCTTGAAACCTTTAGCGCATTCCCATTTGAGAACAATATGAAATTCTTAAAACGACTGCTTCGAAAACATGAGTTGCCCTTGGAGCAGCTGTACAATCGGTTCACAGAACGCCAGAGCACCTTGTCGCAGGAAAAGGCTGTCGAGCAAAACAAGATGTGTCAGCCTCACTCTAGTGGTCCAGTTCCCACAGGATGCACAAGCCCACAGTATAAATCTATTAAACACTGTGGATATACTCTGAGTATAAATGAAGGGGATAACTGCTGTGTAGTGGGAGGTCACATTGTTGTGATATTCAACTTTGCAACTTTGCACTCTACGCAGGAGGTGGTGGTGGTTGGACGAGAATTCTGCCACAAAGAAGATTTGTATGTGCTTCCATTTGAATCATCACGCCTTGGCATCCACATTGTTTCCAAGCTCTCTGGCCTGAAATGGTGGCGACTAACTGATGTGAAAAAATTGGTGAAATTGCCTTTCAGGGGCCGTCACGTGGTTGTGCCATTCCTCCACTGATGAATGCTTTTGGTGAGGGTCCGTGCCACAATGTTTGCAATTGCACACTTCACGGTAAAGAATGAAATTGAGGTTGTTCCTGCATCTTGGATAACTGGTACAACATGCAAGTGGCCAAAGGTTTCATCGGACAAGGCCAAAAAGTTGGTCATGAAGTCAGCACCTCCTGAGGAATCATGGGATGTGTACAAAGTCATTGTACGTGGAATTTACTGTAAGTACCTCAGCTGGATGTCGGTCTGCATGGTAGCTTGTCATGCTTTAGACATGCACAGAACATCAACTCAGAAAATCACGTTCTCAAGAAAAGACAATGTTTAATTGTTTTGCAGCAGTGCATTTTGTCACTGCAAAGGTGATTGCATGTTCTAGTTTCATTTGGCTTTCCCAGTCAATCCTACGTGGTACAAGCATGTGCTGAGCAATGTACTAAGTTGAACATAAGTAGAGTAGACAAGCGAGCTGGTATATACGATTGAGCGGAAACATCTTGAGTCTGAGGAGCAACGGGGGGGGGGGGGGAACTACACAGGACGGCTCTTGTTTCGTGTCTGTCCTGTGTAGTTTCCCCCCTTCGTTGCTCCTGAGACTCAAGGAGATGTTTCCGTTCAATGTACGAAGTGTTTGGAAGGGTTTGTTGAGTTGCTGTAGACAATAGCTGTGCATGTATTCTACATCTGTGAGTCTGGATGTCAAATTTTCTAAACTTTAGTTTTATAAGTTTGCTTGGTTTTTCAGCAATGTATTCAGATGCCCGGAGGAAACTTAATGACCTGCAATACACCTCTGATGTTAACTCTGATTGTGAAGGGGATGGAAGAAAGCGGAACCGCTTCCCACCAAAACGCTTTATTGAAGACGACTCTGAGGAGCTCATGCAAGGTAAATACATCTTGAATTCTGAATGTTTCTTCTTTCTTCACAAATTCACATTTTTACAGAAACAGACAAGCATTCACACCTTTCATCATCCCAACATGTGGACCAGGGCCTTTTGAAGTCACATGAAGCAAGGAAGGGTAATTTTGCAAAGTGTACACTCATTTGCTTAGTTTTGGAAGCTGACGGGTCAGAAATAACCGTTATAAATAATTATATTTAAAGGGACCATGAAGAGATATTTCACAAAAGCATGACCACTTACGTCTGTATTGAAGAATTCATCCTGTGTAGTATGTACAAAATTGTTCAGGTAGCAAAAATATTCTGTATTAACCATGCTGTGAACTGCAGCTGCTATGACAGGGCACGAAGGCAATCTGGCCGTGGCGTCAAACACTGGTTATTTTGCCGATTGGCGGATGGTCATATGCGACCAAATTTGAAAATCTATAAGTGGCTTGAAAACTTTATTATATTATATTTGACTTGGAGCTGAGATGGCATTTGACTGCTGACAATTAAGCCTACTGAAAGTGTAATGCGGCTGTTGATCGTCACTACTATTACTGGAGCACTTTTTCCTGTCTGAGCTGCTGCTTCGTCGGAAAATGTATCGCCGTGTCTTTGAGAGCTGCAACGTACGGAACGACCCCCACACACTTGTTTCTCTCAAGCTCTTTCTAATTAAGCTTTCGTAGTTCCTTTAAAGTGGCCTCATGTGTATGTGCAAGATGCATGTTTGCTAGTTTCCTGCTGCTGCAATTCAGCAGCCTTCTTCCCACTGTTATTTGTATAGTCAGTGTTACCAATGACACAGTACTGTTAGCCGTATGTCCCAGAAAACGTGACATTGAATTATGTACCATTGTTGAGAAGGCTGTGCCATCTGGAGTTACGTGGTCAACAGCATTTGTTTTTACTAGGTTTTTGCCACATCCTGGCATGAATGTATAACATTAAGTTTTGTATCAATTTTTATAAACTGAACTGAAAAATTTGACAAGGTCTTTTTTAAATCCTGCCAATATCAAGTGCATGTCAAGTTTACTCAAGTTCATGGTAATTGACACTGATATTGAAGAGCTACTTCATGGGGGAAAAAATAGCTCAACACCATGCTTTTCGGAGCATTTGTGCGGAGTCTTTATGTACCTTTGTTTTAAGCCCAATGAAAGGAGGTTATGCTCAGCCCACACAGGCATAGTACAAAGAGATAAGACAGGGATGGCCTATTGCAATCGGCTTCCACCGGAATCATGCTTTTCTTCTCTCAATTTCAAAAATGAAATTTTTTTCTACTAGTATCGCTTTATGGGCTGGGTTTAGCAGCGTCCTTCCATCGAACTGCACAAGGCTCCCTAAGAATTCATTGAGTGCTATGCTCTGGGCGCTCCAAAACGCATGATGTTCGTCTTCCTTTTTTTTTTTTTTCAGCTGGTATATCTGCTCAATGCCCTTGTTATTTATCATGAATTTGGGTAAATTTGGCATTCGCTTGACCTATGGTTGGCAAATTTTTGAGTTCGGTTCCTAATAATTAGCATAAGTTAGGTTACATTTGGCAGGTACTTCACATTGGTTGGGTAAAAAAGTGGGCTTTACTGATCCAACTTTAGAGGTCCGTTTGTAAAATTTTACATAATAAAACTTAAGTTAGATGAGATTCCCATCAGGAGGTGGCAAAAACCTAGTAAGAACAAATGTCGTTGACCACATGATTCTAGGTGATGTAGCTCTTTATTATGATTCAATGACAAGTTTTCTGGGACACCCTGTATAACTTTTGCACAATACATGATGGCAGCCAAAAAGAAGAAGCCAAGACAGTTGCCACCAGAATCTGATGATGACATAGACACCATCATGAATGCTCCGCCTGTGCCCTCAAACTTCCCATGCCCTACCCCTGCTGGTGGTTCTCTGGATGGAGATCATGGTAAGCATGTGGTGCAGTTTCATTCTGCAGCTTAATTTTTAATGTTCTAACATGGTATTGCATGCCCGCAGTGGGAATGGAGAGCTGGGCTAGTTGGTTAACAGATATGTCGAAAAATGCTGAGTGAATACACATGGGGATAGCTAAGACTGGCTTGATCCTAGTATGAGCCTGTCTGCTGTTGTGCTCGTGTCACTTACTGTTTTTCATCATAGAAGCCCACTGCTGCCAGTTTTTTTTTTTTTTTTTCTCATCGGTGGGATTTGTGTTCTTCATGGCTTAGCTTTTTGAACCTTAAAGGTGTTAAGACAGACAGTATCTCACATGAAAGTAGGTGACTGTTCTTTGTACCATTATGAACGTGCATTGGAAGTTCCACAACAAAAAGTAATAGAAATGGTGAAAATGTGTGCCGCGAATACAAACTGATGCAGCTCTGTCAGCACTTTGTTTGGGAGTGTGTTTGGGTTTTTACCTGTCTAAGCAAAATACATAGAGTAATTTTTTCCTTCAGTATTCTGATTCGGACGTGCAGTACGATGCATCGATAATGTAATGCACCACATCTATGAAAGTGTCCCAACCCCTTTAAAGCATATCATGCATTGCTGCCGAATCTAAAATCAATGCTGAGTACTAATATTATTTCTCTTGCACATTTTTAGGTAGCATGGTGGAATACTGTTCAAGCTTGCCACCAGATATTCAGTGCCAAAGGCAGGAAAGACAAGCAGCTTCTTCACATTCTTCCTGTAAGCAGAGACCTGCTGCTGTTCACTGGTGTTTGGATGGCGTCTGTTGGATGTGGCTAATTTCAGCTGCTTTGTGGTAAATTGTTACAAGCCTTTATTTCACGTTGCAGACCCCGGCAGCCCACGAAGTGGTAGGTTCTCAACAGGACAACCAGCAGCTGAACGAGCCAGCGTGCATGAAGTCATGCCACAGTCAGGTATGTCACCTCCAAGGTAATTGCTTAATCCAAAGGGCATCGCAAGTGTAAGCAAATGTTTCATGCATGTGGCTTTAGACCCTGCATTACATACACGCTATTCTGCAATGAAAATGAAGTGTAGAACTAAATTTGGCAATGAGGGTGTCACTATGCTGCCATTCGTCCTTCCAGTTGTGTGCCTCTGGATTGCAATACTAAAAGTGTAGAAGGGCTATTCATTAGATTTCTGACCACTTTTGTTTTTGTCAACTACTTTGGCTTGTGCATGCACTGATTCTGGCCGGTCTTGCTGTGTCCATGGCTCGGCGTTTCTGGCCTTCGAAACTCACGATCACAATCATCTGATAAGGCGTGAGTTCGGGCCCTGCTACGAGCTCAAGTGAAGGTCGACATGGCGTGTCAGTGAGCTCGATCATGCCGGATGTTGGTGCACTCATCAAATAACGTATATGTGGAATGATCGAGCTCACCGACACGCCATGTCGACCTTCGCTTGAGCTCGTATCAGGGCCCGAACTCACACCTTATCAAATGATTGTGATAGTGAGTTTCGTAGGCCTGAAAAGCCAAGCTATAGCTGTGTTAGCATATCGGAACTGTCAGCAGTCGACTGCATGAACACTATCTTATTGGTGTTGGCCCTTCTTGTTTGCAACCGGTTACTTTACATTGCCTTGACGTTGTGCATCTAGCCAACTACCAATTAGAGCTAACCAATTGATGCAAACTAGTGATAGTACCATAAAAGACACGAACAGTGGCAGCAACTAAGAATAAGTATTTGGTGCTGAACTAACTGGTTGCTATAACTGTGGAAGTAATTGATGGGATAGAGTGTTCCTTCCCTTGTGTGTAATGTACATCAGAGCTGTTTCACAGTTTTCTTTTCCTATACTGCACTAGATTTCCAGAGACAAGTTTTGCGGATTCTTCACATCATGCGACTTGCACAGCAGGAGCAAGGTGATCTCCTTCATGAAGTGTCTAGGCAACGTGTGCATTCAGACCCCATTGTTGCTGAAGCCCCTCTAGTACCAACTCCATTTGCATCCTGCGAAGCTCTGGTGGACTTCAACGACTCACTTAATGAGCATATGGAGACACGTTTGGTATGTAGATCATGTGATGTCAGTGGGTCACAAGGAATATATGTGATGTACCTTGATCTTTGCATTGCATCATGCACATGTCGTGGGCTGGTGACCTTTCGGGACTCTTGCTGGTTGGACAAAGAAAGTCCGAAATATCGAGTGTTGGGGCTGTGCGGCGACCGAAATTTTGAAAGTTATTATACATTAACTCACGGGCGCTGTTCCCGTCCGTGAACTTGTCTGAATAATCGGGCATGCCCGAAAAATTAGTGAAGGACTCTAATAGCATAGCATACCATAGCATAGCATGCTATATGTGTTTAGCTTTCCATGGCAAACCACAGTTCAGCAGTATGCTGTTCCTGGGACCAGTTCTGTTAACATTCCCTAGCTGTTCGTTAATACAACAAGGAGTTGTATCCGAGCTGTGTGTAAATGCTGTAGTCATGCACCATTCATAGCTCCTAAAATGTGTTCAATTCCCAACATTTTGCATGATGCAATAATGCATGAAATGCTTATGTTCTGTGTACACAGTTTGAAAATACTACTATGGATTGCATAGTTTCTTTTTAGCTCTATAATCCTACGAGCATTGTGGGTACTAGTGAATCATTTCTGTCAGGCATTTTTGCTACTTATGCAGAAACTGCAAAAACTATTAGTATCAATACATGAGCTTATCTCACAAGCCAAATGATTGTGAGAAGTAATTTTTCTGCACTTGGGTGTAAAATAGGAGAAATAAGAATATGCTGTAAATTGATGCAGATTCCAGGTAGAAACCTTCCTTTATGCTAAATTTTGGCAGAAATTCAATGAACAGTGATGGTTTGATACAAAGTGTGGTATAGTTGTGTTTGCTGCAAAACAAGCCAGTGTGCATCTTTTCAGTTCCACGTTTTCCAGTTCAGTATCTGTAGGTTTCAGCGAATACAATTTTCTTGGTAAACTCAAGTTTCACCCTGAAGAGGCAACCTTTAATGTTGGGTGCAAATTCAGGGAATAATCAGGTTAACCCTAAACCTTCAGGCTCTGCTCATGGTGAATAGAACATATTATTTGTTTGTTTTGATTTATTTGTATCGTGCCTACCAATGGCTGACAACAGCCCACTGGGCAGTGCACTACAAAAATATATGCAATTCATAAGAAATGAAGAACGTACAACCAGCTGAAATAGCAGCTGAATATCAATGCAGGATTAAACAAAATAACAATCGGGAGATAGTCGGACATAATCAGTTGCAAAATAGACAATGGGCAGAACATTTGTATTGATGAAGATTCATGGAAATATCAGTGTCGAGATGGTTAAAGCCAGGGTGTCGAACCGCAAAAAATACGGGTTCGGTTCGGGTTCGCGTTGTTTTGATTTCGTTCCGGTTCAGTTCCGGTTCGGCCACGCCAAAAACCGAACCGGTTCGCAAACCGGTTCAACGCTTCCGTTTTATATGTTCCATAAAAGGTGGTGAAAATTTGTGAAATCCATGATATAGGCGCGTGATGATGATACCGATGTGTCTTCGTTCGGGGATAAAGAGGAACTCTTGTGCTGACTTCTATGTCCGAACTGTTTTGTTGCGAACCGGTTACCGCTATTATTTTTTATGGTTCTGCTCCGGTTCGGGTTCAGCAGTGTTCCGAAAATTTCGGTTCGGGTTCGGTTCGACACCCTGGTTAAAGCCATAAGAGAAACTGGATACGAAACGTAAGGATCATTTCCTCATTAACTGGTGGGTAGAATAATACGAGCTTTCTACTAAGACGAATAGTACAATAAAAATGTAGCGTAGATAATAGGTGAGAGCAGATAATATGGCTATGGACCTGCTTATACAATAACAACAGATCATTCATAAGACGTCTCCAGCTTAACCTAAATATATATGTAGGGCCTGACTTCTTGGGGGTACACCAGACTACGCCCGATATTTACCCCCGAATCAAATTTGCAAGAACAGGGTTTTACCTGATATTTCACCAAAAACTGCTGGACCAGGGGGATCTGAAGTCATCACAGCTAACACAGAACTTTGGAAACCTTTGTAAATTCATAAATATGCACATACAAATGGTCAAACAAGAGACCCTGGTGCGTCTACATGCATGGACTCTGTCTACTGGTATTATGCTGACTAAATCAGACTTATGCCTGGTTCTGTCTGATTCAACAAGAATTGGGCTGAATCGGGTTCAGTTAAGCCCAATTACAGCCAAATTATTGAAGCAAAATATTACCCGATATTTACTACATTTTGCTGAAAAATAAAACCCGAAAAAAGTCAGGCCCTAAATATATGCAGAAAATGTAGCCCGCAAGAACACAGTCTTTTGCATAGGACACGTAAAGTCTCAGTTTTGTGTTGTGTTAAGTCAGTAATAATTTTTTTTTGTGTTAGAGCCTTTGAAACATTTTCTACTTTCAGGTTGAAGAGCTTGCTCAGCTTGGGGGCAGCGAAGTGAGGCAATCAACGAGAAAGATACTTGAGTATCTCCTGACAGACTACGTTGCAGCTGAATTCAGCTGGTTAGGTCAGAAGGGCAAGCGGAAATTTGGACAGCTGAAACTTCCACAGCTTATCATCCGTGAGTATATTACTCCATGGAGTACATGCAACATAAGGAATACCAGTGGTTTTAGAAAAGTTAGGCCCAGTTAGGTCGTGGAACCCAGATCAGGGGTCGCTAAAACTGAAGTGAATTTTGTTTTGCAAACGTTAGTTGATGTGATGAATGTTTTACTGACAATCAGTACCTTTAGTGAAGCAGAATTAACTGTTAAATTAAAGTTCAGGGTTCCTTTGATCCTTGTTCAAATCAGATTGTAGAACAGCAAAAAATACGGGTTTGGGTTCGTGTTACTTGGACTTTGTTGCTGTTGAGTTCACGTTCCGCTGTGCCAAAAATCGAATACTGATCGATACTGCTGATGTCTGCATTGACGTTTTTGGTGGCCCTGTCCTCCGTTTAGCGAGAGAAATGGATGATCACCTGTAAACAACGTCCACACTCATGAAGCGGTCTAGTCCTGCTGCTGTCTGTTCTCCAAATGGCTTTTCTTTTCTTTTCGCATGCACAATGCAAAAAAGATACACTTAAAGGAAGCCAAATAAGACAGGCGTTATTTTGAGGTACTGGTGCGGCAAACTGCTTTCGCAGTGTCAGTTGATCTGAAACTGTCCAGAAGCATGCTGAAAATAAGTCTGCCAGCCTTGCTGTGTCAGATTTCATAGTAGTGTAGGGCTTGCAACATACTTGTCTGGAATCGACAGTTTGCTGTTTATCTGGCCTGGAATTTCCAGGCATAGCAAGATTGTTTCTTTCGGCTAATATACACTTACTGGGAAGCATGCCGTACGTGTCTATTAGTCAGGAGAATTTTTCTTGCACCACCTGTAGGTTTCAGACAGGATAAACCACAAGCAGTCGATTCCAGGCAAGCAATGTCACATGCTGTACCAGTGCGATTTACCGCCGAACCAGGCAGGGTGGACCAATCAACCTCTCCACTTTTTTTTTCTTTCAAACATATATTAAAGCCTTGTCCCTAGGAGGCATATTGGGGCTGAGAGTAGTTGAAAATAATTGGTGGTTATTTTTAATAAATCATCATTCAGATGTGGGCATTTCGACCATTGCGCTTCCTACAAAGTTTAACAACGAGTGTCTTCATAACTATGCTATATATCCAGCTGAATTTCCACGTACTGTCAGGTAGGGGCAGCTTTGTATCCTAAGTCTGGAATATTCTAAGGTTTGCCTTTGAGGAGATAAAAATCACAAAGTTGCCTGATGTGTAAAATATGGTACATTTTGGGAACCTGACTAGTCGTCTCGCAGTTGTGATAACCAAAAGTAATCTACATCATTGTGTTCGTCTCAAAATGCCCTTTCTTATCATATCAAGTACATCGTATTGGGGTTTGGTGCGACGTACTCAACAGTTTTTTGTGACGGTATCTACCGAAACTGCATAAATTCGACAGAACGCATCCCCTATTTCCCCACTCATGACATTGTTCGTGTTACTCACAAACGTTCCACATGACGACTCAAAACAGCACATCAACAATTGCTTTAGAGATGGTCGAAGTTATGCTGTGAATGATGTTGAGTTACGAATGTAACTTGAACTCTCTCTGAAGCTAAATTTTTGTGTTTTAAGTCGTCATGAAGAACATTTGTGAGTAAAATGAACGATGTCACGAGTGGGAATATATGGGATGCGCGCTGTCGAATGTACGCATTTTTGATAGACACCCCTCACAAAAAGGCTTGCCCCAAATCACAATACAATGTACTTGCTATGATAAAGGGCACTTCGAGATGAACACAATGTTGTAGATTACTTTGGGTATCACAACTGGGAGAGGACCAGTGATGTTCTCAAAATATGCCATATTTTACTGATGAGGCAGCTTCAAGATCTCCTCAAAGACAAACGTTAGAATCCTCGGAACTTAGGAAGCAATGCTATCCACCCCTGATAATGTGGAAAAAAAAATTCAAACTTCGTAGGAAGCGCAATGGTCGAAATGCCCATATCAGAATTATGATTCATAAAAAAATAACCACCAATTATTTTCAACTACTTTAAGCGCCAATATGCCTCCTAGGGACAAGGCTTTAATATATGGTTGAAAGAAAGAAATTCGAGAGGTCGACCGGGCCGCCCTGCCTGATTCTGCGTGAAATTACCCACCAGTTAATCCAGAACACGAAGGTAATGTGTGTCAGCACAATTGGGTTCCCAAATCAGGGCTATATTTATCTTTCAAACCACCACCAGTAACAGAGGCACAGTTCTTCGTATGCTTCTCCACTTCTCACTCAAATTTTTACTGCTCGCATATAATGGGAAATGTTTGAATGCTTGCTTAATTGCATTATTCGCTGGACGATGGCAGGCCACTCGTCTTTTAGGAAATAGAGCAGTTGCTAGCGGAGGACAGCCACATCGTTTGCTTGGAAACCCGCAGTTTGACAAGCCATAGCCTCCTGTATACTTCAATGCCTGCCCAGTCGAAGCGGAACCCACGCAAACCGGCTGACCACTGTGGTGGCGCCACATACACAGAGTATGATGATCATATCGCTCTGTTTTCTGGCGCGTGATGTTTCTGTTTCACGTGTGACTGCAGTGTCGTCTGCCTGCCAGCTTCTTCTGTCTGTCTGGTGTCAACCTATACTCTCAACTGCTTGCAAGTCTGTCACTATAGATGTAAACCGGTAAATTTCTAGGCTGTTCATTTAATTTGAGGTATCAAGTCAATCATCACGAGCCAGCAAGCGCAGCAATATGATCATCACAACCTCTGGCATGTGGTGCCGTCGCCGCATAGTGCGCTGAATGGCCGTTCTGCCTCGACTGGGCAGGCATTGAAGTAAATAGGAGGCTATGGACAAGCATCCGCGTGGCACCTCCCCTCTGAAGAGCAGACAGTGTTGATGCTCCTGCGCTTCGTGAAAAGATGCTGAAAGCATACTTGCTATATGTCTTTGGTTGCAGATGTGGGCATATGTCTTGTTTCTTGCTTGTGAACACATGCACAGTTCTTAACTTGAGTTTGCGGAATTATTTTACGCAATAGAATTCCAGGTGTTTTAGCTATTGGTCTTCGTTTTAGGCGTTGAACTGGTTGTCATTTTTCAGGTGCCGTGAGAAAGAACATCAGGCTCTCTGCAGCCACTAGATATGAAGTGGAGAGCGTGATCAAGACGTGGCTCCGTCACGCAAAAGAACGCTGCACCACCAAGCGAGCACTGACTGACCATGCACCTTCACAACAGGACTGAGTGCGCTACAAAAAAACGTACCTGTGAAAGTGCAGTTTTTCGTACATTGCATTCATTTTTAGGTTTTAGTTGTATCAACTTCTGGTTTTACTTCTAGTCTGGCCACATTCCTTTGCGATGTTTGAGAGTTTGAACTGATTTTGAAGCACACAGTTTGAAACGAGACAGTGTAACGACTTGAAGGTGAACATGTTTGGCACAAATGTGTTGGGATAAACTCAATGGGAGGAAAAAGACTAACACCAACTAAAGTTCAATCAAGAGAGGTACTGCCGTTTCTAAGTCTACTGGCTCCTTTCTCAGGGGTGACATTTGAAGCCAGAGAGACGCTTTCATACAAGAGTATTCACCGTTTTTTCTATCACATGGCCCAGGCCATTAACATAGACAGGCAGTGCAACCAAGTGTCGATTGAACGTGCCAGGACCCAGTGAGCAGCCGCAGCCTGAGGTTCGTCTCAAGCTCAGTGATATTGGCATTCCTGAAATCAATAACATTATCTTTCGTTCGACAGTGTTCAGCTAATGCACTTCGTTTCATGTCACACTGTTTTTGTGCTGTAGCCCACAGCATTATCTGTTCCACGATTCCATTGAGACTCCATGTGCAGAATGTGCTGCTGCTTATATCGGGTATGCTAAGAACTTCTCGCAAAGATTACATAAACAACGCCAGGAAGTATGACATGAAGCAAAGCGCCTTAGCTTAACACTGTCAGGTGGAAACCACGTCATTGATTTTGGGAATGCCAGTATCGGCGACTGCTCATTGAGTTGTGGCACATTCAACACGCAAACATTCAACTGTCAATAGGAACACTACACAGACTGTAGCTCAAAAACCTCCGCATAGAAAGTGAAAATAGAAAACAATGACCACTCATGTATAAGTGTGAGCAATTCTCCCTAGCTTCGAATCGTGGCCCACAAGGAGGAGCCAGTAGGCTTGGAAATGTCGTGACCCTCTGGCGCGAACATTGGCTGGTGTTTTTCTTTTTTTCATTGAGCTTCTTAAGTGAACTTAGCTTGAGGACTTTTTCAACATATTTATCTTTTATCTCTATTGCGGCTACTCCTAAGCCATTTTACCTGTGATATTTTTGAACATTTATGGAGCATATATTTTGCGAGGCTTTGTTAAACGAAACGTGTTCAAAGTGCTTTTAATGCAGCTGTACAGGGTGTTTCCTCTAGCTGCACTGAATATTCAGACAGACATAAGTAGCATTATAAAACATGCCCCGTACATGCAATAATTAATTTAGTTGTTACTTAAAGTATAACAGTTCATTAGCCTGCTAGGCCTCGTTCCTGATGACTACCATGTGCAGTTCAATCTTCAATTTTTTGACTACTTTGTGATGAACATTTAGACTTACTGACTTATTTCAATTTATCCCATGTATGGTATTTTGAGGTAACTGCGTTCAGAATGCTTGAAATAAGCACAATGTGTATGGTGCATTGACAAGAGTAGGACCTCTGAAGTACCTCACAAGCTGTGATAAAACAGTCTGCATCATACGCAATGAGGTATCAAAAGTGCCATTGTTTCCTGTCGCTTAGGCAGTATAGTTTTCATTGCATTATACAATTCATGGGAAATGCGCTTTGGTACTATTGCCTGCCTAAAATGTGCCTCCACATTGCTTGGTGGCAGTTAGTGTTTGTGCTACCCTTTACACTACCCTGTGATATCCTGATGTTAAGATGGGAGCAGTTCTATTTTTGTCTACTGAAGTGCCTGACATTCAAGTGTATTGACAAGAGTAGGACCTCTGAAGTACTTCACAAGCTGTGATGAAACAGATAGCATCAAATGCAATGAGGTATCAAAAGTGCCATTGTTTCTTGTCACTTAGGCAGTAGTTGTCATTGCATTATACAGTTTGTGGGAAATGTGCTTCGGTACTATTGCCTGCCTAAAATATGCCTCAACATTGCTTGGTGGCAGTTAGTGTTTGTGCTATCCTTTACACTACCCTGTGATATCCTGATGTTAAGATGGAAGCAGTTCTATTTTTTGTGTACTGAAGTGTCTGGGCAGGCTTGCCTTATGAGTAACCCTTGTTAACTTTTGTATGGAAGCATAGAATACTGAATAAAATTTCTAGTCACTGTGAACAGGCATGTGTGATGGAGCAGCTTGCATTATAAGGTGTATATATAGCATAGGGGGGAGGGGGCATACTACATTAACGTCCTGGAATGCCCAGGAAAACATCCTGAAACACCCAGAAAATCGTCCTGAAAATGTCATAAACGACGTCACGAGGATTGCCCAAACCAAGTCCCAGGCTGTTGCAATGACAGTACGAATGATGTCCCGTAGTACGTCAGTCGGACTATTCGGGATATTTTATGGACGTCTGATTATCCGGTTGGTGATATCTTATGGACGTCCTCAAGATGTGCCTTGGTTGTGTGGGATGTGGAGAGTTTCAAAAAATGGCGACAATTCCTAAAACATCAAGTATGATCTGGTCGATGTTGATAAAATTGAAACGAGGTATGGCGAGGCAGTCTACGTAGAAATTATGAAGGGTCACGAGCACGTAAAGGTGTTCCTTCCTGCTCTGTTGCATAAACTAAGCACTCAAGACATAGAAGACATGAGGAACACGAGCGGATTCTCGATGGAGAAGAAAGAGCGAGTTGGAAAAGACGGGAAACGTCTTCTTTCGCCAGATATTGTGTTCGGTCAATCCGAGTAAAAAAGGAAAAATAAATGGTGGCATGCCACCTTTGTCCTCTGGCCGATCGGCAGCACTACACAACAGCGCTGGGACTTCAAATTCATCTGGCTAACGTTCATAACCTTGCAACACCCTGTATCCCATTTTGTGACACACTCTGTACGCTCCGCAACTATACCAACAGCTATGAGGTACATCTACATGACAGAGACGACGACGGGCAGGATGTCAGCACATTCTTTCATGAAAACGGACGCTACCTTTCGAGTGTACTTGGACATTTCGGATTTCCGTTAGGCTTATATGTTTTGCTGAAGGCGGAACTCGGTCGACATACGCCTGAGGATGAGATTATATTTGTCACTCAATTTATCCCTTCGAGTGTGCATACGCTGTGGTCGGAACGAGACGTAGAATGTGCTATCATTGAAGTAGGCACTGAAGTGACCAACAATTTAGAAAAGCTTGAAATGCAAGGATCGGGATTTTTCTTATTTCGAATTCACGCCTGTATTCTTCATGTCGGTCGTCTGGCACCACAGCTCATTGGATGTACCGACTTTGAATTGCCAAACGAATTGAAAAAAAAAAGTGTCAGTGCCTTATGAGTGTCGACCTTCACGAGGATAGTGAACAGAACATGTGTTTCGTATTTTGCGTACTTGCCGGTCTACATCCTGCGAAGGGTTCTTACAGATGCAGAGCTTCATCCTACAGGTCGTACCTGTCTCAATATGTATTTCCAGAGACGTTTCCTGTAGTGTTCCCGAAAGATGTAGAAATGTTTGAGAAGCAGAGCGATGTGAGCATTAACGTGTACGGTTATGACAAAGACGTAAAATATGTTTACGCGAATAAGGTTGTCGACGACCAGTGCAAGAAGCATGTCGACCTACTGCTGATTGCTTTTTTTTTATTCGATTTGATTCGGGTTTTATTGGCGCATCAGCTACAAAGGCCATACTGCTGATTGACTTCCATTTTGTACTCATTACTAATTTCAATGCTTTGTTCAAACCACCTGCTTATTTTCACAGCAAACGGTGTACGATGGGTTTCACCACCCCGGTTGTACTCGCCCATCATCTACTAATGTGTAAACAAAAGTGTCCAAGACTATTTTTCCAAAGAAGGTGAGACATTGTCGTTTGCCGGAGAGCATTTGATGTCGGAAGTTCCCCTCTCCTGTGTATACGACTTTGGGGGTGTACTATCACCGTGTTCGGGAGGCGGGAATGTCTACGAGGAACACATCCCTTCATCCTTCTGTCTCCTCGTCATACACTCGTGCGATTCATATGTCGTGAAGAAACATATTTACCGTGGCGCAGACTGCATTTCCGTTTTCATGGAACTATTGTGTAATTTGCATGATGAGCTGTACGCGATGTTGCACGAGACTGTGCCCTTGCAAATGACCCCAGGGGACGAACTCGAACATTCTGAAGCCACTCACTGTAACATCTGTAAAGAACCATTCACTAAGAAGCAGAAACTGGGAGACCATGATCACGTAAGTGGAGAATTTCGCCAATCATTGTGTCACGGATGTAATCTTAAACTGCGGATACCACGTAAAGTGCCCATCATTGGGCATAATGCCAATTATGATCTGGGATTCATAGTAGCTAATCTGCACCTGCATCGGAAGACAGACATCAGAGTGATAGCTTCCAGTTGTCAAAAGTTTAAGGCTATAGACATTGGTGTGTTCCGCTTCATACACTAGTTAAGCTTCCTCAATGGTAGTCTCGACACATTGACGAAAAATCTATGCGACAAAGGTGAATCTAACTTCAGGTGTCTGCGTCAGTTTTTCGCAGAGGAGGACTACTTCAAGTTGGTTGTACGTAAAGAGGTTTTCTGTTTTAACTACGTTACCTCTTTTGAACGTTACGACGAGCCCTGTTTGCCATCACGTGAGCAGTTCTTTAACCAACCGAAGGGATCAGAAGTGAGCGAGGAAGATTACCTTCGTGCGCAAAACGTGTTGGAAAAATTTCAACTGAAGAGCCTAGGCGAGTAGTCGGATTTGTACCTTCTGACGGACGCACTGCTTCTGGCAGACGTGTTTCAAAACTTCCGAATATGGGGGTTGGAGACACACAAAATTGAACCACTTCATTTCGTGTCATTCCCAGGACTAAACATGTCTTGCGCACTAAAAATGAGTTGGACTCATCTGGATTTAATCCACGATCCCGATGCCTATCTGTTAATTGAACGGGGCCTGCGTGGTGGTACGACCCAGTGTTCAACGCGAATGGCCACTGCAAATGTCCCAGGCACAGAGCAGTACGATCCCGAAAAACCAAAGAACATAATTCATTACATGGACATAAATGGACTCTATGGCACAGTGATGCGTGAACCACTCCCATTCGGAGGCTTTGAATGGCTGTAACCCGAAGAGGTTGCAGGTTTAGATGTAACCCTTGTTGCTGATTATGCAGACGTCGGTTATGTTTTAGAGATAGACCTGGCCTACGTACATGAGCTCCACGAACGACATAGAGATTTACCGCTCGCGCCCGAAAACATGAGCGTTCCGTATGAGTTGCTCTCAGATTATCAGAAAGACCTGATGAAAAAATTTAGCCTCCCACAGCATGATATAGAACGAAAATTACTTTTTACATTGCTTGACCAGAAGTATTTTCTTCATTATCGCAGTCTAAAGTTGTACCTGCAGTTGGGTCTCCGGCTCAAGAAAATTCACCTTGTGCTCAGGTTCAAACAAAAACCACTCCTGCGATCCTATGTTGACTTCCATCACGAACTACGCAAGCAAGCAACCAATACCTTCGAACGTAACCTGTACAAGTGTTTAATTAACTCCGTATATGGGAAAACATGTATGAATGTACGAAAGTTCGTCGACTGCCGCTTGGCAACTTCCGAGGAGCAAGTGTTGAGATTCTTGCATAAACTGAACCTCAAACAATTCAGGACTCTAACCTCTAACGTAGTCTTGTTTCAGTTCGCTCAATCGATAGCCCGTATGCGACGGCCTCTGTACCTGGGGTTCACTATTCTCAAGCTCTCTAAAATCACGATGTATGACTTTTATTATAACAACTTGCTTCGGGTAGCCCCGGACACAAGGCTCTTGTATATGGACACAGATTCTTATATCGCGATGCTGAGCGATGAGAAGGCCCTTGCGGAGCTCGCCGATACCCACCTTGATACATCTGGTCATTCTTGTGATGACTCGCTCTATTCTACGAAAAACAAGATGGTGCTAGGAAAATTTAAGAACGAAATGCCCCACGACCACATCCTAGGGTTCTGTTGCCTGAAACAGAAGCTCTATGCACTACACCTCCATAGTAAAAAACGATACAATCGTGCTAAGGGGGTGAAACAATGTGAAGCCCAGAAGTTGCATTATTCAATGTACATAGACTCTCTTAAGCTTGGTGAAGTGTACAAAGTTTGTCAGAACCTCATTGTGCGCAAGAAAAATATCAATAAAAGTGTATGTGTTATGAAAGTAGCTTTAAATCCCCTAGACACAAAGCGTTTCATTTGTGAGGATGGTATCCACACGTTACCCTTTGGGTACGCATCCAATGGAAAGAAGTAGACAGCTTTGCTGTATATGTTGCCCTAGCTAGCTGTTGTTGTTGTAATGCTGCTTTTTTTATTTAAGATTGTACCTGTAACGACATGGAAATAAATACCATTTTATTGTGTCAAAGTACACTGCAACATGACATGTTCTCTGTCTTTCTTGGGAATTGCTTGCGTACAAGGAGGGGTATCAGCTTGTCGTTCAGTGTGAAGTTTGTTGACGAAAATCGCTGAGTGCACTCTTGGAGCGAGAATCCACAAGCCAGCATGCTGCCTACATACAGGCAGTAGAGGCCACATGTAGCTGATCCGTAGCCCTGAAGTCTTTTCTTGTTATAGTAAAATGACCTGGTAGGATGAATGAATTGGTAGAATTCTTTGTAGACGGGCTGAATTCCGTAACTATCAAAATATGTAACCACATTGTCACCGGAAACATAGGTCATGGTCCAGTGTTCACCGTTACTGCTCCTTGGAACTGTGTTAATCGCATAAATGCCGGGTCTGGCTTCCTGTCTTGCGATTTCATTGCATGCAAAGGTTCCCCGAAACAGTTCTCTGGTGCAGTAGTGTCTACTAACTGCTGCATAGAACTGCCACTCCTCCATGTTTATTCTTCAGACAAATTTCACTCGTCTGTCTTGGTTGATTTCTAGCACACGAGGTGTTTCGGATACAAACAACACCGTAACTGCCTCTGTGAGATTGGCAGCAAACGTTAGGTTCAGACGAACGTTAGCTTGAACAACAGGACAAAGGACATTCACTTCTGCATCTGGGGTCAGATGGTAATAAAGCATAATTGTTTCTGTTGCATTCCAAGCTGTTGCTATTGGTATATCCTTGCATTTTAGTTTGTGAAGCAGGTGTATATAGGCTTTGGAATAGATGTCTCGTTGGAAGTCAAACTCATCCGTGTACTGTTGTCCACCAACATCCAGTACTGCTCACTTTAGTTTGAAGTTCTCAAGCTTGAATGGGTTTCGTGGTCTGCTACCTTGGTAGGCATCGCTCCTGACCATCAATACTGTTAACTTGGAGGGAACTCGCTCGCTGTACAAGTCGTCAAATATCACCTCAGATTGGTTAGGGGCGATGGTTCTGTACTTAATTTCCAGTCCTCGGAGAAGGTATACTGCAGGTGTTGTTTGAAGTCTTCGTTCTATACCAACAAGTATGCTCGGTGATAACTGAACACGGCGGAGATAGAGCACGATTTGTGAAAATTCCACAGTGTGCTTTTCTGTTGAACCTTCAGCTTGCAATAGACGAAAATCGTCCGACGCTTGACGTAGCACAACTCTTATGTCAGTTCCGTTAAGAATGAGCTTCTGTTGTTGATATCTGAAGATTGGGCGGTACATGCTACACAGTGCCGATCCTTTGCTTCGCTTGTAACGAGCGAAAACTCCTTTTGAATCAGATGTGGGAGCATATACCTCACTCGTACCTAAAGGGTCTGGCTCGTATAGCATTGCTGAAAGGGTGTGTGTCTCAGTTACATTGTTGGCATTCGTAATAATGTCCAGGTAGGAACGATAACCATAATGTTCGAAACTCGAAACCAAGGTTGAATTCAGGTAGATATGTACGTCTTGAAACAACGACAACAAACGCTTGGACAGGTATGACTGCATCAGGTGTTGTTGAAGTGCTTGTTGTAGTTACCGCTGGATATCCATTCTTTCGAATGATCTTGCACTGAATATGTAAAAAGCTGGATTGAAGATCAAAGAAGCCCCCACCGAGTCCCGGAACATTGTACTCGATCACTCCGCTTGATGTCGGAGCAGATACTGGGAAAAACTCAACGTATTCAGACTTCTCCAAAGCAAGGTTTGTAGGTGGAAGAGAGAAGAGTTCCAGCTGGTTTGTACACAGACAGGAACCTTTATGCACTACTGCAATAGACATTTTTTCTTCTGTCAAGTAAAGAAGTCAGATTTTCTCCGCTTCTCCGTAGGTCGAGCTGTTTTACCGGCCTTGCGTTTTCCTTTTCCTGTGAGTCTCTGAAGTAACTCGTCACGAGTTTTATGCACTGTGCACTCCTTTCTTGACGGCTTCTCGAAATGATGCTCCTTGCTGGACTTCCTCGGCTATATGTCTTCCAGTATCAAGGAGCTTTCTTCCAACGTATGGCGCTACCTTCTTGGTCAGTATGGGCAAGAAACCCCTCAATACATCACCAAATATGCCTCCTCCAATCTGATAAAGTTTGGGAGCAGAATAGTGTGGTAGATGGTCTCGCTTTCCTGCACCAAAATGTGCTATGCAGCATGGTGGGTTTGTTATATACATTTACGTAGGTGGATCGTCAACAGAACACGTCCAGAGCAACAAATGAATGGAATGAAATCACCTATCTCGTTTGCCAACTCGATTTGAATGGTTGTCAATTCCTTCACAGATACATATTTTTAGTAGTGGTTTGTGAATAAATAAGACATCACATCATTCCTACCCTGGACTCTGAACGGTATCGATCGAAGAAGTGGTGCTGTCATGTTACCCACAAATTCGTTCTCAATGACATCGCAGTATATGAAAATATAGTTTTGAGGAGGGAATAGACACACGTCTCGTTTGGCGACTGCGTAACTTGAGAAAGTTGTCCTCTTTCCGAAGCCCAACATCAAAGCCAAATAAGAATGAAAGGTCACATAGCCATCGTTCATGTATTCCAGGTGACAAATTCCGCTGTATGGGTTACACACGAGGAGACGAGCATCTTGCAACAAATGAAGCTATGTTCGATAGGCATGGTTAATGGAGTTAACAAGGTCCTTCCACGATTCGTTGTAGCCTTCTGGAATTTCATACTTTACCGTTCGTGAAGGATAGGTAACTATGTTAATTGTTTCTTCCGTGTCCACCTGGTATTTGAGTAGCTTCACGGTGACCCTCTGTCTAACTCTCCACAGCCGATTATCTTTTCAGCCATGCCAAGCTTAGCGGCAAGAGTTGCGCTAATTTCCAATCCATAGTTCAGAGGAAGTTGTATCTCACAATGACCGCTACCACGTATAATTCTTGCCTTATACTGCAAATGTTTTGCTAAAAATTGTCTCAAAGGCAAGATAATGTTTTCACTAGCGTTGAACTTGACCTTCTCTTTTGCTTCAATCGGAGAACCAAGGAATGTCGTTTCCGATATACTATTGACTGTGTCAGTGACATTTTTAATCACAAAAGGAATGTTTCTGTTAAAGCGGCCTCCCACCTACCCTCCAACATCTGTGGATGGGCTAGCTGTACTCGGAACTTGCTCATTGTGTTGTCGGGAAACACATCCAAAGATGCATTTGAGAGCAGGTTTACATATAACTAGTCAACCATGTTTTTTTTTCTTTTTCTGATGAAATTTCTACGTGTACGCTTAATTTATATCACCAGAAAATGCGTTGACGTTGTCACAACGAAACTAGTGTGCTGTGGTTTGAAACCGAAATTACAGACGGTCAAAAGCTTGAAACCCGAGGGCATCTGTCAACCATTCAAAACCTAGGAATTCTAAACCAGAACTACACGTGGAGCAACCAAGCTTGGCGTCCATTTATTTAAAACCGAAACTACAGACGGCCAAAGCTTGAAAACTAGAGGGCGCAACCAACCTAGCAACCAACCTAGGTGACGGACTGATCGTGGTGTCAACCCGATCGAAAAAATGCTATTAAATGTCATCGAATGTTATTGCTTGCTAGTAAATGTCATTTGCGCATTACTACATGTCATTTGCGTGTTATTAACTGTCATTAAATGTGCATCCAGGTGCCTATCAAACACTATCGACACGTGAGTTCCCATTTTTACCTGAGTTAACCGTTACCTTATCCTGGCGGCGCATGTTATTGAAACCTAGGAACGCATTGTTCACACTATCGATACATGATTTCCATGGTTTTCTGAGATATCTTATCGTGCGTGTGCGTGTCGCATGTAACCTGAGCGGCCCATTGTTACCAGGTGCTATATCTATCACTACTATATTGCCTATATATCCAAGAAAAAAACGGTGCCGTGCTTTTGTGCAGAAATTATAATAATAATAATAATAACTTTATTTTTGTTAAGGTACCCAAAAACAACCACTAGAGTCTACTAATTGGTGCACCACACAAGGTTATACACGTGAACAAAGACAGTAAAATATACAAAAAGCCAACAAGGTTAACAGTGAAACAAACGAAGTTAAATAGAAACAATGGCACCAATTCTAGTAAGAAAATCACGAGAAGGAGCGAAAATGTCGATGTCATGGTGTTGTAAGGCGGAGTTAAACATTAGTTGTAAACGATTGATTGGATGAAGCTTTGCAAAAGAGTGAGGATAGAAAAGAAGATGAGACCTCCGAGAATGTGAGGGCACTCGAAAGTTGATGCACGATAGTAGTTCGGGGCAGGCGATGACAGAATGTATGAGCTTATACAAGAAATGACAGTCACGAATCGTTCTGCGATGAGATAGTGTGGGGATGGAGAGTTTATTCAGTATATGATCGTAGTTATAGTAAGTGCTGCTGCCAAGATGACGAAGATGAAAAACAAAGATGAAGCGTCGCTGGACGTTTTCTATGTCAGCGGACTGAGTGGTACTGAGGCAGTTCCAGGCCACTGATGCAAATTCAAGAAGAGGGAGTACGGTGGAGAAGAATAGGTGAAGGAAACAAGATGGATCTTGAAAGTTTTTGGTGATCCGCGAGATGATGCCGAGTTTACGCATCGCAGAGTTGCACAGCTGAGTTACATGCGTGTGAAAAGTTAAAGAGCTGTCAAGATGAAGACCCAAGTCTTTAATGGATGATTCACGTCTAATATGAACAGAGTCGAGAGAGTAAGTATAATGACATGGATGCTGCTTTCGAGTGAAAGAGAATGACGGCTGTCTTAGAAATGTTCAGGTTAAGCAAATTGTTTGAGCACCAATGATGGATCCGAGAAATGTCATCTTGCAGAGCGGTACAGTCGTGAATCTTATCAATGACTCGAAATAACTTAATGTCATCAGCATATTGCAGGACGTGGCAGTTACGTACACAGGTTGGCAAATCGTTAACAAACATGTTAAACAGTAATGGCCCAAGGGTAGATCCCTGGGGCACACCAGATGTCATGTAGTAAGGATGAGAATATGCATCTTTGTACCGAACAATGTTGTACCGGCCGCAGAGATAGGAAGAAAACCATTTGCAGAGTGAAAGTGAGATACCATATAGTGACAACTTTGTGATCAACAATTCATGGTTAATAGTGTCAAAGGCCTTAGACAGATCAAAATACACAGAATCAACCTGCTTATGGTTTTCAATGTGCAAGCTAAGATAGTTAATATAAGTCACAAGATTAGTTTCAACGGACCTGCCAGTAGTGAAACCATGTTGTGAATCAGACAGAAACGAATGAAAATAAAAAGACAGATGTCGGAACACCACCTTCTCAAATATCTTAGAAAAACAAGATAGCAAGGATATGGGCCTGTAATTGCACACCTCAGCTGGCGCACCACCTTTATGGATGGGAACAACAATGGCTTTTTTCCAGCATGAAGGGAAAGTTGATGTGTTTAACGACTTGTTAAACAGAGCCGCAAGTATAGGGGTAAGCACTGGCTCACACCCTTTTACAATGAAATTGGGAATGCGGTCAAAGCCGGCTGAAGTGCTCGATTTCAGCTCCGAGATGGCACGTTTAACATCAGATTCTTCTATTTGAAAGTGAGCAAGGCTGAGATTTGGAGCAGAAACAGATGATGCAAAGCATCTGTTCGTTGTAGTGACTGGTGTGAAAACTGAAGAGAAAAATCCGGCGAACTTTTCAGCTACAACAGAGGGTTCCGTGAGAAGGCATCCGCCCTGCTTGAGCGTGATAGAGTTTGATGGAGGGGAGACTCGGTCTTTTACGTACTTCCAAAACGATTTTGGGTTTGTGAGTAATGACGACTGAACGAAACTTTCATAATTACGGCTGTCACGCTTAAAGATGCGTTTAATATGTTTACGTGTCTCTTTAAATTTTTCATTCCAGTCATGCCGTTCAGTAGACTTGTATTTCCTATGGTAATGAAGTTTACGTCTCATAAGCGATTTCAGCTCGCGCGAAAACCAGGCAGGGTAACTGTTCGACCGGGGTCTTATTATTGGAACAAAACGGTTAATACTACTGAGGACAATGTCGGAAAATTGCATAACAGCTTCGTCAACATTATCAATGCGGAGTGTCGCAGACCAGTCTACGGATGATAAAAAGTTGTACAGCCCGAGAAAATCACCACGCTTGTAGTCGTATCTGGGAAGCCTGTCATTTCTACTTTGATACCAAGACCCATGGGCGTCGAATGAAACAACAAATGGCGGGTGAAACTTATCAGGATGAACAAGGGGATGGTGAACAAGCTGAATACTGTCAACAACAAGACCAGAAACAACCAAGTCAAGTGTATTATCAGATACATTACGCAATGGCCGTGAGCAAGGTCAAACCGTTGATGGGCGATAAGCGAAGAGTGAACTGCAATAAGTACGCCACCCCCAAAAAGCATACCAGAAGTATTATATTCACGATCACAACGAAAGACATTGTACTCGCAAGGAAAGTAATCCTGAACAACATGTGAATCGTTAAACCAGGTTTCAGTGAGACAAATAATGTCATAGTGGCAGGACATAAGATTAAGTGAAAACTCGTCAGATTTTGTTCGCAAACCACGGACATTTTGGTAAAACACGGAGAGTGGTCTCGCCATGCTAGGTCATGGAATAGTTACGTACCAGGCGGTTGAGAAGACGAACTGGCATCAATGCTAGGAATTCTGCCCATGAAGGCACGAAACAGGCAGCCCTCTGGCCAAACATCAGCAGAGTTAATCTTAGAAAAACCATCGGGATCCGTCACAACACAGAAAGAAGCATATGAGTCACGTCTAGTTGTTAGCTTTACACAGCGGAAAGAGCCACTCAAAAGAACGCCTTCAACAGCAACGCAGACATCGTTCGTGCAAGTGTCCGGGTGTAGGCGGGTTACGAAGAGCGCTCTTTCAATAGGAGGCCTGGTAGCAAGCTTCAGCGACGAAGACTGAGCAGAGCCTACGGAGATGGGAGGACGGCGTCTTCTACGGTTCACTACGGTGGTGAAACCGCCGTCGGTGTCAGGGCAGACGGCTGCAGGAGACGAACCAATATTGCTGAGTTCAGAAGCATTGGGCACGCGCGACTGTGAGCCACTTCCGGGCAAAGCAGGAGATGCAGGCAAGGTGTTTTCATGAAATACCACGCCAGGAGCACTGGAAGGGTCGACACAGACACGGGGTACAGTAGATAGCCGGTTGGGTGCAGATTTCACGTGTAAAGCCGAGGCGTAGCTAGGCGCCGTAGAACGGGTCGATTGTAAGCAGTCAAGCCGTTGCAAAAATTCGGCCTTGAACTTGGCGAGTTCAATGCGAAGAAAGCTGGCGTTTTTATCCGCAGTTTGAAGCAAGCGCAACAACTGAGACTTTTCATCTTTAAGCTACAAATTTCAGTGGTAAGGGAGTCAATCTTTTGGAGCAGAGGGGCAATGAACTGGTCCAAATCGCTGTGGCAGCAAGGGTTATCGTCGTTGTTACGTCCGGGAGCCGAAGAACAGCTGTCATTGATCACAGTGGATTCTGCAGAACTTCCCCGTTTGGTGCAAGACTTACATTTGTAGACGCAGACGTCATTAACCCAGAGAAGGTCGTACTCCACAGGGGTGATGTTCAGGCATTTTCAGTGGAAGCGTTTACCACACGGGCCAGAACAAACCAGTTTCTGCTGCCGACCGGCGAAGGGCTGTGCACAAACGGCACATGTGCCTGATGCGGGAGCCATGGGAGCACACGACCGCCTTCCTCGGTGCTCGGAAGTGGAATTATAATACAGGAGTGGATTCATTTCTTTTTAGATTTGTTCGCAGGTACTCATTTATTTTACAAGATTACTATCGAGTGGAACGTGTGAATGGGAACATCATTCGCTACACGCTGTAGTTCTCACCATTTTTAAACCGAACCCATTGCTGCATATTCACAAGCACACTACCGGTCACTAAATACGTGATCACTAATGACTAAAATAAATAAAATAAAAAATGACATTCCAACATCTTTGACTGCAAGCCTTAATGCCCAACCGAGCAGTGCACTCTGAGTCCCCTCTACATGCCTTGAACGTCCACACTTCACAGACTGCAGACCTTTCTGACTATGTCCTGCTGGCACTGGATTAAAATATTTATCACAAGAATGATCATCTGCTGCACTCGTGGTGTTTTTGGTAAGAAACACTACAAATTCTCACTCTCGTCGTGTTAAACACTGCATCGGGAATAACAACAACAACACTGGCAGGTTATTTTTGTTATTTGCTTTGTCGTTTCTAATAGTCCATTACTATGTGCGAGTCATTAAAACGAATGCTCATTTAAAAGTCATATTACGTGAAGATTATACTGCTCTTGTGATTCTAGTGATTGAAAGTACCAACGGTCTTTTCTGATAAGTCTTTGGGGTGCAAATGATTAATCATTAAGATCAGATTTCATGCATGGTGCTTTTTGTTCTTGAATTTTAATGCAGGAGTGAATATCATTTGCAATGTTCCACACGGAAGACCCCTCTCCTCCGGCCTAGAACACTGGAACGGAACTTTATTGTTCTCCTTCGCAACAGCTTCCTTTTCCTCTTCTGCCCACTACATCATTAAGAGTAGGATCAATGAAATAATCTTGTGATTCAATAAATAATAGGAGGGTTCGTCTTTGCTGCTGCCTAGCCCCACTATACACCTCTTCACATAGGATGTGATGACATCATGCAGTGGCTTTATGTTTCAGGTGTCTGTAGCATTGTGTTGACCATTAGTGGAGAAAACGTGTTGCCTCAGAAAATGGAAGGTATCGTTCTCACTGGCCGATGGTGTGCGTTTTCCTGGAGGAATTTACGATGAGGACTGTTATTGTGTGTGGGGGATAAGTTGAGTGTATGCGTTTAGAAAGGGATTGGTTTGGGAGAGTGTGTTTTCCACTTTGGTCAAGTGTTTCTCTGTGCTTGCTTTCCCTTGCTGTCTGGCAAACATGTGACTTTTCTGCGTGTGATGGTGATCGTTGAGCAATCTCCTGACATGCCCAGAACTGTTCTGTCATATGATGCATGCTTTCCTTTTGCTGACGCATGTAGTTTGGTATTTTTTCTGTTTGATAATAAACGTTCATGTTGTAGCCATGTTTTCACAATGACAATAGTTTCTTATAGATCCTTCATAATTTTGCGATTAAATTAGTTCGGAAAATAACCTCAAGGAGGGCAGGTGCGTGGCTTTATTCAGGAGGAACAAAGCGTTACTATTCAGTTCTCTGCCTGGCTTTCTGATGGAACGGATATGCCTCACGGAGCTCCTTGTATTTAGCCACTGATGGTGTTCCTTCTAGGATATTTTGTTCTGTCCTGATTTTCGTAAGACTATCTAGTCATTTAGATGGGTAGAAATATAGCGAACCGGTAGAGATGTAGGAAGGGAGTTGCCTCAGGACAGGAGCCGCCGATATTTCGAACAGAGACTGTTCTTCAATAGCCCCTGTTCAAAATATCGGCGGCTCCTGTCCTGAGCCAACTCTCCTCCTATATCTAGTGATTTAGTAAGTCTTTCGGATTAAAATGCTTAATTGCTATGATCAGCTTTCATGCCTGATGTTTTGTGCTTTTCTCCAATAGTTTTTCTGTTTCTTATGCAATCCTTATAGTAGAATAAGTGAAATAATCTTGGGATAGTGATTCAATAAATAACAGGTCCCCTGTCTAGAGCACAGCTGCACTTGAACCATGTAGCTGCATGCCTGAGTGATGACGTCATGCCACGGCTCTACTATTTCAGGTGGACATTGTTGATGGCATAGGATGTCATCATGACCAATGAGACAGGCCCGCAGAGTGTGCAAGGATATACTTCTCCCTTAACCTCTCACGGATATGGATGTATTTTTGGTAGATGGCGCAAGTTAACTCTTTTTCTAGCAGTTGTGTTGGCAATTAGTGGAAAAGTGCAGCCTCAGTGGGATTCAGTTTGCCTGTCAGAGGGTGCAGATGTGTTGCTCATTACTGATGGGTGGTGTGCAACGATTCTGGTGGATTTTGTATCGAGCAGGTTTACAATGAGGGAGTGCTGTGTATGTGGAAATACTTTGACGCCGGTGAGTGTCTTTTTCACTTTGTTCAAGTGTCTCGCTGTGGTTGCTTTCATTGATTGCCCAGCAGTCGTGCGATCTTGCCTCGTGTGACAGTGCTCGTTGAGCAATGACCTGACAATACCTGGTCTGTTCTGTCATATTATGTATGCTTTCTTTTGTTGATGCATCTAGCTATGTACTTTTTCTTTTCTAGACAAGAAAGATGCTTGTTGATCATTCTTGTCTTCATGACAAGATCAAGGTAGCACCCTTGATCTCATGATCAAGGCTGCTGCCACACCCTTGATCAAAATTGAAGTAGTGCTAGAACGATTCTTAATAATTTTATGAATCCATTAGTTCAGAAAGAAACAGATGCGTGGCTTTTCGAGAAGAAAAAACATTATGCTTCAGTTCTCTGCCTGCCTCTCGGATGGAACAGATGTAATAACTTTGTCCATGATTTATTTGCGATTAGCAGTCATGTGCCCGTGCACATCTGGTGCTGGTTGTTGTTCCTGTCTGTGCATCACCGTAATTTTCTGTCTTCCACAAAAGCTGCCTTGGGCTCGGGAAGGGCAGTAGCGATGGAATGATTGGGAACAATATTGTCATGAAATTAATACAAAACGTAACTGCTATGGGGACAGATGCATGACTTTATAGAGGAGAAAAAAGCATTACGATTTAGTTCTGCTCCTGGCTGTCAGATAGAATGCACACATTGTTCGGCACTCCATGTGACTGCTGTTGTGGTGGACAGTGGGCTGATTTGTTGTGTAACTAATTCTTTTGGATATGACAGCTTTGTCTCGGCCTTTGATGGCCTCAGAAACGAGAGTAGCGCTGGCGGGATTCTTAATAATTGTGTCATGAAACTAACTCAGAAAATAAGTACTAGGGGTGCAGATGCAGGGCTTTATAGAGGAGAAAAAAGCATTACAATTCAGTTCTGTGCCAGACTGTCAGACGAAGTGGATGCATCGTTCTGTGCTCCTCGTGACCGCTGTTCTGCTGATTTGTTGTGAGCCTAATTCTTTTGGTTGTTAGCTATTGATGTGTTCTTATTAGCATATTTAACCCTTGCTTTCACAGTGTGTGAGTATTTGAGTGTTATGAGTGCGCTTTATGAGTGTTTTTCTCATTGCTCGTCCAGAGCTGTCCTAACCTGCCCAGACAAGCCATGATGACGTCCCACTGGACATTCCAGGATGTCCAGAACTGGTGGTCACAAAAACGATGGTGGCCCCCCTTGTGTAATACCTTGGAATTATGTAGTCACATGCCTCTGTTCTCCATCGCCGCAGCGATGGTCAGCGGCCGTTCCTGACCGCTTTCTTCAAGATGGCGTCGTTGATCTTCAACTTAACTGCTTGTATTGCTATCTGCTTATATATTGCTATCTATTTTTTATTTTTATGACCACGAGTTCAGGAATTGGGTGCTGTGTTTGTTTCCTTATACTTGTGGTCAGTGCTTACTACCGACAGAGACACAAAGACGACTTTGGAAGACATCCCTCAGAGCACAATATTCCGCTACGACGGCAATTTTTTTTCTTCACGTTCATCATGATGATATGGCGTTAGAAGTCTTTAAGCGCTGCGTCCCTGGCCCGCAGCTCACTGTGGAATGCCCACAGGATAACTGCCTGGAGTTCCGAGATGTTCATTTTTGTGTGCCACCCGAGAGGATATCTGCTGGAAGTACGCCCCCTCGTGGAAAAAAAGGCCTGTTCCTATTGGTCCTGTCCATTCTAGAGTTGTATGGAGGGTCGTCGCAATATCCGCCATGAAATCTGCTATCAATGCGTTGCGTTCGCATGTCAACAATGACAGCTTTTGTTCACAGCTAGTCATACTGAAGGAAGCGCGATACCTGCTTTCCTTTCTTGTTGTTGTCGCGTAAGCCCTTTTTGATGACCTAAAGAAAGGTTCTCCCATGAAGACTAAGGATCCGGCTCCACGTAGACAGATCTGCGTTCCCAACGTTCACCATCACTCCAGTGAAAATATCCGACATCATCTCAAAAGCGGAGTCACGGAGCGAAAGAGATGGAAGCGAACCCAACTACCACATGGTGGGATAACATCTGTCCATGTGATGTCTAAATTTAGAGTAAAAGGATGTCTAATATACGTCGAAGGCATGGGCTCAAATATCAAATATCCGTCCCCTAGACGTCCAGTAGCTGTACTAACGTAACACTAGTACGCATCTAGTATTTGTACTTCTGGAGCAGAGACCTAGACATTTTTTATACCAAACCCCTACGATGAGACAGAACTTCAAGTGACTTCATGTGAGCGATGGCGCAGATGTACATTAGTCGAAAGGTCCACGATGAGATCAAGTTTATAGTTTAATTTAACCAAAACATCTACAGTTAGACATTGTATATACATGAATAATATCATCATTAGGTGTGATGCAGACTTAGTCTAGACATTTATTTTCGTCCTCATACTCATGCGAACATGTGTCATGCAAATATTACCTCTACATGAATGCAAACAGAGAATGTAGATATTTGGTACAAATGTTTTTATTTCATTGTCATAATACACTGAGCAACAACTGAGTATGGGCTTATTTCCACATGCACAATTGCACTCGGAACATCAGGAAAGCCTATCGAGATGCCCATTTGCTTCGTTGTGGTGTTTGCAACATTGGGAGTGTTCGATTCATTTCACTGCATCCATGTATGCCAATATCATTACATACATATAGTAGTTGAGGAAAATTCCTCGCCGTTGTTCCCATGGCACTCCAGGTTCACCGGGTAAGTGTAGGAAAGACGACGGTGACTGTAATCGAAATGCACTCATGCTGTGGTCGTAGGTACGTTCGTCTTAACGCGTCGTCGCCACGATGCTATGTCGTTAGCATGGATCTATGAGGCATATAACTCAGATCCTGCAGTCAGAATGGCCAGTTATGCAACAGCGTTTATTTCGTACAAACATCCGTTTAAAACGGAAGCCGCCTAGCAGCGTGGAACACAACATCCCTAGTAGCACAAAACGTCGCGGAAACGTCTTTATTTGGTCAAATTAGGATAGAAGATGATCAGGACGTCAACGCGACGTCTAGAAGCCGTAATTTATAGTATGTTTATAAGACGCGCCGATTTAACGTTTATAATACGTCTTCGACATCTCTGTTGAAGAGGTATCCTTAAGGAAGACATCCTGTAAATGTCTTCCATTCACGTTTGCAAGACGTACCAACTTTCCATTTATAATACGTCTTCGCCAACTGTGTTCAAGACGTATCTTAGACAAGGACGATTTGTGTGCACTGTATAAGTTTACTTTCGGTGGACCTACTGACTGTCTCAAAGTGACTCAAACCAAAAGCAGTAGGAAACACAGGCGTTGAGTTGACGGTCAGTTAATACTCCCAGAAATTTCCCACTTCAGTGTTGTTTGTGTGCGTAATTGAAATAAACTTAGACACCTCACCCTCCATTTTGACTCAGAGGCGAGCACGGCTATCGAGTTTACGGGAGTTTCTAAGACGAGCAATGTATAGTATCTGTTTTCCCTTTGCAAGGGAATAGACCACCTCTACGCTCTGGTTCCCCTACTTGTAACGCCGTGGAGGGAGCCTGCTGTTCTTACGGTGGGAGGACCTCTGCTAACGCGGTCCACCTTGGTGAACCGCGTCTTCGATTTTGGCTAAAATGCCACGTGGCAGTGCTGCTTGCAGTTCTGCTTGGAGAAACAGGAAATGGAACGTGTGGTGACGGTGACTGAGGTTGAAAAATGAAAAAAGAGGCAGATCTCCGGAAAACTGTACCCGGTGGATATCCACAGGGCTGAATTTTTTCACATTCAAATTAGTGTTCTAAACATTTTTTGGACGTCTTCAAGACGGCCACAAACACGTCTTCAAGACTCGGGAAAGCGTCAACTTATCCGGGGATAGAAGACGTTATGTAGATCAGATTGAAGACGTCTCCTAGATGAAAATGTGGTTGTGGCTAGACCTTTCCTCGACGTTTACAAAACGTTTTGTGCTACTAGGGATGTGACCTGATAACGATGTATCACATAAGTCATCTGAAGGACACGACAGATGTCATGATACAGATGTCACATGTTCATGATAGAGGCGAGCCATGGAGGTAAACAGGAGGGGTTTCCTGAAAGGTGCTTTCAGGAGATCAAAGTTAGGTATTAAGATGTAATGACTAACCCTAGTAGCACAAAACGTTTTGTAAACGTCGAGGAAAGGTCTAGCCACAACCACATTTTCATCTAGGAGACGTCTTCAATCTGATCTACATAACGTCTTCTATCCCCGGATAAGTTGACGCTTTCCCGAGTCTTGAAGACATGTTTGTGGCCGTCTTGAAGACGTTCAAAAAATGTTTAGAACACTAATTTGAATGTGAGAAAATTCAGCCCTGTGGATATCCACCGGGTACAGTCTACCGGAGATCTGCCTCTTTTTTCATTTTCAACCTCAGTCACCGTCACCAGACGTTCCATTTTCTGTTTCTCCAAGCAGAACTGCAAGCAGCAATGCCACGTGGCATTTTGGCCAAAATCGAAGACGCGGTTCACCAAGGTGGACCGCGTTAGCAGAGGTCCTCCCACCGTAAGAACAGCAGGCTCCCTCCACGGCGTTACACTTAGGGGAACCAGAGCGTAGCGGTGGTCTATTCCCTTGCAAAGGGAAAACAGATACTATACATTGCTCGTCTTAGAAACTCCCGTAAACTCGATAGCCGTGCTCGCCTCTGAGTCAAAATGGAGGGTGAGGTATCTAAGTTTATTTCAATTACGCACACAAACACTGAAGTGGGAAATTTCTGGGAGTATTAACTCACCGTCAACTCAACGCCTGTGTTTCCTACTGCTTTTGGTTTGAGACAGTCAGTAGGTCCACCGAAAGTAAACTTATTCAGTGCACACAAATCGTCCTCGTCTAAGGTACGTCTTGAACACAGTTGGCGAAGACGTATTATAAATAGAAACTCGGTACTTCTTGCAAACGTGAACGGAAGTCGTTTACGGGAGGTCTTCCTTTAGGATATCTCTTCAACAGAGATGCCGAAGACGTATTATAAATGTTAAATCGGCGCGTCTTATAAACATACTATAAATTACGGCTTCTAGACGTCGCGTTGACGTCCTGATCGTCTTCTACCCTAATTTGACCAAATAAAGACGTTTCCGCGACGTTTTGTGCTACTAGGGAATAGATTCAAATGCCTGAGGGTCAAAGTCGATGAGTACAGCGGAAGTAATTTTGCTATAGTGTATGACAAGTTTTATATTATCTGTCAACGTGTCTATCTTTGTCTCTGCAGGGTAACCTATCGAAACCCGATTTCTTGAATGTTTGACAGGATATTTTTTTTAAAATGTAGGCGTGCTTTCCAAGTAAGCCTCCAAGTAATTTACAAAAGAAAAGTATCACATACGTAACACTTTCTATTTTGACACGTTTACTGTGACAATGTTGAACTTTCTCGCAGTGCCCAAATTTTTCCATTAAGCACGTTATCTTTTGGCTGTAACACACTAGAAATATTGCAAGTCTGTCGGGTGCAGCTACAGAAAGAATATCATGCTGGCTCATCATCTGCTCGGGCACAGATAGGGTTTATAGTACATGCACAGGTGTCTCTTCCCAGCATAACATTCCTCGTTCTCTTCTATGCAGTACTCAATATGGACTTTCGGCTGCAAATATTATTGCAAGAGGAAGCCTCACAACATTGTCAATCATCCTGATGGTCGTGCCTGTCTGGTAAGGTAGAATCAATCTTTCAGGGTAATTATTGAAGCACTACAGAGTCAGGAAGTGACAACCTCATTATTCATGGGTACCTTGCACAGACTTCTATAAAATTTGGGATTAATAACAGTGAAGTACCCTAGTAGCACAAAACGTTTTGTAAACGTCCAGGAAAGGTCTAGCCACAACCATATTTTCATCTAGGAGACGTCTTCAATCTGATCTACATAACGTTTTCTACCCCCGGATAAGTTGACGCTTTCCCGACTCTTGAAGACGTGTTTGTGGCCGTCTTGAAGACGTTAAAAAAATGTTTAGAACACTAATTTGAATGCGAGAAAATTCATCCCTGTAGATATCCACCGGTACAGTTTTCCGGAAATCTGCCTCTTTTTTTATTTTTCAACTTCAGCCACCGTCACCACACGTTCCATTTTCTGTTTCTCCAAGCAGAACTGCAAGCAACACTGCCACGTGGCGTTTCAGCGAAAATCAAAGACGCGGCTCACAAAGGTGGACCGCGTTAGCAGAGGTGCTCCTACCGTAAGGCGGCAACCGCATGGAGCAACTTTTGCCAACTGAATCGGGCCAACGGAGCGCCAACTCAGCGTGAACGGAACGCTATCGAAGCTATGCAACCGCATGGAGCAGAATGTCCACGTTCAGGTTGTCATGGGGAAGCGTCGGCTTAGCGTTTACCACCGCTTGTTGCACGCGATGTGGCAGTGGGGTGAGGGTGGGAGATATATTTATTAGACGAAAAGGAAAAAAGACGATATGGCAATGCTTATTGTACTAAATTGCTGTACGCATTGTTTAGTAACATAAATGATGTTTTAGCGGTTCTTGAAAAAGTACTGTGCTAAAAACATCTAGAGATCAGGTGTTTACAAGAAATTTTGAGATACGAAGAGAATGTTGGCTTATGAGTGTTTCTAGCAATGCTCACTAAAGAACTATCAGACTGCATTTTTGTTACCGCTATCTCCTCACATTTCCGATTTCCCATGTGCCACAAATAATATTTTGATGTTTCATTTAGTCACCTTCGCCGTGCACACACCTTATTGCCACCTCCTGCCAAAGGATATATTTTAAGTTGATGTCCATACTGAACAAGTTTGACGTTCCAAAGGGGTGGCCTCCTTGAAACATCCGATATTAATATATCCACGTCGAAGTCCGCGCGACGGGCCATCTGCGTGTCCTTCTAGGAGGCAGGGCGACGAAAGCAAAGCCCGCAAAAAAAAAAAAAAAGGCGGTCACAGGTGACTTTGTCACGTGCTTGTGGCATTTCCTGTGAAGCGTGTTTTCATTGGCGCACACGGTTCCGTCGGGTGGCGTCACTTCCCCTCCTCAGACTAAATATCTATCCTTGGCAGAAACCGGCTCATCAGTCTGTCGTCTATTGTTCGCTTAGTAGGTCACCGTTCCTTTCATGTTCTGCTGCCATTCAGTTGGCAAAAGTGCTCCATGCGGTTGCCGCCTAAGAACAGCAGGCTCCCTCCACGGCGTTACACGTGGGGGAACCAGAGCGTAGAGGTGGTCTAGTCCCTTGCAAAGGGAAAACAGATACTATACATTGCTCGTCTTACAAACTCCCGTAAACTCGATAGCCGTGCTCGCCTTTGAGTCAAAATGGAGGGTGAGGTGTCTAAGCTTATTTCAGTTACGCACAGAAACAACACTGAAGTGGGAAATTTCTGGGAGTATTAACTCGCCGTTAACTCAACGCCTGTGTTTCCTACTGCTTTTGGTTTGAGGCAGTCAGTATAGGTCCACCGAAAGTAAACTTATATTCAGTGTACACAAATCGTCCTCGTTTAAGATACGTCTTGAACACAGTTGGCGAAGACGTATTATGGATGAAAAGTTGGCACGTCCAGACGTGAACGCAAGATATTTACAGGATGTCTTCCTTAAGGATACCTCTTCAACAGAGATGTCGAAGACGTATTATAAACGGAAACTCGGTACTTCTTGCAAACGTGAACGGAAGACGTTTACGGGAGGTCTTACTTTAGGATATGTTTTCAACAGAGATGCCGAAGACGTATTATAAACGTTAAATCGGCGCGTCTTATAAACGTACTATAAATTACGGCTTCTAGACGTCGCGTTGACGTCCTGATCGTCTTCTATCCTAATTTGACCAAATAAAGACGTTTCTGCGACGTTTTGTGCTACTAGGGTATGTAGCTAATTCACCTTCAAGTCGGTACTAGGGTCCATGATGAGAGGCGGCATGAAAATATCCAGAAGGGACCGTTGTTTCAACAGGCGCAGTCATGCAATGCACGTAGATTAACGGCCGACAGAAGAGCCAAAGAAAGGAGAGAAAGGCGCGAATGGCATTGGAATCGATGTTTTCCGTTCGACAGCATTCATCGCCCGAGTCTGAAATGCTCGGACGTGACGTATATTCAAGTGGTAGGGAATGAGCACGATTATCCGGAAACACAAATGGGGCCTGGACACCATTAAAGTATAAATTAATTAGCACATAGGATCCCCCACAGTAATCAGCATGCTTCAGTGAGTCACCACACTAATTGGGGAGCACCTAACCAGTGTCCACACCACCCTTCACTTTTCGCATACTCGTGGTCCTAAAAAAGAAAAAAATAGATAGAAATAGAGTGGACAGAAACAATTTATTCGGAACTGCCGAGTGGCCAGCGACCGTCATGTTGCTTGTTGACGGCCAGTATTTGCAGAGGTCGACGACAGGTGGCCACCTAGTTGCAAAGCATCAGACCAGATGGCGCCACTGTCATACTTCCATGCGAGAAACAACAAAACAAGCAACAGGACAACAAAATACTAGCGGCGGGTAAAAATTACAACAAGAAAGACACGAATAAACAAGTCTAAACATGCAAGAGCGTGTACAAGACATCAGGAAAAAGCCCTAACTACTATGGCAAATGCTAAACATGCAACAGCACAGAGAAAAGGCTTACGGCTCAGCCCAGCGTGACCACACATTGCTACGAAACTCGAGGGCTAACACAAGATGAAAACACCAGCTAGGAAGGCACTGCTAAACAAGTCTGGACATGCGACAGCACGGACAACATATACATCGGGGGAAAATAAGGCTTAAGGGGATCGATTAGGCCTAGCCGCATCACCAGCGCACAGCAGCTAACAAAAGATGACAACCACAAAATGCTAGACACCGGGTGAACACAGCTAAACGTGCGACAGCACGGAGAAAAGGCTCAGGACGCACAATGCTACGAAACTCAGCGGCGTGGAAGTCCCTGCCAAACAAGGCCAGTCATGCCGAGAAAAGGCCTAACCGCTACGGGAAATGGTAAACATCCGACAGCACGGAGCGTGGTAAAATGCGCAAACATAAGGAAAAAGGCTACGGCAAACCACTCACCTTTTCACCGCGGCGACGGAGCGTCCGCTTGAATCCGCGGAAGACGTAGATGGCCGGTGTGGTCTGAAACCACCGCTCACATTCCAAAAACAGGGAAGGAGCCAGCGTCACCTTTTTCAAGAGCGACGCCATGTCTTTAATGGCCACAACGTAATTGTACGTTTTCTTGTCGTTGGGAAGTGATATGAGTTTAAATTCGACGATTTTTAACAGAAAAGTCACGCAAATTTCGAAGGCGGATACCATCAGCCGCGGCTGTTGGAACAGGTACGATATTCATCTGTCCGAACACGTTGAAGTATTTCCCTTGTCGCTTCGAAGTGTTGTTTCGGACCGCGAGACGAGGCGTCGTAACCGTTTTTTAAATGTTCATCGTCGACGACAAAGAGTCCAGCCGTGTGCACAGTGTCCTGAGCTAGAGGCGTGGAATGAAGCACGACGTCAAAAATATTCCTCTAGGCGTACAACTCGATGGAACTGACGAGCTTGTTGTTCGCGCAAATGGTGACCATCTTGAACATGCCGCTCAACAGATGGTTTATTGGGAAAACGACATCTTTCTCGTCCATTTCTCGTCCGTCATCTCGAATGATGCGCAGTAAAGACACGAAGCTGCCATAGACATCCAAGTGTGCCCTTTGCAAATTTTGAATAGAAAATCCGATCATGGTATTATTTACCCCGTTGACCGGATAAAAGAGTTGGTAGAAATTATCTTCCACTCCGTATTGAACACAAGGTTCGAACATCGTCACGTCACTATTCAGAGTGTTGACCGTTGCGACTGTTTTTGTCGTTCGTTGACGTCATGCCCGGAGCGCAGCGGAAGTGTGACCCCCATGGTGAACCAGAGATATCTGCAGGTGCATCGTGTGTCGGCGCGTTTTGATGTATTTTGCGTTGTAGCTCCCCATTGTTCGTTCCAGAGCCATGCATTGAATCCAGCATGTCTCTCCCCTTTGCTATGGCTGTCTTTTTTACTGCGCCCGATGTTCCTTCGCCGTCGGCCAAAATCCGCGCCAAGCACTTCAACGTTTTCGTAGCGATCGATTGTATTTGTTGCCAGATGGGAATGATCAACTTGGATATGTTACCCAACACTCTGCCTCCTCGTTGGAAAAGGGGTCCCGTATACTCGTGAATTATTTTGGGGGAATTACGATACATATTTAAAGTGCAACGTTAAATTGGTTCTACCTTTGGATTGCAACGGTAAACGTCTTCCCGTTTCGTCCGTGAGAACAACCGTCACTGCGGGAATTTCCAGTTGAGACAGGGTAAAATACTGTCGCCGTCACCGTCACCGTGGGGGAAAGGTGAGTGATTTGCTGTAACCCGATGTTTTCCCGATGTTTGTGCGTTTTTACCACGCTCGTGTTAAGCCTTTTGTCCGTGCTGTCGCATGTTTGGAATTTGCCGTTCCGGTTAGGCCTTTTCCCCGCATGACTGGACTTTTTTGCCAGTGACTTCCATGCCGTTGAGTTTTCTAGCATTGTGCGTCCTAAGACCTTTCTCCGTGCTGTCGCACGTTTAGCAATGTTTACCCTGCGCCTAGCATTTTGTGGTTGCCTTCTTGTGTTAGCCGTAGTGCGGTCGTGATGCGGTTAGGCCTAATCGATCCCCTTAGGCCTTCTCCCCCGATGTGTGTGTTCTCTGTGCTGTTACATGTCTAGACTTGTTTAGCTGTGCCTTCCTAGTTGCTGTTTTCATCTTGCGTTAGCACTCGAGTTTCGTAGCGATGTGCGGTCGTACAGGGCTGAGCCTTAAGCCTTTTCTCCGTGCTGTTGCACGTTTAGCATTTGCCGTAGCGGCTAGGCCTTTTTTTCAATGTTTTCTACGTGCTGGAGAATGTTTAGACTTGCTTAGCAGAGTCTTTCTTGTTGCAATTTTTACCCGCCGCTAGTATTTTTTTGTCTGTCTTTTTTGCATAGAGCTATGACTGTGGCGCTATCTCGTGTGATGTCTTGCAACTTGTTGACCACCTGTAATCGACCTCTGCAACTAATAATTTGTTTGTCTTCATTCTATTTGTGTCTACCTTTTTTCTTTTTTATCACCACGAGTATCCGGAAACATGCAGGGTGGGTGGATACGAGCTAGATGCTCCTCAATTAGTGTAGTGACTCACTGAAAGATGCTGATTGCTGTGGGGGATCATAATTACCTCTAATTGTTAATTTAATGGTGTCCAGACCCCTTGTGTGTTTCGGGATAGCCGTGGTCATTCCCTACTAGTTATTCACACATACATTGATTAACACACATGGATTCGCAATAGAGATTACCTCACCCCAGCTTCTTCTGTTCTCGCTTGATCCAGTACTTTTCTGCTTCTTCCAGTTCCTCTGCGCTTAATATGCCCGATATTCTTTCTTTTGATATGCGCTTTATGAAACGAAATGCTTGTGCCGTTACTCTTAGCAGCTTTTCGTAATCGCTGAAACGGTTAATATCAAATATGTCTTGTGTCTCATCATGATTCATGTCTGCCGAAAGTTGGACGGCCTGCACAACAACAACAACAACTTTATTTTGACTTTGGAGAGTGGGGAGGTTCATCGCCGGACGGCGCATGGACGGCTTGCACGGTTGATTTAGTGTATGTGCCTTCCACACCTTCATCCCTCAAATCTTTCTTTTCGTTCGCTTGGCTTGGCCATCGACCTTTGTCTTCTAGCCATTGAGGCTCTTCCCACCACAATTTCGATGACAATAGCGTTTTTCACTTTACTCCTCGAGTCCGCAAATCGGCCGGATTGTCTTGTGATCTTACATGTTTCCATGCATGCTTCGCAGTCACTTTTCGTATTTCTCGCACCCTGTTTGATACGAACACCTCTGCGGAGGTCTCGGAAGATATCTATTGCAATGCAGTCGTAGAGTCTGTCCAACAATAAACCTCATCCAACTTACGTTGAAAGTTCTGTTTTAAATAGTCCAGCAGCTTCGCTGTAAGAGTTGCTCCTAACAATTCGAGCCTTGCTAATGATAACGGCTTCAGAGGTGCAACTCGTGATCTAGCCATGAGTAATTGCTTTTTGCAACTTAAATCGTCGTAATGTGTAACCATGTACGCTGCGCATCAGTATGCTGCTGGACTCACGTCTGAAAATATGTGCAGTTCAGTACGTACGTCCTTGCTCTTATTTCCGTCGTCATAACATCTAGACATCGTGATCTTTTGCAGCTCTTCTACGTCTGTAAACAATTCAAGCCATCGCTCTTGTTGATCCTTCTGCAGGTGATCGTCCCATGAGATCTTTGTTTTCCACAGACCCTGCACTAATATATTTGCTGCAACAATTACGGGTGCTAACATCCCCAATGGATCATATATCCTTCCGACACGTTGTAGCACCATACGTTTGGAGCATGGTGATTCTTCGTTCATGTCTTTCACGATATTTTCTGCAGACATTTCGATCTCATCTTTTTCGAAATTCCAGTTAAGTCCAAGTACCTTGATTTGCCCTTTTTCGCGTACTTGTCTGTCACGTTCTTCTCCCAAGAAGTCACTTGCAAATAGCTGCATCAGATCCTTGGAGCTTGACGTCCATTTCCTTAATTCCATGTCAGCTGTGCCAAACATCTCTCTTGCTTCTAAATAAACCTTTCTTGCATCCTCATCACTGCTTCCTCCGATGATCACGTCGTCGAGGTAAACAGATTTTTCCAACATCCGCACAGTGCCCTGGTACTTATCCTTCACGGACTGCAAGTGTGCTTTTATCATCGCTGCTAGCAGAAACGTGCTCGAGGCAATTCCAAAGGTTACCATTGTCATCATCCATGTCTCCAATTTGTTATTTTCCGTAGTATATGGTATGTGCTCCCACCACAGCATACGAAGTGCATCTCTGTCTCCTTCTTGTATGAGAATCTGCAGGAACGCCTGTTTCACGTCTGCTACTTTGTCCGTTCTGAAGTTGAGAAGAACCGAGACTATATCGGGGTTAAGGTTCGGCCCTGCATCCAAATAGTCGTTTACAGATGTCCCGGGTGTCTCAGCTGATGAAGCGTCGAAGACGATTCTGATCTTGGTGTTTGTTCTGTCTTCCCGAATGACAGCCTGGATGGCTTTGTCATACCTTTCCAATAGGGTTGTGTCCTTCTGTAGCCTCTTTGTTAGCTGCAATAGGCGTTTGTGGGCCAAGTAATAATTATCCTCCTGATTGACCTCGTGCTTCCATGTAAGTCTCACTGCATATCGATTGTTGACCCTTTGAAGATTCCTGGAAAACTCTATTACCGTATATTCTCGCGTATTAGCCGCACCGCAGATAAGCCGCAGGACTCGTTTTTAGATACATTTTGAAAATGTTTTTGCAGATAAGCCGCGGGTAATACGACGCGACTGCTTTGTGCGCTAAACCAGTGATGCACAAACAAAATCAATAGAGACGCGCAGCGCTCGTCGACGCCGTACTCCCTTCCAGCTGCCCTTTTCCCGTACTGGTCCACGACGTCGACGACTTTCAGTTTGAAGCCGCTGTCGTAGCTGTGCCTCCGCGTTGTAGACATGCCTTACCTCTAACTGCCGTGCCTGTGTCCACGAATGCTGCTGCTCTGGTCAAATGAGAACTGACGCTTAGCTGACCACGTTTTACCCCGATGTCAGGTGTATTGAACCCTTCCTGTGGGTCTGCCGACAAAGGAGACCGTAGGGAAGGCCATAAACCCTGTGGTCCACATTCCGGTGTCGGCATAATGTATAACAAAGGAGGCCAGTTCTAGTGTTCTACTAAGATCGAATTGTGCCCTTGTTGCGTGTTCTTCGTGGATTGACGAGTTAGTGGTGTTCCAGGAGACATTAATCACTGTCACCCCTTTTGTTAAAGCTGCGTGGGGGAATGTATTCGGAAGGTCAGTCCACTCGAATATGGACCCGCCCCTGTTCGGTAATGTTCGTGCACTGGCAGGGCGGTCCTGCTCCGAAAAACATGAGGCACTGTCGGCCCTTTCGTTTAATCCGGGGCATGGGGAAAATACCAGGGAAAAATAGCCATCAGATAAGCCGCACCCGCGGATAAGCCGCAGAGCGTCCGCGAAAAAAAAATCGCGCATAAGCCGCGGCTAATACGCGTGAAAATACGGTAGTCTCTCATAATCTTCGGTTGTAAAATCTCTATGTTCCTGCGTCTCTTCTCTCCAGAATGCTTCTAATAGTTCGTCTTCTAGTTCACATCCAAGCGACACTTTTAGCACATTGACTGCGGCCTGCCTAGTGCATCGGCATTTTAAAGTAACCGGCCCGTGTATCGCCCAACCGAGAGTTGTCTCCACCGCTGTTACTGAATCGCGTATCCTGTATGTCTTTCCAGTGACAAGTTTCCAATAGTGGTCTGATCCTACCAGGACGCCTATTTGATCGTCTGCTACTGTTTCTTCGTCTCCCAAATGTCGCTTAACTTCGTCTGGTAGACCTTGCATGTTGGGATCCACTCTTGGCGAGATATTACTTTGTAGCGGCACCGTCATCGTCATTGATCATCCCGATCATCTCGAGCATAGCGCGCCGCTGCAGAATAAACAGTCGAGCTTCTGGCACGAACCCGAGCTCTTGTCTGCTCTTTGCCTCCTAGCCTCGACAACTTCCTATCTTCTCTACTTCGAGAGCTCTGATCGTCTCTGCATGTGTGCCCTTGTGGTTCTTTATCTTCAGCTCAACGTCTCGCATCTCTTTCACTGAAACTGCTCCTCCAAAAGATCCGATGAAAAGATTCTCCGTTCCCAATATTGGACATCTTAGTGTCTTGGACAATGACTTTATAATGAATGACCTTTGACTTCCAGTGTCCAGTAGTATCCTTGCTGGTTGCGTACCTTGCCTTCCCTCTATTATCGCTGTAACGGTTGGAAGCAACACCCTCCTTGAAAGTTCACTTTTTTTGTTTCTTGCATCTCGTCTTTCGGATGCATGATATGTATGCTCTGTCGAACGCTCTTCTGCTCCCTGTTCTATTCATCCGTGGTCTGGGTTCGGCGGTCTACTGTGCCTTGGATGACTTTCCAACTCGTCCGCTACACCAATGATGATTATGTTCTGCTGTTTCGGCACATGCTTGTAGCGTGTCCGCCTTTGCATCTTCTACATTTAATCCTGCTGTTGCAAAGCTTTGCTGAATGCCTTTCTCCTGTGCATTTGAAGCCGCGTCGCTCTTCTTTGAGTTTCAGCATTTTAGCTTCATACGTTAGCGATTTCTGGCACTCTTCTGATTTGTGGTTAGATTGACCACAGAATATGCATTTGCTTGTTGCGGTCATAGAAAAAGCAGCAGATGATTTTCCTCTTATTCCCTGTAATTTTCCCGTTGTGGAGTACGAGGTGTACTGTTCCCGTTTGAACTCTGCCCGCCATTTATCGTCGTCTCCTTGACATTTTACGAAGTCTTGCAGCCGTTGAAGTAGTCTCTCAAGCTTCTCAACATTCTCCCTCATCAACGTAACCTCTTCCGCTTGGTTCTGGTCATGCTGGCCATTCCTTTTTCGTTCTTCTTCTTTCGGTTTGAAATCAACAGCGACTTGCTCTGGAATGCTCTTTAGAAGAATGGGTAGCAGCATTGTAGCATACGATTCCAGTTCTATGCCCAAAGACTCCAGCCCTCTAGTGTTGACTTCAACAGTCTGATGTAGATATCGAAGTCCTTCCTTGTCATTTTTCGACATTACAGGTTTTATATGGATGAGAGAATCCATGTGACTGTCCACTATATGCTGTGGGAGTCCAAATCCCTCTGTAAGAATTTGTACTGCATGGTCATAGTTTTCTTCCGAAACCTGTAATCCTTCAATTGCAGATGCAGCGGGTCCCGCCCCAGTAAACCAGAAATATTCCAGGTACGTCCCACAAAGGTCGCACACGTCGCATATGCCAGCCACGTCTATGTGACGTTACCTCTACGTCCACAATGTGACTTTCAAAAATATCTTACTTTCTATACCCTGGGACATCTCATAGATGTAAAAAGAAAGGAGCAAGCGTTGCAAGGGTTGTAACAAAAGTCTGATATCAAGAAACTGAAGCACACCAACAGTGGGGAACTCAATAGTGAAAACAAGCTCTGGGGCCGCGGACAAAATTACATTCTTACATTGAGCAATAACACTTTCATTAGTAGAAACGAAAACCGGGTCATCTACGAACCTTCTTACAACGACGTCATTTGAAGACAGAGAGGATATAAAGGATAATACAGCATTGTCAATTACACTCAAGTAAATCTCGGAAAGAACAGGCGCGATACTCGAGCCAATACAGATACCAGTTTTTTGGGTGTACAATTGCCCGTCAATACTTATGGCAGTAGATTTCAGATAAAGTTCTAGTATGCGCAAAAATTCAGTCACAGATATACCAACTTCCGATTGAAAACGCACCAAATTATCTTCAAGAAATCGGCGTACTCTGTTCAACAACACATTCTCTTGCAGTGAATAGTACAGATCCTTGATGTCCAAGGAAAAAGCAAAGCATTTCTTACCATGAAACAATTGTAAATCCGAAATAAGTTGTCACACAGAACTGTTGTGAGTGAGCAGTTTAAGTTCCTTGTTTCATCGGCGGATACCTTATGGGCACTGCTTCTGGGGCCAAACTTTCGTCACACCGTGGAGTTTGCTCAGTGGACCGCCCTATGCAATTCGGCCTTCTCTTACAAGTTTTCTGCCTTGAGATCTTCTCTCCGTACGCCTGCACATCAGCCAAGTCCGAAAAAGTCGCCGCCTTCTTGCTTTGTAAACCCTACTACTGCTCCCGTGTCCGCCCGCACAACTGCGATCTTGTCAAACGCCCCTAAGTTTTGTTTAAACTTAACCCCTTCCCGTTTAGATGTAGCTGCTTGCATTTATAAGGTCTCGTCTGTCATAACTGATCCTACCTTATCCTCGTCTTTCATTACTCAGGCAGTACACCACATTTCGCACACTCTGGGTTCCAAAAACCGCCCCTTAAACCGTAATCTCTCTCCTGTTAAGTTAGTGCGTAATGAATTGTCTGAGAAGAACGTATGTCTGTTGCAAACTGACAAGTCTGCAAAATTCGCTGTTTTACCTGAAGGTGTTTTTGCCTCTAAGAGATCGGCGGCTGTTGGAAATGTTTTGAAACCGTATAATCATGCTTTAGACAAGCTCAAGAGATCGATCTGCTCTATTCTTCTTGACAGTGATCTCACTGGCCTATGTAACTGTATACGCTTTGCATCTGGTGGAACTTTCGCCGTAAAGTTCCTGCTCAAGGATCACAAGGTGAACATGCCGCTTAGAATCGTAATCAATGAGAATCAAACCTGGCAAAAACTTGCAGCTTGACAGTGATCTCACTGGCCTATGTAACTGTATACGCTTTGCATCTGGTGGAACTTTCGCCGTAAAGTTCCTGCTCAAGGATCACAAGGTGAACATGCCGCTTAGAATCGTAATCAATGAGAATCAAACCTGGCAAAAACTTGTTTCGACCTTTTTACAAAAGGAGTTTTCTTCTATATTCGTCCCTAGCGCGTTAACTTTGAAGAATTCTGAACAACTTATTTCGAATATACAATTGTTTCATGGTAAGAAATGCTTTGCTTTTTCCTTGGACATCAAGGATCTGCACTATTCACTGCAAGAGAATGTGTTGTTGAACAGAGTACGCCGATTTCTTGAAGGTAATTTGGTGCGTTTTCAATCGGAAGTTGGTATATCTGTGACTGAATTTTTGCGCATACTAGAACTTTATCTGAAATCTACTGCCATAAGTATTGACGGGAAATTGTACACCGAAAAAACTGGTATCTGTATTGGCTCGAGTATCGCGCCTGTTCTTTCCGAGATTTACTTGAGTGTAATTGACAATGCTGTATTATCCTTTATATCCTCTCTGTCTTCAAATGACGTCGTTGTAAGAAAGTTCGTAGATGACCTGGTTTTCGTTTCTACTAATGAAAGTGTTATTGCTCAATGTAAGAATGTAATTTTGTCCGCGGCCCCAGAGCTTGTGTTCACTATTGAGTTCCCCACTGTTGGTGTGCTTCAGTTTCTTGATATCAGACTTTTGTTACAACCCGTTCTTTGCTGGGCTTACGGCAAATCTCAAGCTAAACCCATTTTGCCCGCTTCAAGTTGCCACTCCAAAACTGTAAAACAGGGTTTGATCACAGGTATTCTATCGAATGCGGTAAAAAAATCTTGTTGTCATCAGATTCTTCTCTCTGCGGAGAGTCAGCTTCTCCGTTTGAATGATGCTGGCTACCCCCAACACATGTTACTTGGTTCTTTAAATGTTTTGTTGAACACCTTGCTTCCTCGTTCGCCTGAAACTAAGCCTTCTGTTTCCAAACGTGTTGTATTACTTAACTTCCACAAAGTGTCTCACAACTTGTTGGCCGTCGCGAAGAAATTTCAAGACAGCCTTGTTTTCAAGAACAACTTCCGTCTTGATCGCCTAACGCCTTTTGCGAAACCTGAAGTTGCCTGTAAGAATCACCGGAACAAATTCGTCCCCTGTTGTTCAAATGTTGTTTATCAGATCCCCCTAGCTTGTGGTTTCTGTTATATTGACCAGACAAAGCGTTGCTTAAATGATCGTTTGAGAGAGCATTCATTAAAAGTAAAACATAAAGCCTCAAACTCCGAAATTGCAAAGCATTTGGAAGAATGCTCAGTTTGCTTCCCTCTATGGGATGAAACAATTGTAAAGGCTTCTGAATTGGACCCCCACAGAAGACTTTTGAGAGAGACCCTATGTATAACCTCTTGTGGGAACTGTGTCAGCAACCCATCCGTAATCCTCGGTTCGGCCTTGAGCAGACTTCTTGTTCCCCCGAACTGACCCTTTTTGTCCTCAACTGGTTGTTCCCTTCCCTCTGGTTGTATATAATTCTTGAATGTGAAGTAAAATTTTCAGCTGTGTTTGAGACTTCGTGTTTGTGTCTGTCCTTTCGCGTTCCCTAGTCTCGGGGTTTTACATTATGCGTTGTTTACTGTGTTGCTTGCCGGTGCGCTGAATTTATTAAATTTGTCAGCAATGCTGACGGAGATACCGCATTGTATCCCGTTCACCCAGGCGTCCCACGGGGAAGCGTACTCAGCCCCATCTTGTTCAACATAATTATGCCTGCCTCCCTGCACAGCTGCCAAGCCACACCCACATCACAATCTATGCAGATGACATTTGTATTTGGACTTCTGCTCTTCTTCGATCCAACGTCGTTTGCAGCGCTCTTTGGACACAATCGCTTACTATCTTGCGACCGCGGCCTAGCCATCTTACCTGCAAAGACTCTAGACATGGCCTTTTCACGGAGTTGATTCCACAAATATCCACTCTTCATCGACTGTTCGCCCCTAACCTTTGTCAAAACCTGCCGTTACTTCGACTTCACAATTGACCGAGGTCGCACATGCTCATGCCACCTGAATGGCCTTGTTACGAAAGCCTCCAGGCAGATCAATGTCCTGAAACGTATCGCATGTGTGTCCTGGGGCCCATGCTACCAGGACCTCCACCGGGTTCACAAGGCTCTTTTTTTTTGGCACACTGCGATACAGCCTCCATCTCCTTCATGCCCTCAGCATCACCCAACAACAGGAGCTCCTGAACCTTAGAGACCGCAGTCTACGTGTCTGTCTTGAAGTGTCTCGAAGAACGCAGACATATTCCGTACTCGCCGAAGCTCGGGAGCAGCCTTTCCCCATTCTGCGGTACTTAGCAACACTCCGCGTCTACGCCCGCTCTCTGAGGCAGGCGTCTCATCCCCTCCGCCGCAATGCTGTGAGATTCTCTCCGTTTGCTTTTGCCAATGCCAGTTGCCCTCTAGCAAGTCAATCTCCCGTCCTCGACACCTGCCTCTTCCTTTGTGCCAGCAATGTGGGCCTTAACACGGCCTCGCATTCACGCTGAAACGCATACCACACCTCCCCTGAAAACACGCAGTCAGCCGTGTGGTAGCCCAACAATCCGCTTTGACACACCTCGTCTCTACTTATCCCCGTTGCCGATAAATCTTCACCGTGCCTCCGCAATCTCTGACGCACCGGGCGCAACCTCTTACGTCACCGATGCAGACCATGAACATGCCTATAAATTGCCCTACCCCATGTCGTCCACTGAGGCTGAACTCCTGGAATGCATTTCTGACTTGCCACATGTTGGGAAATGGGACGTCCTTACCGACAGCAAGACGTCCCTCCTCGGGTTGAGGTCGTCCCGCCCCAACCTCATACAAGATGTACCCAGCCTGACCACGCAGACGTAGAACAGACTCTGCGCCAATGGTAGTGTTTTGTCCCTCTAATGGGCGCACGGCAACACTCGCGCAGACCCGGCTGCAAGACCAGATGCCGCAGCTGCTACTCTTGGCACCGCAAGTCCGCCCCTTACACTTTCGGCTTGTCATTTATCTATTTGTCGTCGGTGTGCTGCCTGTGCAAAGCATATAGATCTAAAGCCGCCGCCTACAACAGTCACGTGTAGTCCATCGACTCCTAGATGTCCTTCTTGACATGTCGCTGCAGTCGTCAGAAGGAATCACTGCTGCACCGCCTCCGTGTCAACGTTTCCTGCACCCCATTGCTTCTTCACAAAATAAGCCAATCCAGCTGCCCCTTGTGTCCCAGCAGTGGCGAGGTAGCCGACGTTCGTCATCATCTGCTGCAGCGCCAGCAGCGCATTCCCCAACGGGAAGCCCTCCGTCGTGGCTTGGCTGAAACATAATGTCCGTGGCCACCCTCCTTGGTCCCGTCCTACGGCATACCCAGTGGGCTGTCACCACAGTCCTGCTCCGCTTCCTGAAAGGCTCGGGCCTTGCGTCTGCCCCATGACTGGGCTTTCTTATGGGATGTGGTGCCTGTACTGCACTAACTATTTTTGTGTATTTTTTCATTACTTGTTCATTTTCTTTCTTTTTCCTTTCCCTTTTTGTTTATTTTGAGTTTCCTTTTTCTTTCTTCGAATAGCAAGCCGGCATTAGCCTGGCTGACATTTCCCTGAGAAGGGTTGAGTATTGGGCTAGTTGGTATTGAGCCATCTGAACTGAGAGCGCAAGAAACACGGACAAAGAACGGAGAGACAGACAGGACTGGCGCTAACTTCCACCCAGGCAGCACAATGCTGAAAGTCGAGTGCGATAGGGGTGGACGGTATGCGTCTTATCAATGTTCTTTAGCTTCACGAGTGCGTTCAAGGCCTTCCACCTACACGTCCACCCCTATTGCACTCGACTTTCAGTACATTGTGCTGCCTGGGCAACTACGTTTATTGAAGAAAATGAACAAGAAACAGACCACCTGCATTGCCCACGTGTCACCGTTCTGTGTGCACCGGTTCTGAGGAAGATCAGTTCCTTTTCGGTTAAAGATACAGAAGGTGTGCTTACGCACGCATCTTGATGGCTACTTATCTTTTCTGCTTCTATTATTTCCCTTGTTAGTTTAGTCTTGTTTATTGCGATGATATTGCAATCTCGATAGATAGGTTCACATCCATGATTGTTACAATGATAAACCAACCACCCCTCTTTTTTTCTTGTTGTTCACATGGTTTCGGTGTTCACGCAAAGGTTCATTAATGCATCGGCTAGTTTGACCTGTATAGCATTTTCCAAAAGTGAGTGGTAACTTACACACCACTCCTTCATCACAGGAAACAAATGGTTCTGCAAGTGTGCAGAGCCTGGGGACAACTCAATTTACTGAGCTTACTCAGCTTTTCCGGACCGAGAGGACAACCGTTGCTGCTGCCCTTTCACCAATCTTTTTTAGGCGGTGCGAGATGTTATGCAGGTAGGGCATAACAACTACCCTTCCCCTGTCGGGGTCGGGTGCCATCAACTGATTGGGGTCATGAGCTCGAAGTTGCCTGAGCAACGCTTCAGCTACAGATACCACTAAGTGCGTTGGGTAACCTGCACTATGCAACCTCTCGGTTTGTCGTTAAAGGCACTCTGCCATTTGATGCGGGCAAGAGTTCTGCAACGCATTACGTAGGCAGCACTTTACAATGCCTCTTTTGAATAACCTTGAACGCGCAGACTTGTAAGGAAGAAGTGGTTTGTTTCCTCGCGGACAATACGCCCAACACATATGGTCTACATTGAAGGTGAGAGTAGTGCGTTGGAAGGTGAGAGAGGTTTCTTGAGCCCACTAGAGCTTACACGCGAGTTGCCAGTTAACAGTTCTATCAAGTTTTTGGACATTACTCTCACCTTGGGTGGGATGACCCCACTCTAAAGACGAACAATGGAAGTCCGATTGAATTTTCTTCGAGAAATTTCTTTTAACCGACCAGGCGTCCCCGCAAGACCTCTCTTAACCCATAACAACAACGAAAAAGTGTTGTTTACTACCGCCTAACTTCGCCTTCCAAATTTTCAAACGCCCCTTTGAGGTTAACCCCTGAATTCACAGATGCGACCTGTCCTCGGGTCGACTTGCAGCCACGGAACAGTGATGTTATTGGTTATGGCAACGGAAACGGTATATTAGCGGAATAATGGCCGTTAACGGTGTCGGAAACAGAAATGCATATCATGCAGCGCTATTACCAAAAATTATATTTGGTATAGAAGCCGGGGAATGGCTGTATGTATAAAAGAGGAAGGGGCACCGCACAAGTAAAAAGTGTCACAGGAACAATACCGAAGTCTGATCAGATTTTGTGCGTTAAAAATTGCAACGGCGCTAGCGCAGTGCCTACAGGGTTGAATGTCATGTCTGGTCATAGCTTCCCCAACAAGCATATCATTACCAGAAACAGCAGCGGAAACGTAACGGAAATGAAATTGAATGACCGATACCAGAAACAAATAAAGAAAACAAAAATGTTGCTGTAACGAAATTGAATGGCGGGTACCGGAAACGAATCGAGGGAAACGAAAACGTTCAGAAGCTAGAAAGGAAAATGTAAAAAAAAAGAGCTGGCGTTACTGTTCGCTGCTTGCTGCTGCCTTGGAAGGGTATCATTGCACTTCAGAAACGGCCCTCGGCTTAAAACGTTCTTACGCAGCGAGCTCGACTTGACACCGTGTGGTGAGACTTTCAAGCCATTTTAAAGTTGCTCGGGCTACCTTGAACCCGATTGTATAGCGCTCCAGTAATGCAGCTTCGGGAAACGACAAGACACTTGGAATCTTGCCATGCATTGGCTTTACATGATTTGATGCGCCAACAATTTGTTTACAGGGCCTGTACACAAGTCGCGGGGCCAGAGGACAGGAGTAACACATATATCATGCGTCCTGACGCTAAGAACTGTCGTGTTTTCGTACTGCAAATCAATTTTGAAGTGAAAAATTGTAAGAACATCGCGTCGCCAGAAGCATTTAAAGTTAGCTTGCTGCAACTTGACGAAGTAAGCCCGTGGATGGGTTCATGAAACACGCAAACCGTCTTGAGCGAAGACAGGTCTTGGTGCTGATCTCCACAAGTCGACATGCGACGCGTTGCCGGACATCCGTGTTTCAGAATCATTTGTGTGTATCTGTGAGAGAGAGCAATTGGATGAAGCAATTGCGGGGAATTGCATCCCACGTGACGTGACCATCTCCTGCCCTTACGCTTCTTTTGGTAACTTACCGGATTGTCAGTACACAAGGAACAAGAAGCGTGCTTGTATATGCCTATATTGTTGCGTATATTCGTCTGAATGTGCCATTTCTTCTACATATACCTATCACGTGGTGCAGTATCGTAATGATAATGAATAAATAAATAATACACGCTAAATCACTACAGAAGAACGGTAGGCGAGGAGAGGACTGAGACGAGACCGCTTCTCCTTTCAATGAGACCATCACTTATTTCGCAGCCTCTTTCGTAGAGTCACTCCGCAGTACCATCAGCATCCCCCGTGCAATAAGCCTTGTCCAACCTACTTCTTCTGGTTTCGCCTTATATGGAATGATCCCTGCGAGCGCAGCAACATACAGAATTGAAACTTCAACATCATAGGTCCCGCATCAACTACAATACACGTGATATGTAATAACTCTCGCCACTGAAGTGTTACAAAATCGACATTTTCTGATAAGCAGCTGAAATTCTACACTAGTTCGGGCTTTGATGAGGGCGACTGTGCTTTACAGCCTTCTAATCTTCCACAGGATTTCCACAGCGTCATTTCGTAACCCAGTTTGCCCGAAGTCTTCGTCGCTGCCTTGGGGTTCGCAGAATGGCTGAAACACGACAAGTCCTGACTGAAGCTGGTGAATTCCCTGTAGAGGTTTTCCATGAGCGTGAAACGGCTCGACACTTCCTACGTTTGCATGCGCACACTCCCCTGAACCCGCTTCTCTGGAAAATTCCATACCGTAAAGTGATTAAAGTCATAAAGTGATTCCCATCGCGTGGCACGCGACACGCCAGGCTCTCACTATCTTCATGGCTAAGGACGTTAACCCCGCCGGACACCCTCTGGTCTCTGCAAGTGTAACCCAATTTCATGCTCATCATCATTTTCATCTTCCGGACCTCCGGGAACGTGACGCTACCTGTGACGCTACCGTGGGCCCCGGGTTACTTGCTCATCGGCGCCGTCATCGTTGGCCACCGGGGAACATCATCCGGCTCGTGCACCAAAGCCCAAAAAGCAAAGCAAAACTGAGCAGCGCGATAGGTTGCGCTTCTCTGTTCTGTTTTGAGCCATCTCCCTGTCTGCCGTAGTTCGGCCTTTCATTAAAATCCAGTTCTGGACCTCACTGACTCCTCATTATGGGGGAGGGCGAATGCATCATCCTCAAGTCCTTCGATCCCATTTTTACGCTCGACGCGAAGTTTTCCACCTCCGCCGCAGTACATACCGATATGGCAAGTCCGCCTGGGCATTCGTCATCCGTCCGAACGCGTAGTGGAAGGACGTCGCCTTTCGCATCAAACCTCATCCACAGCTGTGGAATTCTATGCCATACGTTTCGCTCTGCAGCACATCGTTGAGTTTACCCCGCGGCAATGGGCCGTGTTCACTGACTCATCCCCACCGTTGGCGATATATGACGTTGGCTGCTAACATTCTTCCCCCAGCCATGCTGAGCAGAGTTGATCCAGCGCTCGCTTTCCGCATGCTTCGACATACCTCTTGTCAAGATGCCGCATTAGTTCATCGAATGCGCGTCGATGTGGCTTTTACGGTGCAGTGGCGTTACCGTTTGTGACAAGTTCACTCTCACCAATGCAGTCACTGCTCTGCTGTAAAAGATCCAGAGCACATTCTGCTCCATTGCCCACACTAGCAACCTTCCCAAGTCGTATTCTCCAGATCCCTCAACGAGCTGGACTCTCGCCCCCCTCTCTCACAAAATTGTTTGGTCCCTGGCCACATCCAGCCCAGCAATGGTCTGCCCTCAAAGCTTTGTTCACCTTTCTGGATACCATAGGACCTAGATGTGTAACGTGAAGGAGCCACTCGATTAATTATTTCATTCCACACGCCACCGCCAGCAATGGAGTGGATATCGCCCCTGGCGATGTAAGTCCCCATCCTTATCTCGCAAGGAAGTTGTTGTTGTTATACTAGTTAGAGGGGGAGAAAGTGATTGCATGATGTTTGTAAGACCCCCACCAAGCAGAGCAACTTGAGAAAATCAATGTGTGCAAGGACAGGAATTTGGACCTCAATTTAACCTTTACGTTGAAATTCTTGTCCATGCTGTTACATGTCGGCCGGTGCTGTTGAGAAACAATATGAAGAATATTGGCTGAACGGACCGGCCCCTCGTAATCAAAACTACAGTTCAGAGTATTATACCAGTGTAATGTGAAGTTGAGATCTCTGAAAGGAAATAAGGGCGTCTTGGTCTTTGTTGTGGTACTTCGGCTTCCCCGAATTACTTGAGGAACATGTGTGTTTGTGTGTTTCATTTTTGTGTGTTTCTGAACATATGTGTTTTTTACACATATGCTACAACATATGGATTTTTTGCGATTTCAGATCCCAGAAACGGCACCTCATGGCAAATGTGACAAAAATAAATGCAGTTGAGATGAAGAATGTCTGAAGATATCCAGGGTAGCTTTGGTTTTCGATGCGTCCATGGAATAAAAGCTATTTGCATCCTTGTGCTCGCTTTACATACTCCTCTTCGGCAGTGGTATCTTAATTTTTGCCCTTAACTGGATGGAATTTCACTTCTTTTTGCGAAAGAAACGCGCTTACATCTTGGAAACCATCACAGAGGTGCACACCGTTCCAACGGCGTCAGCTCCATGCAACTGAGATGTAGACGGCGTTCACGAAAGGAAGGTTAGGTTGCAAGCGAGCTCATAGTGACGATCCATGACATGAAAACCCGAGACAAGGTAGACGACGATAACAGACAAGACAACACGGTCTAAGACTCAACTGAGTTTGATACCGTGTTGGGTTGTCTGTTATCGTCCTCTACCTTGCCTCGGATTTTCAAGTCATGGGAAGAAGGTGTGTTTGCACAAACGGAGAAGACAGGCGCCTGAATACTAGCTTCCTCTGTGTAGCTTGGAGTCTCCATTTGTAGAAGCGATGCCGCAAAGCTGTAATGTTGACGCCCAAGCTTACAATGCATGAATGTTGTGTAGCGACTTCACCAACTTTTAACCTCTTTTGCTATGTATGTGTTCAACCCTAAACTGTAGTGTGTCACTAAGCGTATAGCTACACTTTTGTGAGCGCATCGCGATCTGTGCGTGAGGGTCCAGATGGCGGAAACTCGTAACAGACGACGCAGTTGTCTTCATCTTATGCCGAGGGAGCTAGTATTGTCACACCCTAGGAGTACTGAGACACCCTAATGAGACGCCCAATCACAATCTGAGGATTTCTTATACGTAACAAAACGAATGATGAAACATCCACCCTACTGAAAAAAACTTACAGCATCTCACGCATGTGTCTCAGAGGGAGTCTAAAGAAAATTCTATGGGAATATGGAACAATTCCTCACAAAATGTCTTACAGGATTTTTGACACGATTCATCTAGGGGTTCTTACAAGAATTGCTAATGAGGCTTCTTATGGGGTTCTCATAGATCTTCAAAACTAACTCATAAAACTAAATCTTCTAAGCTTTTCTCTTCTAAGCGGTTCCTCTCAATATTTCAAAGTATTTCGTGGCAATCTGCAGATCAATGTTTCATTCCCATCACTCTTTTATGATGTCATTGAGAAAGCTTTCCATATGCAGTAAAAAATGAGTACAATGTTTTGACGATAGAGCAGCAGATATGGCTTTTCCTTGACGTAATTTTGGTAGAAATCTAAATGAGAACAACCTGACTGCTTAGTAGGCAAGATACCCTGTTGAGTCTAAAGGGAGGAACTTGGAAAAGCAAGCATGTGTGCTGCATGACATTCAACAAACTGCTAAGAGTGTTCATTCAGAGAGGTGCAAGTCGTCTAAGAGCTATGCCTGGATCGGCGTTTCACACATACGCTCATTTCCTATACAGTCTGTTTAACTCCAGTCAGTGTGGGAGGGGGCAACGTGTCGTCGCTGCTACACCCGTGTGATGTGGTAAAATTATTCATTCCTTTAACTCTTTAATGATTTCACTGAGAAAATTTCGCATGTCCTGTACAAATGAGCCTAGTGTTTTTGACGATGGAGCGTCAGATATGGCTTGTCTTTGACGCACTTTTGGTAAACATCTGAATGAGAACAACCTGACTGCTTAGCAGGAAAGAGACCCCATTGAATCTCAAAGGAGGAACATGGAAATGCAAGCCCGTGTGCTGCATGACATTGAACATACTGACAGGAGCGTTCATTGAGAGATGTAGAAGACCTCTAAAAGCTATGCCAGGACCGGCGTTCCACACATACGCTGATTCTCCTTTGCAGGTCTGCTTTATTCGAGTCAGCGTGGGACGGGCAACGTGTCGTCGCAGCTGTACTTGTGTGGTGAGGCAAAATGTATCATTCCTTTAAACCGCGCATGATGTCATTGAGAAAGCTCCGCATATGCAGTACAAATGAGCCTAGTGCATGTGACGATGGAATATCAGTTATGGTTTTCTTTGACGCACTTTTGGGAGACATCTGAACGAGAACAACCTGGCTGCTTAGCAGGAAAGACACCCCATTGAGTCTCAAAGGAGGGACATGGAAATGCAAGCCCGTGTGTTGCATGACGTTCAACGTACTGATAAGAGTGTTTATTGAGAGAAGTAGAAGGCTTCTAAAAGCTATGCCAGGATCGGCGTTTCATACATACGATCATTCTCCTATGCACGTCTGTTTTATTCGAGTCAGCGTGGGACGGGCAACGTGTCGTCGCAGATGTACTCATGTGGTGAGGTGATGTCTTATTTATTCACAAACCTCTACTATAAATATGTATCTGCGAAGGAATTCACAACCATTCAAATCGAGTTGGCAAACGAAATTGGTGATTTCATTCTATTCATTTCTGGCTCTGGACGTGTCGGGTTGACGATCCACCTACGTAAATGTATATACAAACCCACCATGTTGCATAGCACATTTTGGTGCAGGCAAGCAAGAGCACCTACCACGCTATTCTGCTCTCGAACTTTATCAGATTGCAGGAGGCATATTTGGTGAGCGCCATACGTTGGAAGAAAGCTCCTCGATACGGGAAGGCATATAGCCAAGGAAGTCCAGCAAGGAGCATCATTTCGAGAAGCCGTGAAGAAAAGAGAACGTCGCACAGTGCATAAAACTCGTTACGGGTTACTTCAGAGACTCACAGGGAAGGGAAGAAAACACAAGGTCGGTAAAAAAAAAAAAAAGCTCGACCTGTGGAGAAGGGAATGCTGCCTTGGGGTACGCCTTGATGAACAGGGTGCGTGGGGCTTTGGCCATGGGATGTGTGGACAGCGACAGTGCGGTCCGTAAGGAAGTCGTGAAGCCAGCAGAAAAGTCGACCAGAGACTCCAAATGAGCTCCGTGGAGACTCCGTGGAGCACACATGTGTGCGAGACGGTATGATAGGCGGGCTTCATGTTCTGGAAGACCGATACAACCATCCGCCGATGATCACGAGCATGTTGGACTGTAGAGACCAGATCGAGAACGGGATCCATAGAACTTCGGTGGCGGCAAAATCCTGCCATTTCCTGAGGGAACGCACCTTGTTTTTCGAGCCACCAGTCGAGGCCATGCAAAACCATTCTCTCCATCAGTCGAATGATCTTACACTGAAAATGCAAAAAGCTGGATTGAAGATCAAACAAGCCTCTACCGAGTCCCGGGACATTGTACTCGATCCCTCCGCTTGGTGTCGGAGCCGATACTGGGAAAAACTCGACATATTCAGACTTCTCCAAAGCAAAGTTTGTAGGTGGAAGAGAGAAGAGTTCCAGCTGTTTCGTAACACACAAGCAGGGATATTGATGCACTACTGCAATTCTCAGTCCTACCCTTTTTAATGCGGTAATGGCCAGACTAAAATCGATAGTTCTACGCAAGGTAGCCTTCTCCGTGTATGGCGATGACGTTGCCCTTTGGACAGTAGGCAAGTCACGACCAGCCCTTCAGCGCCGTTTACAACAAGCCTTAAACAACGTTCATCTCTACCTTACGCGACTTGGAATGGACCTTTCGCCCGAAAAGTGCGTTGAGCTTCCTGTCACCCACAAGGCCATGCGTAATTTCCCTCTTTGGGTTGATGCACGGAAGTTCGAGCCTGTGCGTTCCCATCGCTTCCTTCGTGTGGCCCTGGATTACCAACTGCGCTGGGCTCGCCACATCAAGCACCTTGAAACCAAAGTGCAGCGATGGCTTCCTGCCATTCAACATCTTTCTGGCTTCGGCTGGGGGTGTGATCAACGCTCCCTCTTAGCCGTTCACGCGGCCTTGGTGAGGGCGATTGTGCTTTACAGCCTTCCAGTCTTGCCGAGGTTTTCTACAACATCGTTAAATACCCTTTGGACCCTGTTCGCCCGAAGCCTTCGTCTCTGCCTTGGCGTTCCAAGAATGGCTGAAACACGGCAAGTCCTAGCTGAAGCCGGAGAACTCCCGGTGGAGGTCCTCCGTGATCGGGAAACGGCTCGACACTTCCTGCGTTTGCGTGCGCACGTTCCCCGTCACCCACTCCTCAGGAAAATTCGATACCGTCCTGAAAGTGATTTCCATCGCGTGGCGCACAGGACACGCAACGCTCTCACCGGCTTCACACCTAGGACTGTCACACGGCAGAACGCCCCCTGGTCTATGCTTGTACCACCCACCTTCGCACGTCTTCCTGACCTCCAGGTCCGCCGAGCTCAGGCTCAGGTTCCCCCTCAAGTCCTTCGAGCAAATTTTTATGCTCTCGTAGACGCGCACTTTTCCACCTCTACCGCCGCTTACACCGATGGCGCATCTCGAAAGGACAAGTCCGCTTCAGCGTTTGTCATCCCCGTTCAAGGACTTCGCCTTTGGCATTGTACATCATCCACAGCTGCGGAACTGTACCCCATACTTTTCATTTTTTAGCACATCGTTCCTTCCCCCCCCTCCCCGGAATTGGGTGGTGTTTACTGACTCAACATCTGCGCTGCAAGCAATTGAAAATTCTGGCATACGGGGCTCCTCCGCATCGTTGGTTATAGATGTGTTAACCGCTTATAACTTGTCTTTGAAGCAGGACATAGGCTCGCTCTCCAATGGGTTCCCGCCCATTGCGGTGTCCAATGCAATGAACTGGAATTGCACCATTTGAACTAGACATGAAGGCGTTAGACGTCATCAGGCTGAGATAATATGCTATTTCATCCAGTGCAATGGAAAGAAAGAAGCATTCGCTTGAATTCGTCAGCTGGCAACAAAAATGCAGACGTCTTAATCAAGAGGTATTCCTTCTACTTGGAATACAACTCGACCCCGAACGTGGTGCTTGTCCTTCTGGAACGATCAGCGTGCATTCCGAAGATCACTAAAGCTGTGATGTGTCAGCCAATGAACATGTGATGTGTGAAATTCACAGCCTACGTATGGATGTTTTTTAAACATATAATAAATATTTTCAAGACCACAACCGATGTCTTCGAAACGTAAGACAGACGTCTTCTAGACACCCACAACAAATGTTTTTAAACATATAATAAACATCTTCAAGACACCCACAACAGACGTCTTGTAAACGTACGAAGCACGTCTTCAAGACAACCGCAACAAATGTTTTTAAACGTATAACAGACGTCTTCAAGCCTCCCACAACAGACGTTTTTTTACAAATACAGGAAACATCTTCAAGACAGCAACAACAGACATTTTGTAAACCTATGACAGAAGTCTTCAAGACACCCCAAACAGATATATTGTAGGCGTATAACAAATGTCTTCAAGGCTCTTACAAGAAATGTTTTGTAAACATACAATAAAAGTCTTCAAGACAGCCCAGATGACGTCTTCAAGATTACAGTAAACGTCAACTTAACCAAAGCTAGAAGACATGATGTAGACAAGATGGAAGACGTCTTCTAAACGAAAAAGCAGTCTTGCCAACATTTTTTGAAGACGTTTACAAATCGTTTTCTGCTACTACGTATTAACAGACAGTATAGATAGCAGTATAGTAAATGGTAGTATATTGGTAGATTGTAGATATGTTTAATATTGCATGCAGCAATGGATACTAAAAATGTACTTTCCACATTAAAACTTGTCTTTTTCGCATTTTCAGAGTACACTGTAGTTCCTGTTGCTGCGGTGGACGTGCCTCATGCTGAGTACTTCCCCTCCACTACTCCCTCTGATACAGGAAATGCCGGTAAGGCTATCATTGCGTTTGCTTATGAAGAGCGAGGGAGGCTCCGCCTTCTACATGCAGGCCAATAGGAGGACACGGAGGACAGGCACTTGCCAAGCCTGTGTTGTTGCCTAAGAGGTGGCGCAGCGTTACTGTTGTTTCGCGTGTCGCAAGGGTTCTGCCATGGCGCACCATCTAACCAACAGCTCCGCCATGAAACAGCTCCGCCGCGAAACAACAGTAACGCTGCGCCACCTCTTAGGAAAGAAAAGAGGGCCTACCGTCCGCGTCCTCCTCTTGGCCTGCATCCAAATATTGGTGGTTGCACCCTCGCTCTTGGTCAGCAAGAGCAAGGATAGTCCGCTGGTAATTGCTTTTTCTGTGTTTGTTATTGTATAGCAGACTTGTAAGTGAAACTTCCCTGATGTGTATGTCAAACAGCATTGAAGATTACGGCTTTAAGAAAATTACGGCTTTTTTTTTTCATGCTATGGGTGTGCATAGACAATGTTTGGTTGGTATTAAGTAAGTTTGAAAATGCAACAGAAAAAAAAACGCTTTGGTGCTATGGATATGACGTGTGTGCAATGGTTCATGAGTGTACTGCAATCTGAGCTCAGCAGATAAAAGGCAAAGAAAAGCAGAAAAGTACCATCCGTAAAACACAGAAAAAGTTAACAAATGAAGTACCATGAAAACCTTCCAAACAAGAGAAATCTGAGCCTGGTGTTTGTGCCATCTGGTAACACGTCAACGTAAGAGCCTGCTTTTCTCTTAACGTTTCCGTGCTGCCCGTTCAGAACTATAAAAGCGCAACATTGGGGACAACATTAGCTTCCATGTGTGCCTGCCATTGTGAGCATGGTCACGGCCAAAGTGCACAACTAAATCGCTTCACTTGAACATTAATTTCTAACGCAGTATTATAAACTGGAGAACCGAATAGTACAAATCTGAAATTAGATGATAATTCAAATCCAAACCCCCACAAAATCATTCTGCTTCACAGGTCCTCCGGAAAAGTGTGAGGCTTTCGGGGAGTGCTCACTGCATTGCTTGGTGCAGCCAATGGGGTTAATTGAATCAGCAATAGACGAGCATATCCTGGGACGTTTAGGTTCCAAATAACAGTGTAGCTTTGGAACTCTGAGTGAAATTTCTGCTGAACTCTCTTTTTTGTTTCCTTAATCAATGAGTATTGCAGGCAGATTAAATGTACTGCTATTGCAGATATATTGATAGCATATATTAAGAGATAGTATAGATAGTAGTATACTAGTATATTGGTAGATTGTAGATATGTTTAATATTGCAGCCAGCAATGGATACTAGAAATGTCCTTTCCACATTTTCGCATTTCGTCATTTCCACATCGCATTTTCAGAGTATACTGTAGCTCCTGTTGCTTCGGTGGACGTGCCTCATGCTGAGTACTTCCCCTCCACTACTCCCCCTGGCACAGGAAATGCTGGTAAGACTATCATTACGTTTGCTTACGGAGGGCGAAGGAAGCTCCGCATTCTGTATGCACGCCAATAGGAGGACACAGAGGACAGGCACTTCCCAAGCTTGTGTTGTGTTCGAAGAGGTGGCGCAGCGTTACCGTTGTTTCGCATGTCGCAAGGCTTCTGCCATGGCGTTAATGGCGTACACGCAACTCCCACTTTGCCTCGTTCCCATGTTGACAGATGGCGGAGCTGTTGGTTGGATTGGAGATAACATTCTGCGGAACCCTTAGGAAAGAACAGAGGCTTTGGAAGTGCCTGCCGTCCGCGTCCTCCTCTTGGCCTGCATCCATCGTCTTTTTCGTATTTTCAGTTGATACAGAAGTGACTAACTCCTGTTGCTGCTGTGGGCATACCTCAGCCTCCACTACTCCCCCTGGCACAGGAAATGCTGGTAATTGCTCTTTTCTGTCTTTGCTATTGTACAGCAGTCTCGAAAATGAAATCTCCCTTATACCTCTGTCAAACAGCCACGTATACAGCCGTGAAGGTTACGGCATTGAGTATGCATAGAAAACGTTTGGTTGGTATTCAGTTAATTTTGAAAATCCGACAGTAAAGCAACACACAAAAATGCATCAGAGAAATGCCAGACATAAAACATAGAAAAAATTAACAAATCAAGTCTCATGGAAACGTTCCGTTTTGGATTACGAACAGTCTGCGCATCGTGTTCGTGCCATCTGGTAACAAGGCTTTGCACAGTATGTTGAGGCACCTTTGTTGCAGAAGCTGTATAGCTGACCCTGTTGCAAGGACTTAATGACAGAATGCACCTTAAGCCATAACTGTGAACAACATAAGTGTGTCATCTGACAGGGGTACTAGACACATCACGTGCAGATACTTCGACTGGTCCCATGCTGTTTCAGTTTCCAGTCCGAGTGTCAAACGAGAGAGGGTGCACAATGCTGCACTTGGCAGAAGCAATGTGTCTTCTGCATGCTACTGGCAAGATTTGCCAACATTATTCCATCTTGTTACCACTTTGCTGAGCAAAGTACTGGTGTGGATGATGAACTGGTAAGGTCCTTTCTTTGCCTGGAGCACTAATTAAATGTCAATAGTTTCATATAATTCAAATTGTGTATTATATTGCGGACAAATATTGGTGGTCTTGTTCTGGTGAACAAGGTGAAGTGGGAACTGGTGTCCAACCAGAAGGAGGATAGCTTGTTTTTAAAGGAGGGCATGGTTGCCATCTGGGGTAGTGACGTCCTCAAGAAGAGGACAGTGACCTGGGCTATGTCAAACAAGGCAAGGGCGAAAGAACAGACAGAAGCTGACCCAGCCCTCACTCCAAAGAAACTGGAAGTCTTAAAAGGTGCAGCATATCTTCCACGTCGTATATATATATATATATGTTTGTAACTCAAACGTCGCCATGCCAGTACTGGACAGCTGTTTCGGCCTTGTTGGGCCTCATCAACAGCACGCAGGCAGGCAACGTTTGAGTGGATGGCGTCAGAAGGTCACGTAACACGTGATTCCTCCCGTCAGGGTGAGATAACTCACTCACTGAAAGCCCAGTACAAAGCCAGTGAAGTATAACAGAAAAAAAATAGCCGGAGCTCTTTGGCTGCACGTATAGCATATGTTTGTAACTCAAACGTCGCCATGCCAGTACTGGACAGCTGTTTCGGCCTTGTTGGGCCTCATCAACAGTACGCAGCCAGGCAACGTTTGAGTGGATGGCGTCAGAAGGTCACGTAACACGTGGTTCCTCCCGTCAGGGTGAGATAACTCACTCACTCCCAGGCGAAAATTTTTTGAACTGGTACCGGTTGAACTGTGTTATCGAACAGGGACCAGTTCAACCGGCCCCAGATCAACTGGTACCGGTTGGGGCAACTGGTCCCTGTTCGATAACACAGTTCACCCAGTCCCAGTTGCAACCGGTCCCAGTTGAGACTGGGACTGATTATAAAACCAGTTGGGCCAACTGGTACCAGTTGAGACTGGGACCGGCCAGAAACCAGTTGGGCCTACTGGTACCAGTTGATCGAACTGGTCCCTGTTCGATAACACAGCTCACCCAGTCCCAGTTGAACTGGTCCAGTTGCAACTGGGACTGGGCGAACTGTGTTATCGAACAGGGACCAGTTCGATCAACTGGTACCAGTTGGCCCAACTGGTTTCTGGCCGGTCCCAGTCTCAACTGGTACCAGTTGGCCCAACTGGTTTCTAAGCGGTCCCAGTCTCAACTGGTACCAGTTGGCCCAACTGGTTTCTAACTGGTCGCAGTCTCGACTGGAACTGGTTGCAAACCTCATTGTTGAGCTGGGACCGGTTGAAGTGGCTTCACTTAGAGCGGCCTGTTCGGACAGAGGTTAGCTTGTATGTAACCGATGCCCCTTTGCAGAATCGCTGTTCCCAGCAACAGCAGATCCAAAGAACTGCAATGCAAAATTGCATTTTATTTGTAGTCAAACATTACACATATTCTAATGTACATGTAGCGCAACTACATAACTATAATTAAATTATAGCAGTAGATGAACTACAGAGTTACATGGAATAGATAATACTTCATGGTTGATTGGTCCCTTGCTTGACTGCCTCTTGGACATCTTGAATCATTCAGCTAAGTATTTGAGATGTTCTTAATAGCACACGATGGATCGATATTTTTCTTTGAGCCCCAGCAGCTAACGTTTCTGGAAAGTTGAAAAGGCACAAGTGAATATGCATTCAATTGCAACATGTAATTGTGGTGTGTGCCTGGACAGTCACTCAATTTGAGCAGTCGTGGCCCCGGAAAGTACGCGAATCTCTCAACATTTCCGTTGTGAAGTAGTTGGACCTTTCAACTAAGAGATTCGCCGGCTTTCGGGGGCAATGAGTACTACTCTGCGCACCACGCTAGTTCGACAACATTCGTGGTGCGAAGGATCTAAAACACGAGAGTGAACGAAAAAAAAACAAAAAAAAAACATGAATGAAAACAGTTGCTGGTAACGTTAACATAAACCGGGTGTTACTCGTAAAACGGCATACACTTGCAGGTGCCACGAATGTGACGCAGAACAAAGAGAAGCGGTTGTAGTGGAAGTAATATTTCTAAATGGTGCATAAGGGAAAAGCACTTAAGCATATAGTACTCCTCACGATATAAAGCGGTCTCCACAGTTGTAATCGAGCTGTAATCCTACAACACCCACCCGCCCGGCTGCTGGCGCTCATTGTACTGCCGCACTGTCGTAACTTGCAGACAAATCCTTTAGATTATAAAACCAATGACTATGTCACACATCACGCTAAGAACATAACGGGCAAAAATCGCTGTACAAGCATGCTGCTAAGCAAGCGACCGTTGCACAGTAAACGCATGATTCATCGCGGGAGCAGGAACGCACAAAATACAGCTACAAGAGTTCCAAAATAACTTTTGTTAACACTAACGAACTTTACCAAAAATTGAAATATGATTATTTCTACTAATAAAGTTACTTTCTGATCGTTTTTATAACTTCATCTTGCAATCTTCATATTAACCTGTCCTGGCACTGAAACCGAAACTTCCCCCAAATATGTAAACTGGTCCAGTTCGAACTGGCACCACCTCACTTCCAGTTGCTACCAGTCCAGCTTGAACTGGTACCAGTTCACTTTCCAGTGCCACCATCCCAGCTTGAACTGGTTGCACACAGTGCCCATTTGCCACCAGCCCAGCTTAAACTGGTACCAGTTCACTTTCCAGTTGCCGCCAGCCCAGCTTGAACTGGTACCTGTTCACTTCCCAGTTATTACCAGTCCAGTTTGAACTGGTACCACAAAGTGCCCAGTTGCCACCAGCCCAGCTTGAAGTGGTACCAGTTTACTTTCCAGCTGCCACCAGTTTGGTACCAGTTGGTTCCAGTTGACCACCAGTTGGTGCGAAGTGGGAACGAGCTGGTACCAGTTTACTTCCCAGCTCAAATTTTCGCCTGGGCTGAAAGCCCAGTGCAAAGCCAGTGAAGTATAACAGGAAAAAAATAGCCAGAGCTCTTTGGCTGCACGTATAGCATATGTTTGTAACTCAAACGTCGCCATGCCAGTACTGGACAGATGTTTCGGCCTTGTTGGGCCTCATCAACAGTACGCAGCCAGGCAACATTTGAGTGGATGGCGTCAGAAGGTCACGTAACACGTGATTCCTCCCGTCAGGGTGAGATAACTCACTCACTGAAAGCCCAGTGCAAAGCCAGTGAAGTATAAAAGTAAAAAAATAGCCGGAGCTCTTTGGCTGCACGTATAGCATGTGTTTGTAACTCAAATGTCGCCATGCCAGTACTGGACAGCTGTTTCGGCCTTGTTGGGCCTCATCAACAGTACGCAGGCAGGCAACGTTTGAGTGGATGGCGTCAGAAGGTCACGTAACACGTGATTCCTCCCGTCAGGGTGAGATAACTCACTCACTGAAAGCCTAGTGCAAAGCCAGTGAAGTATAACAGGAAAAAAATAGCCGGAGCTCTTTGGCTGCACGTATAGCATATGTTTGTAACTCAAACGTCGTCATGCCTGTACTGGAGAGCTGTTTCGGCCTTGTTGGGCCTCATCAACAGTACGCAGGCAGGTAACGTTTGAGTGGATGGCGTCAGAAGGTCACGTAACACGTGATCCTCCCGTCAGGGTGAGATAACTCACTCACTGAGCACTGGGCTTTCAGTGAGTGAGTTATCTCACCCTGACGGGAGCAATCACGTGCTACGTGACCTTCTGACGCCATCCACTCCGTTGCCTGCCTGCGTACTGTTGATGAGGCCCAACAGGACCGAACCAGCTATCCAGTACTGGCATGGCGACATTTGGGTTACAAACACATGCTATACGTGCAGCCAAAGAGCTCCGGCTATTTTTCCCTTTTATACTTCACTGGCTTTGCACTGGGCTTTCAGTGAGTGAGTTATCTCACCCTGACGGGAGGAATCACGCGTTACGTGGCCTTCTGACGCCATCCACTCAAACGTTGCCGGCCTGCGTACTGTTGATGAGGCCCAACAATGCCGAAACAGCTGTCCAGTACTGGCATGGCGACGTTTGAGTTACAAACATATGCTATACGTGCAGCCAAAGAGCTCCGGCTATTTTTTTTCCTTTTATACTTCACTGGCTTTGCACTGGGCTTTCAGTGAGTGAGTTATCTCACCCTGACGGGAGGAATCACGTGTTACATGACCTTCTGACGCCATCCACTCAAACGTTGCCTGCCTGCGTACTGTTGATGAGGCCCAACAAGGCCGAAACAGCTGTCCAGTACTGGCATGGCGACGTTTGAGTTACAAACATATGCTATACGTGCAGCCAAAGAGCTCCGGCTATTTTTTTCCTTTTATACTTCACTGGCTTTGCACTGGGCTTTCAGTGAGTGAGTTATCTCACCCTGACGGGAGGAATCCGTGTTACGTGACCTTCTGACGCCATCCACTCAAACGTTGCCTGCCTGCGTACTGTTTATGAGGCCCAACAAGGCCGAAACAGCTGCCCAGTACTGGCATGGCGACGTTTGAGTTACAAACATATGCTATACGTGCAGCCAAAGAGCTCCGGCTATTTTTTTCCTTTTATACTTCACTGGCTTTGCACTGGGCTTTGAGTGAGTGAGTTATCTCACCCTGACGGGAGGAATCACGCGTTACGTGGCCTTCTGACGCCATCCACTCAAACGTTGCCGGCCTGCGTACTGTTGATGAGGCCCAACAATGCCGAAACAGCTGTCCAGTACTGGCATGGCGACGTTTGAGTTACAAACATATGCTATACGTGCAGCCAAAGAGCTCCGGCTATTTTTTTCGTTTTATACTTCACTGGCTTTGCACTGGGCTTTCAGTGAGTGAGTTATCTCACCCTGACGGGAGGAATCACCTGTTACGTGACCTTCTAACGCCATCCACTCAAACGTTGCCTGCCTGCGTACTGTTGATGAGGCCCAACAAGGCCGAAACAGCTGTCCAGTACTGGCAAGGCGACGTTTGAGTTACAAACATATGCTATACGTGCAGCCAAAGAGCTCCGGCTATTTTTTTCCTTTTATACTTCACTGGCTTTGCACTGGGCTTTCAGTGAGTGAGTTATCTCACCCTGACGGGAGGAATCACGTGTTACGTGGCCTTCTGACGCCATCCACTCAAACGTTGCCTGCCTGCGTACTGTTGATGAGGCCCAACAAGGCCGAAACAGCTGTCCAGTACTGGCATGGCGACGTTTGAGTTACAAACACATGCTATACGTGCAGCCAAAGAGCTCCGGCTATTTTTTTCCTTTTATACTTCACTGGCTTTGCACTGGGCTTTCAGTGAGTGAGTTATCTCACCCTGACGGGAGGAATCACGTGTTACGTGACCTTCTGACGCCATCCACTCAAACGTTGCCTGCCTGCGTACTGTTGATGAGGCCCAACAAGGCCGAAACAGCTGTCCAGTACTGGCATGGCGACATTTGAGTTACAAACACATGCTATACGTGCAGCCAAAGAGCTCCGGCTATTTTTTTCGTTTTATACTTCACTGGCTTTGCACTGGGCTTTCAGTGAGTGAGTTATCTCACCCTGACGGGAGGAATCACCTGTTACGTGACCTTCTAACGCCATCCACTCAAACGTTGCCTGCCTGCGTACTGTTGATGAGGCCCAACAAGGCCGAAACAGCTGTCCAGTACTGGCAAGGCGACGTTTGAGTTAAAAACATATGCTATACGTGCAGCCAAAGAGCTCCGGCTATTTTTTTCCTTTTATACTTCACTGGCTTTGCACTGGGCTTTCAGTGAGTGAGTTATCTCACCCTGACGGGAGGAATCACGTGTTACGTGGCCTTCTGACGCCATCCACTCAAACGTTGCCTGCCTGCGTACTGTTGATGAGGCCCAACAAGGCCGAAACAGCTGTCCAGTACTGGCATGGCGACGTTTGAGTTACAAACACATGCTATACGTGCAGCCAAAGAGCTCCGGCTATTTTTTTCCTTTTATACTTCACTGGCTTTGCACTGGGCTTTCAGTGAGTGAGTTATCTCACCCTGACGGGAGGAATCACGTGTTACGTGACCTTCTGACGCCATCCACTCAAACATTGCCTGCCTGCGTACTGTTTATGAGGCCCAACAAGACCGAAACAGCTGTCCAGTACTGGCATGGCGACGTTTGAGTTACAAACATATGCTATACGTGCAGCCAAAGGGCTCCGGCTATTTTTTTCCTTTTATACTTCACTGGTTTTACACTGGGCTTTCAGTGAGTCAGTTATCTCACCCTGACGGGAGGAATCACCTGTTACGTGACCTTCTAACGCCATCCACTCAAACGTTGCCTGCCTGCGTACTGTTGATGAGGCCCAACAAGGCCGAAACAGCTGTCCAGTACTGGCATGGCGACGTTTGAGTTACAAACGTATGCTATACGTGCAGCCAAAGAGCTCCGGCGATTTTTTTTCCTTTTATACTTCACTGGCTTCACACTGGGCTTTCAGTGAGTGAGTTATCTCACCCTGATGGGAGGAATCACGTGTTACGCGACCTTCTGACGCCATTCACTCAAACGTTGCCTGCCTGCGTACTGTTTATGAGGCCCAACAAGGCCGAAACAGCTGTCCAGTACTGGCATGGCGACGTTTGAGTTACAAACATATGCTATACGTGCAGCCAAAGAGCTCCAGCTATTTTTTTCCTTTTATATATATATATATATATATATATATATATATTAACACTCATCACGTTCACTCTTCAATATATTCGTAGCCTATGTCGATATGATTTACAGATGCTTACTTGAAGCGTCTCAAGGCTAGGGGTAATGAACCGGAAGAGATTCAGAAAAAAATGGCCAAGGTGCGTGTCACACTAAATTATAAAATAAAGAGCTTGAAAAAAAGTATTTTCGTCGTCATGACTTTTTCTTCATCTCCTACTGACAATAAGTCCCAGGAGTCTACCTATGGCTATCCGGCTTGAGGGAACCTCAAGGCCTCAGCCTCTGAGGTAACCCCAAGACCTGCAGTTAGCCTCACGGCCTCAGCCTCTGAGGCAACCTCAAAACCCTAAGTCCTGAGGTAACCTCAGATGTCCCATAATATCTCAAGACCTCAGACATTGAGGTTACCTCAGGAATGGATTTTCAATAGGGCGGGTATCATCTGTATGGTTTCTGGGCATTGTGCTCCATAAAAATATCAGGTGGCAACATCATATTCATTTCGTTGAAAGCAGACGTCTGGTGTCTTCACACTTGCTAAGCTCAGATGCTGTTAACGTTGTGTGTGCTACGCCCTTATGCACTCACACATCACATATGTCCTCGACGTTTGTGGTCTCATATATACCTTCAACCCGTTCTCCTGACTCAGATGCAGACACTGCAGATTAGCACCTCTGAGTAGCACCAAACCTACCATGACCCCCCCCCCCCCCCTTACCTTCACCCCACCTTCCGAATTTTTTTTTTCAATGGCGCAGATACATTTATATTGTAATGTATTGAAAAGACATTAACCACACAGAGAACGATCAAAAATGTTTATTGATGTTTTTTTAACAAGGATCGATTTAATGATGCATCTCAATGCGAGGGCTGTATTTGCTCGCTTCATACAAGCAAATAGATATGTTGGTCTGTGTGGCTCAAGGCATATCGCATGTCTGCTTGGACCCTCCATGACCCCCAGAAAAAGGCTCATGACCAGTCAAGGCTCATTTGGGGGTCATGACCCGCAGTTTGAGAAACAAAACTACGCATTCGTTACAACAATAATCTTGCATCCTTCAAAAACACCAACAAACAGGAATTTTCTGTTCATATGTAGGGTGACATGCAATTGATTATTTTTAATTGCTTGCATGTCCCTGCTGCGCAATACCTTTGCTATTTGTTTCTTATACTTGACATGTGTTCTTGGTATTTCTGTTCCCCTCAAACTGTGTAGACATTTGCATTGACTGTGTCTTGGACTATTCAACAGGGCTTGCCCTCTCAGTTCTCTTATCAGTGATCATGGAATAACAATAAAAACAAAAAAATCATCTGAAACACATCTGTGTGACTGATTCTTTTAACAATCTCCTCACGAATGCTCCATGAATGATAGTTCATGTTACCACTACCCTGTTTGCATGGCACATGGTATGCACCTTGAAGATGATGATGTGCACAGAATCAAGCTGTAACAGGCCGAGGAAGTTAAGGTGATGTGGTGAACCTATGAGTTTGTTATTGCCTTGAATGGGCAATCATCACTCACAGGTAAAACTTATTTATGTTGATTACTGCCTCCAAAGTCGAACTATACATTTTTTCATGACCTGCACTTGTCTTTGTATACCGGAGTTCACCCAAATGACTTTCGTAAGGCTTTTTGCAAGAGGAGCCTTTTCGGAAGAAATAGGCCACAAAATCTCAAATTGGAACTCTGACCTTACAGAGCAGTGTTTGTTAGCTGTTGCGGTTTTACAATGTACAGCTTGGGACAAAAGTTGGCGGAACACCATGGTGTCACATTTCTTCATTGGAATGACACGCTAGCATCAAACAAGAGTAGACACACACACACACACACACACACACACACACTCAGACATAGGTAGTCACCCGTTTCTTATTCGATCTCTTGCTGGTAGATGGCATGAGACTGACCCGATGAAGAAAAGGACCAGTGCCGTGAACTTTTGTTCTGGCTGTATATGCTGTTGTGGTGTACTCATACAAATTATTAAAGTTATGAACAAATATGCAAATTCTGAAATTCTGAAGTGCATGCCACTTCTTAGAGAATCTTGAAATTTGAAAACGTTATTGTCGGCTCTGTTCATGAGCGAGATGGTGGGGGGCCCTGGAGCATAGGTCCCGTTATGTCCTACAACCTTGCCAGTCTGGAACGTTGCAGATGAATCATCAATGCGGGTTGGTCCACGCGTGACGGAACCTTATGGTTTTATGGACCTTTCTCCTTTGATGTTCTTCTCTGTAAGAGCACCCGATCAGTTACAAATATAGGAACACTTTAAACATCCACCTTTCAATATTTTTGCTCCTGTGCCTTTTGTCAAATGGCTCTTCGCTGCCTTCTGCATTTCTTCTCTCCATGCATGAAGATCTGAAATCAGTAATTATAAGCAATGTCCTGAATTTTAACACAATTCTCATTTGTTCTATTTTGTTATTATTATTTATTATTATACAGCATAGAAATTCTGAGTAAAAACACAATAGGAATAATTAAGGACAACTAAATATTACTGATAATTGTCGGAACTACGATATTTGTTACATATTTACCGACTTCTGTGTCGAGATAGAACAGGTGATCCAATTAGATAGTCCGAACACGCCACTCGAATTAGTCGGAGATGATGGGAACTGATGTTCTGAGGCTGGAACACTGTGACCTCCTTCTTTCAGAATTAGTCGAACTCGACAGTATGGGTGTACATCAAGCACCAGACTGCCGTTTTGTGCAACTGCATCATTTGCTACAACACCAGCAAAATAAGTGAGCGCGAATGGCATGTGGGTCATTCCACGCCAAAGGATCCAATGAGTGCGCTCGACCTATCACCATTCGAGCCGAAAAAAATTGTGGCACCTCTTGGTTATCTATAATGTAACACGACAAAATATTTATGTTCTAGTGGTAGCCGTTGTCGCTCCAGGCGCCGTTAAACAGTGAGTTCCTTCTAAAAACCACCAATCGCCCGAAAGTTTGTAGCGACGCTCCGGGATCTCCTAGAGACTTGGGGTTTGTTTGAAATTGTTGAAGGTGGTCTATTTTATAATCGCAGCGAAGTTCCCGCCTTTTTACCTTCCCCCGTTATTGCCTGCGGAATCCGTCACGAACGCAATTTTCGGCTAGGTTTGCGATTTTTTTTCGCCTCATGGGTCAGCTGGATGTTTGTGAATATTTTTTCGCTGGTAGCTCTCGTGATGCTGCTCATGCAAAACAATCGTCAGAACTGAGGGTGCAGTTGGTAATGTATTAAAAATTGGTAAAGTAGCATTTTTAGCTAAATCTTCAATGTTCGGAGGCAAAATTCGGAATGAGGAGGTCGGTTTGGAATAATATAGTTTGCGTCATTGTAAGCGAAGAACCTTACCAAAACATATAAAAAAATCTCGAGGGTATTTTTTTCACGTATCACGAGGGTGAATTAGCACCGCGCTCGTGCTTCCGCACTGAATGTCGGTGGCCACTGATAGTTTCCTTTCTCTATTTCCGTGCATGTCTCGTTCATCCGGATAGGTCGTCGTGTTTCTGTGACTTCACACACTCACCAAGTCTTGGTCTTCGACTAGTTTTAGATTGAATGGAACAGTTCAGTTCCTCTTGATTTGTATTTGCGTAAGTTTTACTTACAGCGGTGAGACTTATCTTTTTTCTGTGACTTTTCGTTAGCGTTGCCGTTGCTACAGCCCTGCACGGACCCGGGCCCCCGACCAGGCCTAGCCCGACCCGGCCCGTGGGCAGGGCCAGGTTTGTTACTGGCTGTGTGCTCTGGGCCGTGCCGAGCCCGGGCCAACAAAATACGACAAGACCGCTGGCCGGGCCGGACCCGGGCCGAGAAGAGACGCCAGCACAGCGGGCCCGGCCGACAAACATGTTTCCAAGAGTCAGGCTCGACCAGGTCACGCAATAATCCCACGCAATGGAGGACTATGTCCTGTGCAAATATTTGCAAAAACAAGCAAGGGACACTGCATTATGCATATGATTCGACCCTCTATAACATTCTCATGGTCACTTTACACTGCTCCTTTACTCCTGACTCGTCACGCATTTCACAATCACGTTCCCAAAGCTTGGTGAGAGGAGTAAGGATTGGGAAGAGTTTGTCGACAGCATCCTCACACACAGCAGCCCGCGTGCGTCCTGGATTTTGTTTGGTCTTGTGCTGTTGTGGTGTTAAAGCGACCGTTCTTGTATGTTTGTGGCCGTGTCTTCTCTTCTTATAAATTTACTGATAAATTTGTGTGATAAGCGCTAGAGACTCCTACGTCACGGCTGGAAATACTAGCCCAGGATCTGCGCGCTGAGTCACCGGGCCTGGGCGGGCCAGGCCATGCTCTATTCACTGGTTCATCGGGCAGGGCCGGGGCGAGCCGCATAAAATCATGAAGGGCCGGGTTGGGCCATTTTTCGATGCGCCCGTGTCGGGTCGGGCCCGGAAAAGTCAGCCAGTGCAGGGCTCTAATAGTTGCCTCTCACCCCACCATGTGTCTTGTTTGATAGAACAGCCCGCACGACCCACGCATACGCTGCCCTCCTATCCTTGCCTTCAGGTAATTTGGTTCAGATGTTAATAAAAGAAACCTACCTGGCGGAACTGCAGAGATCATCCGAGCTTCCTGATGGTCTCGCTTCCTCCAAGTGCACAGACTGATCGACGAACGCGACGCCGAATATTTGTACTCGACGCGTCGCGTCCAGCCGTAGCGAGACGCAGATTCCTTCGCGGAGACGTGGCAATGTATAAGTCGGAAAAAAAAATTTTTCTCGCGCTTATCAAAAAATACCCTCGGGATTTTTTTGTATGTTGTATGGGAAGGTCCGTCGCCTACAATGACGCAAACATTATTTTTCCAAACCGACCTCCTCATTCCGAATTCCGCCTCCAAACATTGAAGATTTAGCTAAAGATGACTACTTTACGAATTTTTATTACATTACCAACTACACCCCGAGTTCTGACGATTTTTTTACATGAGCAGCAGCACGAGAGCTACCAGCGAGACAATATTCACGAAAATTTAGCGGACCCATCAGGTGTAAAAAAATCACAAAATCACACAAAAATTGCGTTCGTGACGGGTTCCGTAGGCAATGACGAGAGAAGGTATAAAGACGGGAATTTCACTGCGATTATAAAATAGACCTCCTTCTACGATTTAAAACAAATCCCAAGTACCTAGGAGATCCCGGAGCGTCGCTACAAACTTTCGGGCGATCAGTGGTTTCTACAAGGAACCCCCCCCCCTTTAATGGCGCCTGCAGCGACAACGGTTACTACTAGAGCATAAATATTTTGTCATGTGACATTATACATCCCTTGGAGTTGCCACGATTTTTTTCGGCTCGATTGGTGGTAGGTCGAGCGCACTCATTGGATCCTTTCGCGTGGAATGACCCATGTATTAATGTAACAGAGCATGGGACGTACTTACCAGCTTCAGAATTGCACTCGTGCGTCTTAATTGACTCATTTCTGTACATTCATCTGGTGCTGCTGTTTCCTGGGCTGAGAGAGTGCAGCTTAGAAAAAGTGGACTTGCACTTGTTGCATCTGTAGTAACAGAGCGACCCATGGAACAATTTTGTACAGACGCCCTCATCTTTTCAACCCAGCATGCAACTCGCAGGCGTTACTGAAACGTTCCCTCACCTGGTGAACATTGACGAGAGTCTAGTGAGGAACTTGAACGGAAGATTCAGCAGATCTGCTTCTCCACTACCACAAATTGCACCCTCAAGCAAACCGATCTGCTAGCGCATGCGCACGCGAAGCGAGCAGACGGCAAGGAGGCGGCTGGCGGCGACAATGAACGACACGTGACGTCACTGCTGGCGCATGCGCAGCGCAACACATTTTCCTCTCCCGAAGGCCAAGTGAAAACTGCGGGCGTTACCGGCGGCGTCTCGTCACACTTGGCTGTTGTGTTGTGCAGCATGGTTTGCAGCAGGCTGTGACTTTGTTTTCTCGATTTTGTGTATTGTAGTTTCGAACACTGTCAAAATGTACTTCGTGTACGTCGCATTTGAAATTGACAGGGAGCGTTCAGTCACGACGCCTGACTGCATGAAAGGCTTCGATCCGGAGGACGTGCATACCCATGTAGCACATGGTGGGATAATAGACGTCTAACCCGGGAATAAGTTGAGACTTTAGGGCTAGCTCTAAAAGTAGACGTCTACTAGACCTCTACGGGGTTAGATGTTTAGTGAATGTCTGCATCTAGATGTCTACTAGACCTCTACGGGGCTTTACATTTAGTAGACATCTCAATTTGGAAGTCTACTGGTCCTCTCCGGGGTTATACATTTAGTAGACATGTCGTGGCTTTTTTTTTCTTTTTTTGCTGTGCATGGGGGATATGTAGAGGTCAAATACGTGGAAAGGTCGCCAGGTTGGTGACAGCTACGAGGACCTGCTGCTCCGCATTCGTTTGCTGAGGCTGCAGGCAAGGCCGGTGAGAGGGGGGGGGGGGGCAGCGGGGGATGGGGCCCGCATAACCAAGGCTATCGGTATCGTGAGGAGGGGGTCCCGGGCATGACCCGTCCCCAGGGCCTATAATTACGTTCGCTGTCCCTGGTTGCAGGCAGTGCACACTGAAACACGTGGTCACTGGGACACTGGAGTAGTCACAGTCAAAGAGTGACAGTCAACGTCGAGCCCAGCCTGTGTCTGTCAGAAATCGTTGCAGGGCGTCTGCCGCAAAGCGTTAGGATGGTGGATTGTTCCATAGCCCTAGAAGAACTTTCAGATACTTTCGTATGCGGGTACTATTTCGTATTTGGAATTAACCTTGAAATTGTTCTACTCTGTTTGGCTACTGCTGTCTCCTACCTACTGCACTGATCCAACGGGGAAGTCCCTTTATGTTTTTCTTTTTTTTTCTGCCAATAAATTCCTCCACCGGTGATGGAGTTAGCAGACAAGCTGAACCAGAGCCGTGTATGAGCTCGGTTTTTTGCAGCCCTCTCTCCCTCTCTTCCCCACTCCCCTCCCGCGCATGGGATCTCAGGAAAACCAGTTCCATCACCGAGCTCGGAAATGCGACGCGCAATAACTGTAGAAGAAAGATTACCTTTTTTAAAGAAAGCAAGTGGTTCAGGTAGCATTGCATAAGCACACGCAAAAAAGCATGTTTTCACACAAAGCGAAGTATCTGCAGCAGAAGTGGAGACGAAAGAGGAGACCATTTGGAGCAATACGCAAGATAATTAGCTTGTGAGCCGTTCTTGTGCTCTCCAGTTTTTGAATATAAACGGTGAGCACAAAGTACACATGAGAGACCGAAGGAAATCATCGTAACGCTCATGTCAGAGCGTCGCACGTTCAAATCACGTCTTCGCAATTACGCAGCAGTTTACAAGAAATGGAGCTGCAGGTGCCAACCAAGGAGACCACATAGCTCCTGAAACCACCGAGTTAGTTGAACAAGGAGGAGTTAGCTGAAAGAAGACAAAACACACACACAAACACATTTGCTTCGTGTTGCACGAGCACATCCACAGCTTTCGATGCACTAGTAGTATCTGAAGGTGGTCAATGAAATAATAGTGTAGCTGCACTGAAGATGGAATTACAATCGTCAAGGATGCCTTTAAAATTAACCGCCCACAACCAGCAAACTTCCCTCCTACAGTCCGAGGCTCCGAGCGAGCTTCCGAGTTTCGACAGAACAGAAGAAAAAACCGAACTCCTCTCTGACTCCGTGCATCTCCCGCCTCTCGCCTCTCCTCTCTGGTTTACCCTCTCCCCCTCTCTTTCGACCAGCGCAGCGCCCAGACTTGTACAAAATACTGCGCAAAAGTATTTAAAATAAGATACTAAATACTCTACGGAAAAAGTATTTAAAATAGAGTACAAAATACTCAAAACTGAAAGTAATTTGAGTAGAGTACTAAATACTCTAAGAAGTATTTAAGATACTATGTAAAGTACTTTAGTATTAGCAGTAAGTGAAACGTGTATTCTGAACGTAGCCTTACAAATGAAAGGAATAAACTTCATCAGCCATGCATATCTTTCATTTGCAACGTCTTGGTGTCAAGTAATGTTTGGTGAACTTTGGTGAACCCAAGTAAACTTTGTTGATATGTTCTGACCCAAAACTTCGTAATCCCTCCTGTATGTCGGTTCGGCTCTTTCAACCTCTGGTACGTGTTTATTGCTTTGATGACCAAGGAAATAAATGCCGGGATTATCTTGTACCTAATCCCCTGGTGATTCACCTGGCAATATGAATAGGAACGGTTTTCTGACGAAGCTGGCTATTGAGAAGCAAGGCCAGGCTTGGGACCAGCCTATTGTACAACAGGATAAACGACAGATTCGCGAATTCCCGAAAAAAAGAAAACAAAGCAAAAGGGGGTTAAATTCCAGCGAGCTGAAAATCTCGGCACGGCGGGAAGCGTGCTGGATATGGCTTGACGAGGAGGAAAGTATTTTGAGTACTGAGTAGCAAATACCGAAAAAAGTATTTTAAATACATTAAAAATACTTGTCGCAAAAAAGTATTAAGTAGAGTACCAAAATACCGGAAAAAGTATTTAAAATACTGTATTTTGAGTACGTACTCCAGATACGTACAAGTCTGGCCCAGCGCCGCCTAACTTCTGCACCACGTGACCATCTCCTTTTGAGTTTGCAAGTCTGTGCAAGCGGTTTTCGCGCTGAGAGCCACCTCGTTCGCGTTGGAAAAAGTCCGCGTGATTTCAAATGTTTCTGAGCAATTCCTTCATGGTACAGGTGTTGTTGTAACTTCATACTGAAGCTCTTACTTCTAGCTATTGTTTTTGCAATCTGTGCAACATTGTACTGCATGATGAAAGATGCAAGTCATTGAAAAGGTTAGCCAGCTGTAGGACTCGAACCCACATCTTCTGGATTACTGCCTCAGAACATCAGTTCTCTCATGTTCAACAATTGTACTGCATGCACGTGAAAGCGTTTCAGGCCGGTCGCCGGTGGTTTAATCTGTTTAATCTCTCGGTTGTGGAACGTCGAAGTTCGCGGTTGTCTTGGATGCTAGTTCCGAATCTGAAGCTATTCCCGGGTCCGTTTACAGGATTTCAGCCATTTTTCACGTAAGTAGACTATGTATCGGATATGCTTTTGTGAATGACAGGCCCCATTCCCGTTCTTTTTTCGGTTTTGCAGGCATTGTGAGCGCTGATACGGAGATCGCAAGATGCAATGCGATGTGACTGTTACTAACCGCTCTCTGCGCAAACGGTACGTTACATATTTTCATGACTCCTTCGCACCGACATGCACTTCTAGCAATGTATTTTGAAATGGTGTTTCTTGCAGGATAAGTCCGTACGAAGCGGCAGGCAATGGATGGAGTCGTCGCGAGCTACTAATGGAGCTCATTCTCGCCGACGTTTGATCAAGAAAGGCAAACTGGACGGAGAATCAAGAGTCCCCGAGCCTACGAAAAGACAGAAGAACACCATCGCCGAGGAGAAGACTGCTTAAAGTAAAATGTTTAGTCGTCGTTATTCATTGGTTGGACATTGCGGATACGTGCCCCATGAGTTTAAGCTTTGTTCATTACAGCGTGCGTGTTGATGATCAAAGGTACGCTTTCAAAGACATGTAAGTGCTGACCCTAGTAGCACAAAACGTCGCGGAAACGTCTTTATTTGGTCAAATTAGGGTAGAAGACGATAAGGACGTCAACGCGACGTCTAGAAGCCGTAATTTATAGTATGTTTATAAGACGCGCCGATTTAACGTTTATAATACGTCTTCGGCGTCTCTGTTGAAGAGATATCCTAAAGGAAGACCTCCCGTAAACGTCTTCCGTTCACGTTTGCAAGAAGTACCGAGTATCCGTTTATAATACGTCTTCGCCAACTGTGTTCAAGACGTATCTTAGACGAGGACGATTTGTGTGCACTGAATAAGTTTACTTTCGGTGGACCTACTGATTGTCTCAAACCAAAAGCAGTAGGAAACACAGGCGTTGAGTTGACGGTGAGTTAATACTCCCAGAAATTTCCCACTTCAGTGTTGTTTGTGTGCGTAATTGAAATAAACTTAGACACTTCACCCTCCATTTTGACTCAGAGGCGAGCACGGCTATCGTGTTTACGGGAGTTTTTAAGACGAGCAATGTATAGTATCTGTTTTCCCTTTGCAAGGGAATAGACCACCTCTACGCTCTGGTTCCCCTACGTGTAACGCCGTGGAGGGAGCCTGCTGTTCTTACGGTGGGAGGACCTCTGCTAACGCGGTCCACCGCGGTGAACCGCGTCTTCGATTTTGGCCAAAATGCCACGTGGCAGTGCTGCTTGCTGTTCTACTTGGAGAAACAGAAAATGGAACGTGTGGTGACGGTGACTGAGGTTGAAAAATGAAAAAAAGGGGCAGATCTCCGGAAAACTGTACCCGGTGGATATCCACAGGGCTGAATTTTCTCACATTCCAATTAGTGTTCTAAACATTTTTTGAACGTCTTCAAGACGGCCACAAACACGTCTTCAAGACTCGGGAAAGCGTCAACTTATCCGGGGGTAGAAGACGTTATGTAGATCAGATTGAAGACGTCTCCAAGATGAAAATGTGGTTGTGGCTAGACCTTTCCTCGACGTTTACAAAACGATTTGTGCTACTAGGGGAATCAAGTTTGTGCTGTAATGGGTTTCTGTTTCGTGTGGTTTCTCGTAAGCGATCCCCATCTCGATGATGAATGCTCACGCTTCTGAAAGCCATGTAAATAACAGTTGTGTGAGGCTGTTCTGATACTGATACTGAATACTGATACTGAATTTGAGGACAGCGCCAGAGGCGCAGTGCAAACGAATGGATTTGGACCTTCCTGTGGCAACATCACAGCGCATTTAGGTAGCAAATTGCCGACTGGTGTTTACACCAGGGTCATTTTACGCAGAAGGGTCCGAAGGTCCTACGCCCCCAGTTCTTTATAAAGAAAACAAATGGTGCGTCTTCGCAATTGCGGTTGACGGAACAACGACAGCGCCTCACAGCTCCACCCTATAGTGGCTAATTTTAACGTAGAGGGATTGCAATACAGTGGCAGTACTATTTCGAATGCCCAAGACTAATGCATCCCTCCCTTTCTCCGGCCGCGCTGCGGGCAGTCGAAAGAATAGGAAGAACAATTGTGACTGAGGAGTGTCAGCACGCATATGACGAGTTTTTTGTGTTACACAATGTACAAAAGAAAGCTTTCCGTGAACTAACTGGGCTGTGCCTGCGATCGATGCACTTGGATTCTAGTTCTGTGTTCTAAATATATATATAAATATGCAAATAAGGGTACATGTGCAGATAATCAAAACATGCACTATAAATATTCTATATCCCCAAAGGATAGCCTGCCATCTTCGAAGGGTGTAGGATAAACGGACGAAATGTCCACGGACAAAAATTTCGATCTAGTCAATCTTTCATATAAATGCAAACGATACGACCCTTCTAGTGCATGTCTATGTCCTCTTCTGACTTAAGGACATAGACAATAGGCGAAACAAAAATAATAAATAATAGAAGAAGCATATTTTTAGCGGGAAAGTATGCCGCAATATCGGCGGCTCATATGTTAACATCTTTATTGATATCTAAAAGCACATCTGAGCACTTCCCGTTTTTCATAACGATGATGTCCCTTGAATGGCTAGAATATACCGTAAACTCTATCGTGGAGCTCATCCGATAAAGTGTCTCCTATCGATGGAACAGCATTCCGTGAAATGTCCTGGAATCGCAACACATGTGTCTAAAAAAAAAGCACCACTTTCGTACTTCAAGTAATGAACGCACATAAGAGAATCAGCATGTCTTATTATCAACAGTTGCTTTTAAATTACCCTCGGCCTGACGCGCCGGATGGCTCCAAAATATTCGAGTACGTTAACCATTGCCAACAAATACCGTTAGTACCAGTAGACCCCTCATTTGATCATTTTTATGTCTAATTGTTGCGGAAATCTTTAATGCATCTAAAATTACTGGCGGATGAACATTTCGTGGTGCTGTGTCGACTTCTTGTTTTGCGAACTTTTGGTTCGCATGATCTGCGCAAGAAGAAACATGCAGCAGGCTGCAAACGAGAACCGCGCAACGCACGTGCAGCCTCTTGCAGCAACCTTGAAGAACTCCCGGTAAAATATCTCAGCTGGATAGGGAGCCCTCCTTTCTTCCCTGTTACTAAACCGTAATCGGCCATCAAACGCCTCCATGTGCTGTGCGGGCAACTGCTGTGCTCCTTCTTGCGTGTTGTTGAATACGGCTCGAACAAAGCAGAGGCAAGTGGATATTAGTGCCAGCTCTTCTCATGGGGTTTCTTTGCAATGGTGAGGTCAAGTGAGGTATTAACGGATGCCAAGGCTGCTTGCAACGAGCAAGCGCCAGAGCAGGTAAAGCGCGCGACCAAGTCATGACGCTATTTTGCATGGTGATTTTGCGCTGTAGAAAAAAAAAAACGGATTGCCAACATCAACATACGGAAGCTTCGCCGATAGCTTGCCGCCTCTTCTAGATTGCGATGCCGGCAACATCTTGGTAAGAACGCCTCTCTGTTTAATTCATTTTACCTTTGTTTAACTGGATGTGAACGTCCGTTGCACTGTGTGTGAGAGGTTTGTCAATGTGCCTACACTTCTGGGGCAAACTCGGTGTGGATCTGCCTTTGGCCGCCACTTCATTCTCAAATGGACGGCTCTAGTGGGTCTGACGGACATTGCTGTCGAACTGCAACATAACTATTACGCGCAATCTCTGTTTTAGCATTGTGCAAACTACACAAGGAAGTGCGGCATCTTTGTGACTTATATCATAAGTCGTAGGGCTGCACAACCGTCAGACATCTTTTTTTAATAGCGAAGCGAATAATTCCAATTATAATTCAAATTCTGAATAGAAAAATAAATTTCAATATTCTAATTTCCGAATAATATATATATATATAAAAAGGAGGATGCCACTACAGAAACGGATGATGCCTAAATGAACATCAGATATATTTGATGATAAACATCAGATTTATGATTGTGGATTCTCGTTTCTGTAATTATGTTTACAAAGTGAAGAAGTTCAGTGGTATCCCTAATGATTCATGTTTGTTTGTTTGTTTTTTTACTTAGCTCTGATTACTTGTACAGCTTGGGACAAAAGTTTACGGAACACTAGGGTGTCATATTTCTCCATTGGAGAGACGCCCTAGCAGAAAACACGAGCGGACACACATACTGGGAGGTGGATAACACAGCCGGTCACCCGTTTCTTATTCGACGTCTTCCTTATATCTAACAGGGGGCCGCTCGGATGAAGGAATACGCCAGTAACGTGTTCCGTAAACTTTTGTCCCAAGCTTGTACATCTCGTGTAATCTTAGAAATCTCATTACACTATTACTGTGGATTGCCTTGCTATTCGCTACGCACGGACCTAATATATACACTGATGACGGTGTTCGGACTGTGTGTTCCGCAGTTCTACGCGGAAATAACGGGTGTCGATGAGGGTTTTTTTTTGTCTTTTTTAATGGAGGTGCCTTTCGGTGCTGTGTGTAACGCTCTTCACATGTCCAGTTATTCCCTGTTGTCGTTAATTTCCCGGTTTGAGTTGTGTGGATGGACGGGCTTTGTCGTCGAGGGTGGGGCATATTTCCAAAGGGTATTGTCGAAAAAGGATTTGCGGATAATGAAAGGAAGGCGGGGTTCAGGCGTGAAGGTACGTAACTCGTTTCACGCGTTGCACTTTTTTTTGTGAGCGGTCCTTCACAGTATAATGCTCTCAGTAAATTTTCCAAGGCGTATTTACGATGACGACGTCAAGGACTACATTGATATTGATCCGGATGTGCCAGTCATCGAGGCAGCGAAGATCATGGTGCAAAAAATATAAACTAAAAAAAAATAAGTTACGGAAAGAAATTGTGCGCCTGTGGTGAGTAGTCAATGTGTGGAAATTGTTATATTTGTAAGACCTAATGCCTATTCCTCATAAACTTTTCTCTTCCATTACTTCAACACAAAGGCTGTGTTTCCAACGTTACGGTCCTACGATAGGATTCTGGAAAAAGGGAAGCCTATCAGCCGGAAAGTTCGCCGATTTGTTGTGTGCGAGCTCTTCTAGGCGTGCATGAAGGTGACATAGTAAGTATTTCTAGCGCTTTCGCATGATCTCTTAAAACCGGTGAACCTGTCAAGCGCGTTGGCGTGGCGCAACTAATACCCCTGTCACACGGGCATTTCGATCCTTCTCGAATCCGATCTGCATCGAACTTCCCGAGCACGCTCGAGTTTTGACGCTGCTACACGGCCACTTTCAATGCGCATTGATTGATGCGCATAGGCAAATGAATAAACGGAACTCATTAATTTCGCGTTTCCTATATAACAGCGATATTAGTGGTAATTTATCGTATACCGATGTAAGCATCATTTGTAGCTTCGCGCGCATGTCCGTCTTAAGTTATGACAGTTCACCGGGGTCGAGGATGCAAATGGCGGCCGTCGAGCCGTCTTGAAATTCTCAATCCTGTTATGGGAACTGTCTTGAGTCAAGCAGGATCCAAGTTCGATCCTGCTTGGAAGCGGCCATGTAGCACCATCCGATCTGCATTGGGTTCAAGCAGGTTCGGTCGAGCAGGATCGAAAATGCCCGTGTGACAGGGGTATAACTAGCAGCACTTATCTTCGGTACCCAGGCTCCCCTCACAGCGACTCTATCACGAGATGGTGGACACATTGGTAACAAAATATCATCACCTTAAGGACCTTATGGGAGAGGGAATGGTATAATAACCACTTGCATTTATTAGGCTGCTAAGAATTACATTACTGTACCTGTGACTTAAACACACTTAAACTGTGCGACAATGTACTTGATTCGTCACCCTAGAAATACTCGTATTTTTAGATTTCTAGGGTTTCTAGGGTTATTTTTAGAAAGAGAGAAAAGAAAGTCTGGTGACTTTCTATTGTGCTGCACCCTGTTATAGTCACCGACCGATTTTTCGGACGTGATGGAGTCACGAAATTCGTCCGAAATATTGAGCAGTATGAATAAGTAACCGACATCGAAAATCGACTTTTCCTATAAAACCACCGCTATAAAGTGGACTAGAAAGTTCTCTGTGTCTGTTTAGCAGACACAGAGGCCATGCAGAGTCGCACAATCATCTGACATGGCACCTTAAGTAACTCAATCGCCACGATCAACAACCGCATCCGCACCTAATCGTCGTCGCCCAGCGCATCCGTTGATGCACAGCAAGAACCGTCACGAACTCCGACTGTCAGTCAACGTGCTACGAGGAAGAGAAAAACGGGCAGCAGTCCCGTTTAAAGTCTGATCTTCATTTGTTTTGTTGCAGTTGGGATGCATAGCATAATAGCGTCTATGCCTATTCGCGTGTATCCATTTCTCAGCACCCTCTGGTTGCTGAATGACGTCGTCTTTCTAGGATCAACAGTGTCGAGGTGATATTCGAGAACGACGATGAGTTCGGAGAACTGTTAAGCACTCCGAATGTAACGCAGACGAACGGTGGCGTAGATATGAAAAACATCGGGGGTGCGCTCCTCAACCCCAATCAGAGAGAAGGGTTAAGACAGGTTGTGGGGAAATTCGCTCACTGTTTCTCACAGAAATCGGGCAGATGCCGAGTAGATACGCATAGTATAACTTTGATGCCTGGCCAGAAACCTAAGTCTACGTATTCGTACAATGTGCCTATCGCGCTTAGAGACGAAGTAGAGCGGCAGATACAGCAACTTCTCGAGTGGGATTTCATATGCCCCACAGGGAGTGTATACACGCACCCTATAGTATGCGTCGCGAAACGGGATGGTCCGTCCGAATGTGTATCGATTATAGGCAATTGAACACAGTCCCAGAACCCAATAGTTTTCCCATGGACAACGCCACTGAACTATTGTACGAGGTAGCCAAAGGGCGTTACATCACCACTCTGGATCGAACATGCACACATTGGCAAATCGCACTGGATGACGAATCTCAGAGGCTGTTGGCTTTCACGTCCCCGCACAGTCTATATGCCTGGAAACTCATGCCATATGGATTGAGGAACGGGTTGTGGGAAGGGTTGAGGCGACGTCTCAGCGCGTCATCAATGAAGTTCTCCGCACACACGGCACGCACTCGCCTCACCCGGACAGAGTAAAGGCAATACTCAGCCTCGAGCCGCCTAAGACAAAGACAGAATTGCTCAGTGCCCTCGCAACTATTATCGTGACTACATCCCTCACCAATCAGAAGTGGTTCGACCAGTTTCGACAAACAAAAGGGTGCCGAATAATATACCTTGGGACGAGGAAGCGGACAATGCGTTCCGCAAAATGGAAACGGCGCTCCCGGCGGACCCGAACCTGGCTGCACCCGACACAAACAGGGGGTATGTACTGGCGACCGATGCGACTCAGCGAGCTATCGGGGCGCGTCTCTCTGAAACAGTAGACAGCGAAGACATGCCGACCGTATTTTTCAGCAAAAACGCTCACGCGGACACAATCACGATGGTCGACGATAGAACATGAAGCGTATGCAACCGTCTGGGCATTAAGGCGTCTGGCCACGTGGTTGTTTGGGGCCAAAAACAAGCTGATAACTGAACACAACCCCCTCACTTTTCTCTATGGCTCAGCATCCCCTAGTGCACGTTTAACACGTAGGGCGCTTGCGTCGCAAAAATATTATATTGCGATCATACATATTCGAGGAAGATTGAATAAGTGTTCCCATGAATTATACAGGGTAGACGATACTTCTGAAGTAGCGACAGGGCCAACCTAGAGTCTACATATATTGTTGTACATAATGGTAAATTGCGGGTATAGCAAATAGTCTATGAAATGGCCTGGTGGGCCTTAGAATGTCCAGGGCTGAGTCCTATCCTGTGTGCGTGTGTGTGTTGTGAATGTGGCTCAACGTTGCAAGCGGTGCAGTGTGAAAAATTCAGGATTCTGGTAGATTTTAAATGTCCCGCGACATCAAGTGCCTAGGAACATTCTTGGTGGGTAGGTGTCAGAATCTGAAGTGTGTTAAATAGGTGAAGCGAGCAAGAGACGTGGAAATACGGGATGTTACCGTACGACTGCAGACAGAAAGAGAAGTGTCTAGACTGCGTATTATTCCCTGTTGCATCCCATCCTCAAACAGTACTGCGCCCTTGGCAAAGAACGCCTGCTGCAGACCACCAGCTGGAACAAAGGGTTCCGGGCAACCGGCTGCGATCGCCCGCCCTTTATAATGCGAACCCAAGGCGGTAGCGGGCAACTTGCGCTTGGACTTCGTCGGAGAAGCCGGGAATGCTCATTGTCATCCTCGAATTGCATTTTCTGTTTTTACAGTACATAAATGTTGCTTGTTTTTGCCCAGTTGCAATCACCTCCTTCCTCATCATAAAAGAAACTTCACTCTCAGCAATAAGTTCCTCCAGCTGTGACACACTGTCAATAGCCAGCAAATGAGAGAGTGTTTTCACACAGCATCACAAGGCACACGCCAATTGGTTCATTAACAGACAGATACTTCCCTAGTATGGCTGGCCAACAACGGCAAGCCGGTTTTCGTCACCACCACCACCACCAGTATGACTGGCAAGTCTAGAGTAGTATTGGATCAGCTCAAGTAGCCGGCAAGTCACGCAGTCATCTGGACGCCGTTAATTAGCAATTAGAGCAATTTGGGACCCCTCACAGTAAGTAGGCTCATTCAGGGAGTCATTACACTAATTGGGGTGCATCTAAGACGTGTCCAGACCACTGTGTGAGTTGCCGGCTGCTTGAGCTGATAAAAATAAAAAATAGGTAAAAACAAAAAGATAGAAATAGAAGGGAGAGAAATAATTTATTCGAAAATCAACGATGCCGTGGCGAAGAAACCGCTCCGCGTTGACCAGCGCTTGTTGGCGTCGGGCAGTTGCAGAGATCGACGACAGGTGGCCACTTAGTTGCAAGGCATCACACCAGATGGCGCCACCATCATAGCTCTATGCGAGAAAGACAGACAACAACAAGGTACTAGCGGCAGGTAAAAATGGCAACACTGCTAAACAAGTCTAGGCATACGAGAGAAAAGGTCTAACCGCTACTGCTAAACAGCATGAAGAAAACAGTACACAACGGGGAAAAAGCTTAGGGAGGCGATCGGTTAGGCCTAACCACAGCGTCACAACACTATGCAGCTAACACAAGGCGGGAACCGCAAAACTGGCGTCAACACGAACAAAAGGCTTGCTCACCGCTAAACAAGTCTAAACATGCGCGTACTTAGAGAAAAGGCTTAACGTGAGTGCGGTTAAACATCATCAAATCACTCGCTCGTCACCGCTAAATACGGGGGCACGGCAAACATGCGAGAAAAGGACGTGGTAAAACAACGCGGCAAATCACTCACCTTTTTCCCCGCGGCGACGGGTGCGACTGCTCCATCCGAGAGGCAGGGAGAAACTGAGCGGACGTGGGGACTGCGGAGCAACCGAGCGCACGTCTGCTCTCCTCGACAGCCAGCGAGCAACTGACTGTAGCGACGCGACGCGGCAGCTACGCATGCGCGCGCTCCTAGCGCCCTCTGCGCCGCCCGCACGCCCGCGGGCTGTTTCGGTTCCGGCTCTCCGCTCCTCAAGCTGCGCGCGAGCGCTTCTAGCGGCGACGGGTGGCTTCTCAGTTTCGGTTTCGCTCTCCTTTCTTTGCGCGCGTTTATCTGTATAAAGGCAGCGCACACCGCGCTCGCGTCATCGTTCTGGCCAATACGTGGAAAACACCATGTGTGGTTTATTGTGCATTTCTGTACGAGTCTCAGTCTCTTCTTTTTGTTCGTGCAAAGTCTTCGTCAAAGTTTTCTTCGTCGTTCAGTCTCTTCTTTTCTTCGTTTTCGTTTCCGTCATCCTTTTCGCTGTATCTTAAGCGTCCCCTCCATGTGCGGCAAATCTGTGTCCGTTGCGAACGTGCTGAGGAACCTGAACGACGTGGTGGACAGGCCTCCGTCACAAATTTTCTACGTACAGAAATATGCTTTGCCGAGCATGCAGGACGAATTTGGGGACTCTGTAAAATTTACCAAGGAGCTACCGCGAGAGTGGGACACGTCGCGCGCTACGCTGATCGTCGTCGACGATCACATGACCGACGCCGGTTCCTTGAAGGAGGTGACCGATCTTTTCATTTGGGGTTCTCACCATGCCTACGCGTCGATCTTCTTACTCGTTCAACACATCTTTTTCGACAGTAGCCATTTTAGAACTATATCCTACAACGCCAGTTACGTCGTCCTGTGGCGCACCGTGCGCAGCGTGCACCAGATGGAACATTTCGGCCAACAGCTATTTGGCAGAAAAAGATTGGAGTATTTTCTGGACGCATATAAACAAGCAATGTCGTCGCCCCACGCTTATTTACTCGTGGATCTTCACAGCTATACGCACGAGGACCACAGGTTGCGTAGCAATATCTTTCCGGGAGAGCGTCAATATATCTACGCTCCGAAATTAATGTCCGCCCTCACCTCACTTTACTGAAAGTACTCTCCACTCTACCCCCTCCACGCCGTCGCGCCGTCTTGAGATGGTCTTCTTCGTCCGACATGAAACACCTCTCCGAAATTTGCGTCAATGTATTGAAGGGAAAGGTGACTCTAGCTCCAGACACGTTCGCGCGTTTGAAGAAGCACAAACGCTTCTTACGACGGCTCGCCTACAAAAAGATTCACAAGAATCTGCAACGTTTGAAGCGCTATCTGTCTCAGCAGCGAGGACAGGGCGTTCTTTCGTCGATGGCTCCTCTCCTACTTTCTGCCGTGTTGAATCTTTTCGCCAATGGCCAAGAAAATTGAAGTGACCACCTGCTCCATCGTAAACATTCTTTCCTCGAAGGAGAGTGACGACGTCAAAGTGAAACTCATACTGCAAGCACTGTATCGCATACTCAAGCAGTACTAATTAGACCTCTACGACAATAAAAACAAGGCGTCCGACGCTACAAATGACTTTGACTATTCGCTCCTCTCTCCAGAGGTGGACGAAGAGGAAGCAGAAAGGGTCGTCTCGGAATTAAAGAAGGTTCTTTCCTGGGATCGCGAGGGTTGTGTCTCCGTGTCGGGCAAGCCCATCAGACACTCCTCCGTTTACGAACTCGTCAATTACTTGCTGCAACGTAAGACGGGAAAGAAACCTTCCTGGCTCCTTAAAGTCTCGAAACTATTGAGCCTGATATCTCTGCCCAAATCTCGCGAGCCTCAACAGCAGCAGCAGCAAGTCTCCATTGCGTGGACGACTTATGGAGGGATATGAGAAACAAGCGGGTGGTTTGGGGCGTGTGGACCGCTATAGAAAAGCGCATCACTCGAGCAAAAAGAAGGCTCTTGCCATTCTCAGAAAGCTGGATGCCTACACGCTTCACCATCTGGTGAGAAGAAAGTTTAATAGGAGACACATCATCGCGCTCAAGATCCACGACGATTGGCAAATGGACCTCACCAACTTTTCAAATACAAGAGATTCAACGGTGGCTACCACTACATACTCGTGGCGATGGATTCCCTCTCCCGCTTTCTGCGCACCCTCCCGGTAAAGATGAAACGCCCCGCCGAAATGAAAAGGGCCATGATAAGACTTTTTCGGGGAGGTACGCACCTACTCGCATCTTTTGCGACAGAGGAGGAAAATTCTACAACAAGACCGTCAAGGAGTATCTGGCACGAAAGAATGTCCAATGTATTCCACCTTCTCTCCAGTAATCAAAGCATCGCAGGCAGAACGCGTGATACGCACTTTACGCGACATAATATTCCGTTATTTTAGAGTAACCGGAAAATACCACTTCGTTTCCGCGCTTCCTAGGATCGTGCGTGACTACAACAACACCAAACACAGGACTTTGGGCATCAGCCCATCCGAAGTCACACCCGAAAACGAATTGGAGCTGTTCAATAAGATAAATGCAAGCCCGTCGTATCCTCCGTGAAAAACAAGCTCAATGTGGGGGATAAAGTGAGGGTCCTACTACACAAAAACAGTTTTTCATAAGAGCTCGGAAGGGAGTTGGTCGTCTCAGATTTTCGCCGTCTCCCGCCTGAGAGACACCTCCCCTCCCATCGTGCACCAGGAAGATTACCGGGGTAAGGAAGTGGATGGATCTTTCTACCCGGAGGAGGTACTCGTCGTAACCCGAGACGCCAATCAGCCTTGGCCAGTAACGAAAGTGCTGAGAAAGAAGCAAGTGAACGGTCAGAGCTTCTCCTTGGTTCGCTGGTTCGGTCACAACAAAGAACACGACAGTTGGGTTCTGAGCAGCGACGTGGTCAAGATTGGGAAATGACGTCAGTCATCTACGTCCACCTGCTATCGAACGCCAGCATGGACAAGTTTCCCTCGAATAAACTCAACGCTTTACGGTAGCTTTCGATAGTCCGCTTCAGCTATCAAATCGCTATAAAATCGGTCTGTTGGATCTCAGCATCAGCAACGATTTTTTAAATATCGGGTACGAAAGGCAAGATGCAAAAATCGAGGTTTCTTTCGAGGACACGGTCTAACCCGGGAGAACTTTTCGTGTCACCTCGGATCTCGAGAGGGATTTGGGAAAAGGCCTTTCGGAATTTACCGTTTCTTTCACGTACAATAAATCGCGATACGACTTCGTCTTACCCGTGAATGTGAAAGCCGTGGAATTGGACCCTCGGCTCGCACAGGCGCTCGACGCCTCGCTAGCGTCCCGCAAAGCAGGTCATGCAGTGAAGCCTCCCAACTTGAGCAAACGCGAAGCCACCTCCATCTTATTGGAGCAGGCCGCACCCGTCCCTTTCGGCGGCGTCACCCGAATTCGCAAACCACATCCCTACGTAACACACTCAACAACTATTTCCAGACGCACAAGCTGGACGCCTCGCTAGAATTCGCAGATAACGTCTACTCTCTGAAAACGCCGAAAGGGTTGCATGTACCGGAACCCTTTGTCAAGCTGCTACATCTCACACCCGTCGAGGGACACGGAGAAATGCTACGCGTCTCTCTCCCCATAGCGCGCCAATTTTCTTTCACAATCAAGACGAAAATTCCTCGATCTTTGCAAGTACATCTGCCTCCTGGCTATTATGCGACGCCGCAAGCACTTCTGGATGTGATTAACCAGCGCGTAAATAATTCCGTGATCGAATTTTCTATTCAAAATTTACAAAGGGCACACTTGGATCTCTACGGCACTTTCGTGTCTTTGATCGCACGCATTGTTCGCGATGACGGGGAAGAAATGGACGAGAAAGATGTGGTTTTCTCAATAAACCATCTGTTGAGCAGCATGTTTAAGACGGTCACCGTTTATGCGAACAACAAGCTCGTCAGTTCCAACGAGTTGTACGCCTACAGAAGTATTTTGGACGTCGTGCTTCATTCCACGCCCCTGGCTCAAGAAACAGTGCACGCGGCTGGACTCTATGTCGAGGATGACAAACATTTAAAGAACGACTACGACGTCTCGTCTCGTGGTCCGAAACAACGTTACGAAGCAACGAAGGGTGGAAAATACTTGGTCGGTCAGAAACCTGGTCAGTCAGATCAATACTGACCTGTTTCAACAGCCGCAGCTGATGGTACCTGTCGTCGAAATTCGCGTCGTTTTCCTGTTAAATATAGGTCCCCAACGACAAGAAAACGTACAATTACGAGGTGAAGATTAATGAAATGACGTTACACTTGAAAAAGGTGACGCTGGCACTTTCCCTGTTTTTGGAATACGAGCGGCGGCTTCAGATCACGCCCGCCATCTACGTCTTACGCGGATTGGAAACCAAAGTGCGGAGTTTGAGTGCCGGGAGCTTGGACGCTCACTTTGAAAATGCTTACCCCAAAAGGGTGCCTTCCAAATTATGCGTCGTCCGACTTTCTCGGCGACATCCAATCGAGCCCCTATAAATTCCGCCAATACGACCTGTCTCATTCGATACTCTCCGTGGACGGCCAGCAAGTGCGAGCCGAGTACGACTTTAAGAACGACCTCGTCAAAATTCCCTAATTTAACTTCTTGCAAGAACTGGGTGAAAAACATTTCAAGTACAGCTACGACCGATTTAAAACGAACTGGTTCCTTCTCTACTTCAACTTGGACGTGGACAAGTGTTCTTCTCCGTCGCATTTGGGCGAGTGGCGAAAAGGAAACGTTCGCCTGCAATTACACTTCGCTAAAGCCCTTCCACACGCGGTCACCGTCCTCTTGATTTCCGAGTGTCCGAAGCTCATGTGCGTCGACAAGGACCATACGGTCACCTTCCCATAGAAAAGATGTACGAGAGAGACATCTTGGAACTCGTGTTCCTGACCCCCCTCGCTTCCTCCATGCTGAGAGGCATATGCGCTTCCGACGAAGCCTTCGTCTTACGCAAGCCCGGCTATTTAATCATCAATACCGAAGAGCGAAGAAAGCGCGGGCAGCACTGGGTGCTCTACCTGAAAAACTACGACGGGTCTGCCGTGTTTTTCGACAGCTACGGACTTCCCCCATCGAAGCAAACCTTCGAAGGGCTTTACCTTCAGTGGACGAGTATAACGGCAAGTGTATTCAATCACCTTCTTCGCCTTAATGCGGGCTTTTTTGTATCTATGTAGCCACGCGCATGTCGAAACGCTACAGCTTGAAAAATTGTGTATTCATATTTTCCTGTAACCTCAAAGAGAATGACGTACAATAAAACGTCTCCTCTCGCTTCGTAAAATAGTCTATTTATTTTTCGCGACATACACAAGACGCTTGCGAGACGATCTTCCAACGAGCTAACCCGACACTCGTCACCGGTCACCGTGACGTCGAGGGATGTGTGGAGAAGCCGGTAGCGACGGACGATAGGTCGGTTGAAGCCCGCGTTGATGAGACACGGGTCGACTGTCTCTCCTTGTCTATACTTTTCCAACAGCTCGAGCTTGAAATCTATGAAACACTTCATTTTCTTTGCAATCTTCCCACTGATGGTGAACAGACTGAAGGGTATCGTCTAGAGAATCGAGCGAAAGTCTCCCTCGGAGCTATCACCGTGAATATAATCGCGTAATCGCAGGAAGTCCCGATACGTTCGCGTTTGCACAAAGGTTGCAAACCGCTGCTCGGGCGTCATGACTGAGACAGAATGAGAGTATATGCACAACCTTTTTTTATTGATCGTGAGAGGTTATACATGAATCAGGCTCCAGCTTTGGTTTTGTAGCCGGGAAGACAGCCCAAATACGGACGAAGGCTCGAGTCTAACCCATGGCTGGGGTTTCTCAACCAGAGTCCACCGCAACGACAGCTGGTCAGTTGATCGCCGATCCGCAAAACGAAGGTCTTCGGAGGAGGCTTGAAGGTTAGGACCAGGGGTAGATCTCCCGTCAGTAGCCATTCGTAATCTGCACGAAAGAAGCGTGAGAAACACGTGTTTTTTTAAATTTTAAACACACCTACAACCTTCTTCAGTCACAGTCACACAGTGACACTGATGGTCCATCTTCTCCATCTTCCTTCAATAGTCGAAGCCCTTCGCAAAGTACGTCGAACGGTACCGTCCGACAGCCGAGAAACGGGCGTATCAAACGGTCCGTCCAATGCTTTTGCTCTGAAAAAAATTGTGATCGATTATAAAACATATTAAAAATAACGAGGAAGCGTACCTTTGGACCACAATCCACTGCAGTCGGTGCAGAAGAAGCGGGCGCTGCCAATCTCCCGAAATATGTGAGGCAGGAAAAAACCGACTTCACGCGCAGCAAAAGTGTTGTACACTGGAAACGAAACTCTTCAAACATTTCGATGATGACGTCATGGGTATTACTTACGAGGTTCTATCAAGCTGATCATGACGAGAATGACGATCGAACGTTCGCTTCGGCATTTATAGTAAGGCTTTTCCTCTCCCTCTCTATGACGTCATTGAACGTGTTTGGACATGTTAAGACGTGTTTGAACATGTTTGGACGTGTTCAGACACGGGCAGCGAACCGTCGAAGTCGCCCTGGACACACTAGTTCGTCTCTCTCCCTCTCTATGATGTCATTGAACATGTTTGGACGTGTTTGAACATGTTGTGACGTGTGTAGACACGAACCCCGCAATACGAAAAACGTCACGCAGTACAAATTAGACTGGTGGTTAGTGTGTCGCGTCCAGTGTAGGAGGTTCCTGGGTTCGAATCCCACACTGGGTCTTCTCGTCGTCATATGCAAGTCGTCCCAGAGTGTTAGTTAGACATTAGTGTAATGTTTTATTTAACGTCGATGGTATCATTGTCATATGCGACATCGCAAGGAAAAAAGAGGCGAAAGACGGAAGGCGTGGTGGTCAAAGTACAGACGACACCATCGCAATGCGAAGAGGAGGAGAGCGGCGTAGCGACTATATAAGGTGCGCTGGTTCTACGACGATTGATCGAAAGCCCACGAGGGGCATCCATCCACGACGTGAGTCATTTCGTGGACCAAAATGTAAGTTGACCGTCTCTGCTGTGAATGTGTATTCTATGTATGGCATTGTTTTTTCAGGAACCAATAGTCGCTGTCACCGCATGACATGAACACACAGGGACTCACCCCATCCTCTCTCATTATCAATCTCAAGCGTTCCTCAACTGAGGGGAAAAGTGAGCATTGTTTCGTGAGGGGAAATCTCGTACTGATTTTGTTTGGCCGCAGTGCCACGCTGTCTCGTATGTCAGTACGACCCCATCCATGCCATGCTCGCGGCCGTAGAATGAGAGCAGGAAGCTAGAATAGAGAATCTCGGTAATAGCCCTGTCGTCCTTTCAGATGACGACGACAGAGTCAGTAGTTCGCCTTTCGTAATACCTGAAACGGACGACGACGACGACGAACCCCTAGATGGGCATGACAATGCAGACGAATTGCTCATGTGGGAAGGGGATCAGTCGTATGCAGATTTCATTCCTCTGTCTGGTAGGGTTAGAGATGAATCACCAGATGCAAGCCCAGAATTTCAAAACGAAGCTGAGCCTGTCCAGGGTCGTAGAATCGTTTAATTACGAGAACACGTCGTAGAGAATCATCCCTCCATCACGGAGAGGCGATTTCTTCCTTTCTTTGTCACAGGTGAGGCATTTGACAGAACAGCTACTAGGTACACGCTTCTCTGTTCCCCGCACGACGACAACGTCGACGATTTGCGACTCTATCTACCGAGCATAGCGCCAGTAATCACACGCGTCCTCGAAGCCTATCCCATGCCTTTCGAATTTTGCCTGTGCTCAAAAGCGCTCATGATTAAGGACGGAGCCGACGGGTTGACTTCTCATCTCCTTCACGTGAACCTTCACGTGAGAGTGGTTCATAACCGTCAAGAAATTGAAGGCGCGATAGATGCTGTCATTGCACAGACGACGCAACGCGTAGAAAACTATGCGAGAGAAGGGTCTGGTTTCACCTCGAACGACGTCCAATGTGTCGACTTAAAGCTAACGCGGTTAAAACCGAAGCGGATAGGGTGCACGATCGAGCTTCCCGAAATGTTGAAAAGAAAAACAAAGACTCTCACAAACGTCAAACTTCCACCGAATCACGAAAACGAGTGTTTCAAATATAGTGTGCTGTCACTCTTGCATCCGTTGAGGAACAACCCAAACGATTATGTCAGATACCACAAATACATGAATCCTTCAAATCCGGAGACGGGTGTAACGTACTGGCCGCCCTGCTTCACAGTCACTTACGAAGACATTTCCCTGTGGGAGAGAAAAAACAAAATCTCTGTGTACATCTACATGTTCGACGAGCAGGCGAATTCCTGCTCCATAAAGCTAAAGTCCATCTGCTCGAGGTTAGGGGGCATTTCTATGGCATTAAAAAATGTAGCACTTTCATGGAGCGAGGTGACTATTTTTATTGCGAGAAATGCACGAGCGGTTATAGGACGAGGGGGCGTTGGAGCAGCATGAACGTCTGTGTCGAGACGTCAACGAAGTGATTCTAGAAATGCCCAAAGTGGGGGAGAGCGTCTCCTTCAACAGCATAGAGTACATGCATCATTACCCTTATTTCGCGGTATTGGACACGGAGAGTGTTTTGGAAAAGGATGCGCTCGTTAAGGACGCCTCGAGTGTGCACAGGATGAGCTCGTATAGCATCGTTCTAGTGAAAAGTTGTGATGGGAAAATAATGGGCGTAGATGGTTATTTGGGACCCAACGCGGCAGAAAAATGCTTGCTCGCGGTTAAGGGATTTAGCGAACAAATCGATAGGCTGAACCGTCTTCCCTCACCGTTGGTCATGAGTGTAGGAGACCTTGTTCGACACGAGTGCGCGACGCCCTGCGAATTTTGTGGGTGCCAATTTAACCGAGATACGCGGAAGGTGTCGCATCACGACCACACCCGTTTCGTAGTGCCCGGTTCCTCGAATTTTGTCGCGACGCTGTGTGATACGTGTAACCTTACGTGTCGTAACACCAAAGACCTCGTCGTGTGCGTGCACAACCTGCAATACGATTTGAGCTCCCTTCTCCGCCACATGCACGTTCTAAATATGGGTGAACCGTGGATCTTAGCGTCTACCACAGAAAAAATACGAGCTTCAATATTGGCGAGCTCCATTTCCGCGATACCACGCAGTTTTTCAACCTCTCGTTGTCTAACCTGGTAGAAACGCTGCTCGCCAGCGGTGGCGAGAGCGCGTTTCATTGCATTCGTCAAATGTTTGGTAACCGCTTCCGTCGGCTTCTCAAGAAGGAGATTTACTCGTACACCTTCGTCGACTGTTTCGAAGGCTACAATTTACCCACGCTACCACCAAAAGAAGCTTTCAAAAGTGACCTGAACGATGAAGAGATCACGGACGAGGACTATCAGTACGCCCTCGAGATTTTCGAATTGTTCGAACATAAGAACCTAGGATATTACACGCGTCTCTACGTCACGCTCGACACCTGTCAGCTGTGCGATGTCGTACTGTATTTCAGAAAGATTGCGCTAGAGACAGATGGGATAGATATCTTACGCACTGTGTCCCTTGCCCGTTACGCATGGAGCAGCGGTCTGAAGCTCACCAAAGTCAAACTCGAGCTCATAAGCGACCAAGAGATGTACGAAACGATCGAGAAGGGAATCAGGGCAGGCATTTGTAACAGCTTCCACAGATACTGTCGGGCTAATCACGAGGATTGCGACGATTACGACCCCCAGCAAGAAATGACTTTTATCCAGTACCTCGACGTGAACAGTTTGTACCCGTAAGCGATGACTTTCCATCTCCCAACAGGGGGCTTTGAGTGGGTCGATCCTTCGAGGTGGAGCGAGATCGATTTTCTCAACATTCCTCACGATTCGGAAGTGGCTTACGTCTACGTGGTAGACTTGACGTATCCAGAAGAACTGCACGCTCTCACCAGGGATTTTCCCCTCAGGCGAAAATTTTTTGAACTGGTACCAGTTGAACTGTGTTATCGAACAGGGACCAGTTCAACCGGTCCCAGATCAACTGGTACCAGTTGGGACAACTGGTCCCTTTCGATAACACAGTTCACCCAGTCCCAGTTGCAACCAGTTGAGACTGGGACCGGCCAGAAACCAGTTGGGCCAACTGATACCAGTTGATTGAACTGGTCCCTGTTCGATAACACAGTTCGCCCAGTCCCAGTTGCAACTGGACCAGTTCAACTGGGACTGGGCGAGCTGTGTTATCGAACAGGGGCCAGTTCGATAAACTGGTACCAGTTGGCCCAACTGGTTTCTAACCAGTCGCAGTCTCAACTGGAACTGGTTGCAAACCTCATTGTTGAGCTGGGACCGGTTGAAGTGGCTTCACTTAGAGCGGCCTGTTCGGACAGAGGTTAGCTTGTATGTAACCGGTGCCCCTTTGCAGGATCGCTGTTCCCAGCAACGGCAGATCCAAAGAACTGCAATGCAAAATTGTATTTTATTTGTAGTCAAACATTACACATATTTTAATGTACATGTAGCGTAACTATAATGTAATTAAATTATAACAGTAGATGAACTACAGAGTTACATGGAATATATAATACTTCATGGTTGATTGGTCCCTTGCTTGACTGCCTTGTGGACATCTTGAATCATTCAACAAAGTATTTGAGATGTTCTTAATAGCACACGATGGATCGATATTTTCCTTTGAGCCCCAGCAGCTTAAGGTTTCTGGAAAGTTGAAAAGGCAAAAGTGAATATGCATTTAATTACAATATGCAATTGTAGTGTGTGCCTGGACAGTCACTCAATTTGATCGGTCGTGGCCCCGGAAAGTACGCGAATCTCTCAACATTTTCGTTGTGCAGTAGTTGGACCTTTCAACTAAGAGATTCGCCGGCTTTCGGGGGCAAGGAGTACTACTCTGGCGCCCTACGCTAGTTCGACAGCATCCGTGGTGTGAAGGATCTAAAACACGAGAATGAACGAAAAAAAAAGCAAAAACAAAAACATGAATGAAAAAAGTTGCTGGTAGCGTTAACGTAAACCGGATGTTCCCAGAAAACACATAGTGATCCCGGGGACGTCCGAATTGTTGCCCAACGTCCGTCGTCCCACATTGCCAGTCCCTGGGAGGAACCGCGGACGTTTTCCTCGGATTTGCTTCTAAAAGCCGCCGGAGATCCGCCGTCGGAAGAGAGGGGGACACAAAAAGTAAAACCGAAATGATTTGACGGACCGTCGTCCCACAATGCCAGTCCCTGGGAGGAACCGCGGACGCTTTCGTCAGATATGCTTCTAAAATTCGCCGGAGATCCGCCGTCGGAGGAGCGGGGGTGGGGGGGGGACACAAAAAGTGAAACCGAAACGACAGGCTACGAGACACGTACAGACCGCCATCTGGTTGAGCGGGAACGCGCAGAAAGCGTGCGAATTGCTTCCTCTCAAAATATTTGGGTGCCAAACATCCATTATGTGAGTTATTTGTCATATGTTTTTGTTGTTACAAAGACCTTTATGGACATAAGCACCATCAGCACATTTGGGTACGAAACTATTCCCTGACCAAAACGACCAACCAAAAACCAGCCACCGGTCGAGGCGGGAAACCAGCCGTGAATGGCGTCCACATGTTGTCGTTGGCATCTTGAAGGTGATATTTTTAGCGAGGATGAGCGAAAAAGGTACCCAGGGAACACATGGTAGTCAACTAGACGTCCAGACCTGTTCTAGCCCTGCTGGAAATAGTCGCCATGATCTCATTGACTTCTCCCCGCAATTTTAATGAGATTCAATGAGAAATCAGACTGCGAATTCGTTCAACGTGTAAAAGCTGACTATTTCTCATTGACTGAAGTCGAAGTTAAGCAGGGAAGCTGCCTTCGCGAAACCGGGCTCTGCCTTGTTGTGTGGCGAAGACCACGTCACGAAGCAAGGAACCAATTGAACGAAATGGTTTAATGGTCGTCAGTGAGAAACTCTGACTTCCAATTGATTTAATGAGATCCAGCATGTTGTGCATTACAGTCTGCACCAATAGAAGGAATGAGGAATTGGTCTAATGTGTACCAATGAGAAACTGCTTTCCACTTGATTTAGTGGGATCCAACATGTTGCATGGCCGCCAATACAATAAGTGGGAAGCCAGTTGCTGAAGGAACGAGCGTAATGGTGACGAATAGTACATCATCACTCTCAAATTAAGTAATAATATAATTAGGAAGAACGCCGTACGTCCGTGTAGAACATGAACTAATTCGAGGAACGCGTCCGATTCAAACAAATGAAGCTCCAGAATACGCACCGTATCGACATATATTGCAAGCGAAAATTGAACGACAATCAGACATAGTATAAATTAATGAAGCAAATGAAAATTTATTCCGAACAAATCAACTGCGCCAGCCGTTCGCCGATGTGGCCGCTCGCAGAGGCAGAGTCCGAAGCGGGCGCGTTGTAACACGTTTCCGTGCCGCACCGCATAGTGGCTCGTCCGCGTTGAAAATAGTTCGCTACGTTATTTCAAATGTTCGTGAACATATACTCAAAAGCACATGTGCCGCGGTAAGTTCATACGCACCTATTACCTTAAGCTATTGTTTTGGCATTCGTATAACATTCCAGTGCACGGGAGTCCAAGCGTTTCCTCAAATCTTCAACGGATTAGTCAGTCTGTTACGGAATGCCGAGGTGTTTGGATGCGCGCCTTGTCCCGCCGTGGCTCACAAGCAGTTGACGTATTTCGGGCGTCATTTGGAGGATTTTTCCCATTTGTAAGGTATGTAATCGATGTTAGAAACATGCCCGTTCTTTCTACACAGTCTCACATGTTTTATGCCTGTTCGTAGGCATTACAACCGGTGATGGGAGGAGAGCGAAATGTGCAGTCGGTGTTACCTCCCGCGCTGTGAGCAACGGTATGTAATATATTTGACTCCCACTCACACTGACATGCTGCTGTTCTTGTATCTTTTAAAAATTGTGTTTCTCGAAGGTTAGGCTGGTGCGACGCAGCTGGCATAGGCATTTGTCAGCAGGTGGCCAGAACGGAATCTTACCGAAGTTGGATGGGATTAGTTTTCACGCATGAAACGCAAGCTGGACAGGACATCGCGAATCACCTACGAAGCACAGAAGACCATGATGGTTGAGTGCTTCAAGACCTTCTGTTTTGTTCGTCGACGCTGTACGGACGTTGGGGACACATCACTATGAAGTTACTGATTGTGGATTTATTTTGTGCGTGTTGGTGATGGACAGTATGCTTTCAAAACATGTAAGTTCTGAATGGAGTTTTTACTATTGTTGTTCACTGTCTTGCTAGCGGTTTTTAACTGATTGGTGAATATTCACACTTTTGAACATTTGAAACATTTGAAATAACTTTCACCTTTGTATGTCCCACTTGTAATATTTTACTATCTACTGTATTGTGATGTATGAAGAAATAAATGTGCACGCAGAAACGGCATCTAGTGTAACTCCTTTTTACAGCAAAAACATGCGTTCTGCTCATTCGATGCAGCAGAATCGAATGTTATTACACATTGAAAAGGTGAATCGTCAATGAGAATTTCCATGTGACTTTAATGGGGAAAATCTGGGCTACAGCACATTGGCCAATGGTAAACTAGACCGGCCTCCAATGGGTGTGATTAAGCGTGGTTCCACTTCATCCCCATTGACATTTACAGTGATTTCTCTTTGAAACCCACTAAATTCCAGTAGTTTTCAATATGGTATTTGTCCAAAATTGTCGATTCCGAATGGGAAATTTTGGCTCCTTTCAATGAGAATTGTAAATGTGATATCCACTTAAACCGAATGAGATTTCTGGGCTATTTTGAATTGGACTATTTCCAGCAGGGTAGCCCTAGACTTTAGGGATAGTGCCCAAACTAGACGTTGACTAGACGTCTAAAAGTCTTACCATTATTTAGACGTCTAAAATTAGTGATTTACTAGACATCTTGTAGACATTTAGTAATTGACGTCTAATTGTAGACGTCTTGTAGCTGGCCTTGTATGTACCACATATTAGAAATCATCAAGATTTTTGTTTTATTAGCTTTTTAAGAGGTGTGAACACATTCACACATCAAATACAGTCACTATATTATAAGAGGTGGTTCTAAGCTTAGCTTTCAGGCTTACAAAACTGAAGTTCAATTGTTACAAAACATATGCAGGAAACTGAATTACTTGATGGCAGAGTTAACATAATTGTGGTGTTCAAGTTGTCCGTGAACCGGCCCTGGTGAGTGAGTCTGTTCGCCTTCTGATCCCGAGATCGCTGGTTCGAACCCGGCCAAAAACAGCAGCAACTTAGTGCCAGGATACAGGTTGCTTAGACATGCCATCTTCCACAAGGGACATTAAATACGGTGTGTTGTGTGGTGAGCTTTCATTGCACATTTAAGGACACTCAGGTGGGCAATCCACAGACCGACTGCTGTGGCGTCGCTCATGATCTCAGTTGTCTCGCAATGTAAACCCCAATTGTTATTAAGTCTTCCATGCTGGTATTTGTCCACAAGAGTCGTCACAAGAAATCTAGAAAATGTAGCCAAATGCAGAAAGAGAACTGGAATTAGGAGGGCCATCCAAAAATAAGTTTCCCGATATTTGTTATTCAAAGGAAACACCACTAGGACAAACTGAATGGTGTAGTAGTTGGGTGTGACATCCCGGCACTGCAGATGTTGGTTAATGGAGTGCCGTTCACCTAATATGTCAGGCATTCAAGCATGGATGTAATATTTCCGAGTACGTCTGACTATCCTAGTACGGAAGAGTTATCCTATTTTTCGTTAAAGAATAAAAGAGTGAAAGAGTACTTTAGAGAATATCCACTGACAGTTAACACCTGTTTATACAAAACACTTTACAGGCATTGAAATGGTGTGTCCTCTATACAGGGTCGTGAAAATCTGCACAATGAACAGTACAGTGGGAGATCAGCTATAACACCACGAAACGACGTTTCTTTTCTGAAATTCCGAGAATTGTTAATGGAGACTGGCGGGTCACTGGTACTGCACTCTGATACTAATGAGAACAAATTTCCTTCAGCATGGTCAACGAAAGTTATGCGAGATGGGGGCCACATTTGCTCGGTAACGTTTGTAAAGAGCAACGAATGAATGCAGCTTGCATTTTCCTTCAATGGTATCAAGATGGTCAAGATGAATTTCTTGGAACAATTTTTATTAATGAAACCTGGATGCATTATGCAAGTGCTGAGACAAAATACCATAGGAAGTCATGGTGGGTGCCCGGTGAAAGCATTCTGAAGGAGGTCAAACTCGCGTTTTCGTCTGGAAAGGCTATGCCGACAATGTTTTAGGACTATCATTGTGTGCAACTTGTAGATTATCTCACATGCACAATGACAGTAAATGCAGATGTACTGCGAGATCCTGGGAAAGCGTCAAACTACAATGAAACAAAAACGCACAGGACTTGGAAGGGTGTAGTACAACCACGTCAACGCTGTCTGCACTCGTCTTGAAAGACTCGGGATTTGTTCCAGAAATTCATCTGGAAATTTGCCAAAGAGAGAAAAAGTACACAAGCGAGCTGGTACAACGTTGAAATAGGAAGCATCACCTTGAGCATGAGGAGAATGAAGTATACAGGAGACCCACAAACGTGAGTTTCCTTTTCGTGGGCTTCCTGTATACTTCGTTCTCCTCGTGCTCAAGGTGATGATTCCTACTTCAATGAAAATTTGCCCAATCTGCTGTTCCATCTTCCTCTCAAAGCACCCCTCGGCAGTCACCAATTCGCAAGTGATCATGAAACACAAATTGATCAGGTGAAATGCAAAGTGAATGCCTCACTTTGTAAACAGGGCATAGCATGGCACAGACAACGTATTGAATACTTGGTATCACAGTATCAAAAATGTTCAGCTAAATAAGGTGACTGTGTTAGGGAGTAACGTTGAGCTCTAATCTGTACATAAATTTTTTCAATGTTGTGCTATTATAGGTTTATTATTTTGATCACAGCAGAGGAACTTTTGTTGGATGATCCTCATACATGAAGGAAATTCCTTATTCTCTTACTTTCCATCACACGTGTGTGGAGCAGCAAGTACAATCTGTTTGCAAATGATCATACTGAGGTAATAAAACTGGACTCTGCAACAACCTTCAGAAACTATGCAAGGAATGGACCACATTAACTTTGTCCAATTATATTATGACCAAATGGATAGTATGTAGTCTTTCATGTTATGTGAGTTGTATGCCCATATATTGTAACAAAAGATCAGTCAAATGAAGGCAGTCTGACTGAGGTATGTAGATAATTTAAATAATGTCCATACATATGATGATTCGAGTGTTTTTGGCTCACTGACATGCATATACACTGACAGCATCCACAACTATAAGACATTACCAGAATCTAAGTGCTGTGAAGTAATATTTTATTTTACTGAATATATATCTTTTTTTCTTAACGGAAGCCCGCATTTGTTCGGGGCAATGTTTTTTGAACTAGCGTTCCTGATGGCGTTACCGTTGCTGGTAAATGTAAATTTTGTACGAAGTAACTCCCCTGCACCAACACCTTAGCACCAACTGCTACACCAACTTAAAGAAATCAGCAACTAAATTATTGAATCACTGAAACGTCAATAAAAAAGTCGACGACGCCGACGAATCGTGCAGCGCAGCACTATAAACCATAGCTCCACAAACACAGAAGCACTTTGCACGTACTGTGGGCAGCAGATAGCAGATGTTTGTTTACTGCACATAACGTTTTCCCACAAGCTACACAGCTGCAGCAGTAAAATGGAATCTGACGTGACTCAGGGATTTCAGAACCCTTCAAAAATCTTGAAACTGCCCATGGTATCTCTTTGAAACCACTGAACAGGCAATGCGCTACATATTAGGCACACCTGTAGCTCAGTAGCAAAGGCACTGATAAAATGTGTGCAAAAAGAACAGCGATTTTCAACACATACATCACAAAATACGACACTCGTCGCTGCAACAACGATGGCGATTGCATAATGATGATGATGTTGGTGTAACTTCCGCTGGATTGGCATATGTGTTATTTAACATTTAACCTCCACCACCCAATTATAATGAACGGCCACGGAAATTAAAGATATTACAAAAAATAAGTACTCAATAAGCACGAGCTAAAGCAATGGCAATGACGCCTGCCCGTCTACCCAATCACCATCCATCATCCATCCATCCAACCAGTTTGAACCAGTTCAGTTTCAACGGTTGAAACTTCAAACTTTCCGGACGCGCAACGGGTAGCAGTTGGGGTCTTCGCGGCTGCATTCCACTGGTTGTTATACGAAAATCTTTCGAAGTTCTAATCTCCCGCGCGTTTTCTCTTGCAATTTTTGAGCATAGCGAGAACGTACGCCGTGCTGTCCAGTGATAAAAGCTGTTGAGCACAGCAGAGCTCCCAGAGTACTGTGGTGGACAACGTTTCTTTGTTCTCTGGCTTTCAAGTTTAAGGGGTGAGTTCACTCTTCATTAAAGTTTGTGCCTGTTTCTGTGCACCAAATCGCATGTAGTAGAGATGCGTGGCATAATATTGGAATATCGTTTCCTTTATTTCGGCTTCGTATCACCGATTGAAACATATTGGAAGTGTGGGTTGACCTGACTGCACTTGCATTCAAAGTAGTGATTAACGTTGTATGTTCGGCAGTACAACGTTTCATTAAGTGCCTTGGTTCGTCTTTGTGCTAAAACAAATACGGTATAACTAATTAACCATCGAGATTAACGAGTTTTCGATGACTGTTGAAGTCTTGAGTAAACGAAAGTCGACAGTTACGGTTTGCAGGGCGGACATGCCGGAACATAAATGCTGGTTAGTTCATTGTCATGTCAGCCCGACTTCGGTTGTTGCATTTTTCGCTGGTAGTGAAACTACACACTGAAAATTTTGCGCAAGTACTTTTGTTTGCATATCATGGTTTCATAGCAACTGGGTTTTTCTTTTTATAGGTGCTTGGACTATCTTGCATCGGTGGATATGAAAATAGTGGTAACCTACCCTACGAAACAGCTGTTTGCACATAAGCTTAACAGTTCCCTGTGAGGTGAGGGGAAGCAGTTGTCACTGACGTGTGACTGTGTTGTCCTCCAATGTTCCTGATGTTCGATGTGCCCCCTAATCTTACTCTGGAGGGTGCCTCTTTAAATTTTTTTGTCAACAAAGTATTGCAAATATAGTTGGTTGAAGACTCTAACTGCTTTCCATTTACATGGTTGTCTTGTGGTTAACGAAATCGAACTTTTTTTCAGATGCTGTGAAAGTCAGCAGGGAAGTGCGATGTAGAAGAAACGACTGCCAGAAGCTTGCTAAGGAACCGCACAACCTGTGTGGGCAGCAGACAAAATATTCATCAAACGGTACAAAACTAGTATTTTTGTGCTTGGTCGTTTTGAGACATCCTTGGTATTGTATGGAGAACAGCGTGACTATGTCATTCCGTCTTACTTCACCCAAACAGCTATCTGGTAGTAGTGCAAGATTTGAGTTCCTAAAAGGTTTATTCACTGAAGTCACCTCAGCGCCATACTATAGGTCCCGCAATGTTTAGTCCTTGCATTTGTTTGCTGCATTATGCTTTTTAGGTGACTATTAACACCAAAAATATGGAAATTGCTCAGACATTCTACAAATCACAGAGCAACAAGTTTTAGACACCAGATATACGGTGAGTATAATATGGGTAACAGCTTGACTGAAATCTACAATAGGGCCGATGGCAGCAAATCTGCCTGCTAGCGACAGTGGCGGTCTCCTGCGGATGACGTCATGTGAATAAACTTGTATACTACTTGTACGTACTTATAATATTTGACGTGGTGATACAGCTCTTGCTTTGTATTGTCTTTTATAATATACACAGTGTTTATTTTTATCCTGTACAGAAGTTTTGCACCAAAGTTATGAGAGCAGCACAGATGTTGTTTTAGCGTAATGGAGTGATGGAAGTGCTGCGCCAATCATGGAGTGCTTAGCAGTCGCCTGCTCGACCAGGTAAGGTCCTGTGTCACGAGAAAACGCCTGTCACATTGATGTACTTTCACAGCGAAAGCTGTTACATCCTCATTTCCCTGAGATCCTGGCAGCGTCCGCTAGAGCCCTGTGCAGATAAGATTTTTAGCATCCGCGTACACGTTATCCGATCCGCACCGTTGCATACACAACCGTTTAGATCCGCAAGTTTCGAAGGACGCGTAAACACAGCCGGAAGAATGTTGGTATAATTTCGGATGCCTCCATGCTCTCATGGCAGGACTCATGGCGACAAGCAAAGGTAAACCTTTCAACAAACGCGATATGGAGATACTTCTGGAACGCTTCCTCACCAGTGCTGGTGTGGACGCCAAAATGCCTTCTCTCCCGTCTTGGCCGTGCATGGTCAAAGGTGAACCCGGACATGCGCTCGCTGTCGGTGCGCAATACAAATAAATTGCTAGTAGAAAAATTACAGCATGCGGTATATCTGCATCCGACCTCGAGCCATCCGATCCGCACACCGCAGAAAGTGATAAATTCTCATCCGAATCCGCAAGTATCTTACGGATATCCGCTTCCATCCGCGGATGGTGCAGGGCTCTAGCGTCCACATCAGGTAGTGACGCGCAAACAGATTTTCAGCTGTTGCTGCAATTTGTGTTGTGTAGCTGTAACAGTTCTGTGATTTTTGTACGTGCAGCTTCTTTTCTTTGTGTCTCTCAGATCAGTGTTGATACAGCTTTTGCTCTTATGTGGCCAGACAAGCATCCCGTGAAAGAGTGTGCATAGCCACTAAACAAACTAGTTAGAACTAGCAGGCTACATAATGCTTTCTGACATGTTTTGTTCTATTTTCTAGCCACAGTGAGTCATTGGAGGCAGTGCTGCAGCACCAACAATCACTCGTTGGAAGAAAGGAATGAGGTGGCCATCAACACCCTGCTGCCAGTCCAACACTCCTCAGTCAAAACACAAGACGCCTGCTTGGCGACAAAGTCAATCCAGTTTTAGACAAGAGTTTTGTACTGTAGACTTCGTGTGTGGTTTACTGCGAATAAATGTTTATGCTGAGATCCGTGTTGCTATCAATTATATCATATTTCTGCATGAATGCATGCCAGGACGGTAGCAGGACTAGTCATGGTCAAAAGTAGGTCTAAAGGTGGCTAAAGTAAGGTACAGGAAATGTATAACCCTAGACCTGTCGCCTGAATGGAGGGATAAAATTGGTCTAGCTGTAGACTTCATGTCTAATACATGGTTAAGTGTCTGACCCTGTTCCAGACATCCAGGTCAAAAGAGTGTCTAAATCACGGCTAGGTACATAGACATCGGATGTCTAGGGCTAGGTGGCGTAACGTTAGACGTGTTATTTGACGTCTAGTGGAGGGATACTAGACATTTGGTCTAATTGCCTAGACATTCTATAGACATTCCTTATCTCTTTTTTTAGACGTCATTTAGACGTTTACTAGCCCACCATGTGCTCCCTGGGTAAGTTTTGTGGTTTAAACGTCACGATCACACGCAATTTGATGCCGTATGTTTTAGATCGGCGCCACGGGACCTATATATATGCCTGTTGAGATTTCTGTCGGGCTGCAGACAGACTGTCGGTTGCCATTCACTGGCGAAAGAAGAGTTTTAAGTTCGGTGCATTCTGTTCAGACTGGTTAGTATGTCAAAGTGGAGTAAATCTACGTTGCGTAGACATGTGCGGCAGTGTGTAGAGAACAGTTTGTCGATGTGTAATGCAGCCAACGAAAGCCCAGGATCACCACCGGCTCCCACTGCCGGCTCTCCTCGTGATGTTCCGCAACAGTCATTCCGTATGGTCGAGGCGAACACCACTCATGATTTACCTACGGAGATGGCAGCTCACGATTTATCTTCGGAGATGGTTTCTCACGATTTCCCTTCGGAGATGGTTTCTCATCGCCTCTACACGTATCAACTTCAATCCGTAGAGGAGGCCAACGAACGAACTATATCATCTGAAAGCCATACACCCATTTCAGAACAACCTTGCACTGTTATTGAGGGTTCCAACAGTGACAGTACAGAGGACGCATTTAATGAAATCCTTCGGGCGTGGGCTTTGCATTCGAGTGTGACTCATACCGATCTTTCTTCGTTACTGAGGGTATTGCGAACTCATCCCTCTCTGTCTTCCCTGCCCGCCTGCGCAAGAACGTTACTCCGAACTCCTCGAAGTGCGACCGGCGTGCAGGAAATGGGGAATGGGAAATACTGCCACTTTGGACTCGCTTCTGGCCTGCAGTACGAGTTAGAAGGGCTACAAAATGTCCCAGACACCATTTGCATAAATATAAACGTTGATGGGCTGCCCCTCGCCAAAAGTTCAACAGATCAGTTCTGGCTCATTTTGTGCCTCGTCACAAACTGTGGACAAAGTACGCCTTTCCCTGTCGGTGTCTTCTTCGGAAAATCCAAGAACCTATGTGCAAACACGTTTTTGAGGCCATTTGTTTCAGAGCTTAGTGAAATACTCGCGAATGGAGTGGCGGTCAGTGCAAAAACAGTGGCAGTTAAGCTGGATGCAATAGTGTGCGATGCACCTGCCAAAGCATACATTCTTGGCATCAAGGGTCACAACGCGTATGCAAGCTGCACAAAATGCGTAACACAAGGGGAGTACCAGCAGGGTCGTGTGTGTTTTCCTCAGCTGGATGCTGATGCAATGACAGACGAATGTTTTCGCTGTGGCACCTTTGAGCAGCACCATGTCAGTGAGACTATTTTAAAGGAACTGCCTATAGATATGGTACGACAGGTGCCTTTAGACTACATGCATCTCGTGTGTCTAGGTGTGGTCCACAAGCTCCTGACTTTGTGGTTCAAGGGTGACAGATCGTATCGACTTGGGAGAAGCACCAAGGACCGGATCTCCCTCGAGCTTCTGAGAGTGGAACCTTACGTGTGCTCGGACTTCTCCAGGAAGCCTCGTACTCTCACTGAATTAGACAGGTGGAAGGCCACAGAATATAGAACGCTGTTGCTCTACACTGGCCCCCTTGTGTTGTTGTCCAGAATACCAAGCCACCTCTATGCAAACTTCATGGTGCTGCATACTGCGGTCACCATTTTGTGCAGCCGCAGTCTTACTGAGCAATATGCAAACTATGCACACCAACTTCTTGTACTTTTTGTTCAGGTGTTCACGACACTGTATGGACCGCACATGGTTTCCCACAATGTTCACAACCTCATTCACCTAACCAGTGATGTCCGTGAGCATGGCCCTCTCGATAAGTGGAGTGCATTTCCATTTGAAAACTATATGCAGACGCTGAAATCTATCATCAGGAAACCAGATCGTCCACTTGAACAGCTTCACAATCGTACAATGGAACGTCGAAAGCTGCCAAAACAGCACAAGCATACCAGTCTGGATGTGAAATGTTCCATCATCCACACAGGAGGTCCACTTCCTTTGAACTGCAGTGGGTCCCAATACAAAAAGGTTGTGGTACCAGGAAGGTTCACCCTGCGCACACAAAAGAGGGACAACACATGTGTGCTGCAGGACGGATCAATAGTTCGTATTGAGAACCTCGTGTGTACTGATAACTCAGGCGAGGTCCTTGTCATTGGAAGAAAGTTCGTGAACCCTGGTGACCTCTACGTTTATCCTTGTAGGTCATCGAAGTTTGGAATACACTCCTGCCGCACATTGTCATCCTTGGGTTGCTGGCCATTATCCCGTGTTGCCCTAAAATGCATTCGATTGCCGTTCAGGGACCGCTTCGCTGTCTTCCCTCTTATCCATACCAATGTGAACTAAGGTTTGAAGATTCAAGCTTGTAAATAATGACTTGTTATTTAATATGTACAGGACCACTCATGTTCCGAGTCGTTTCCTCCTCATCCATGCTCACGTGAACTGTGTTTGAAGCCACTGCTTTGTACAGAGTATGTTGATTTTTATTTTTGCATAGGGTCATTCCCATTTCGAATTATTAAGTTTACTGAAGAAGGCAGTGCCATCGCACTTGTACATGCCAGTTGGAAACGTGACGGGAAATGCGCATGGCCAAATGAGAAAAACCCGAGGCGCCTCGAGCAGATGGTCTTGAGAGGTGCGGAACCCCAGCCTGACTGGCAGCTGCATGACTGCATTGAAGTTGCAAAATTTGGTATGATACTGCTAATCTGCCTTTGTGATGTTGCAGTCTCGGGTTACAACTAATTAATTAATTTTCTTTTTTTTTTCAAGACACCTATAAGGAAGCACGAATAAAGCTGCGGTGTGCTGAAGATACATCTGATATCTGCAGTGACCGCGAGTACGGCCGAGGAAAAAGGAAGAAGAAGCGCAAAGTATGGTCTGATGAATCCCACGAGGTCAGCAGTTTCTCAGATGACGACGATGGCAATTACCAGACATCCGTTCTCCCGCGACCACCGACACCGCCTGAGACAGCATTTCTTGGTTCGCACTGATGAGCACATTTTCCTGCAACATATAGTTATTTTTTTAAACCTTTTCTAAAGATGGCTGTCAGATCTCCCAATGTAGATTATATGTTCACATCTCCTAACCCAAAATTCAAAATTATAGGTTTATACCCCATGTCTACACCAACAGCTGAACCGGTTCTTCAAAGCTACGTACAGGTCGCTAATTGTGGCAGAGGCTCCTATGAGCAGTTGCAAGGTAGTTGACTTTTTGTCGGTCGATTTAAACAGATGGTATTGCACCTATGGGCCCCATAAAAAGTTGCAATGGTGTCACACCTTGCTTTTGCTATATTTCAGCCTGTCCATCGCTTGTTGGCGGTTCCGCACGTCCCAGGCCCTCATCTCAGCCACAGCCTTCACGTCTGCCTGCCTCCTCGCAACACCAGGGTGAGTAACAAATAGACTGCAATTTCAAAGGTGTGTAAAAGCCACGAGGTGCCCTAAAGTACGCAGTGGACAACCACCAAGCTCTACCTCGCACGCACATGAAACATCGCATCACGAACTCTCAACATCCCAGCAATGGCCGTCTACCAGTTTGCCGGCACGTCGCGGTGGGTAACAGTAGGCAGCATACTCAATGCAGTGCAAAATTATTGCTTCTGGATTTCATGACGTGTATACTATGTGCAACCACCAGACTCAACATCAGGTCCGTCCACAGAAGCAGCATGAATTCTCGTCATCGCAACCATGGTTGCCGCGCCCACCTTCATTGCAGCATCAGGGTGCGTACAGGCAACAACATGCCCAAAACAATAGAAAGTCGATATCCAAGAAGGTACTGGGTTTCTTGACACACGCTATATTAAACCACCAGGCTCTATACTGACCTTGCCCTCAGAAGGACCTGAAGCACTGCAACATGAACCTTGGTCAGCTGAGCCATGGCATCTGCACACTGGCGGTACAACCCAGCATCAAGGTAAATGACGGCTGCAGTGGGCAGCTTGTTCTTCAGTTACAATGCTATTTTTATATGGAACAAGGTAATGGCTTCCATGGTGGGTGCGAAAGACAGCCACTAAGTGCCACAAGTGGCCCACCATTGCACTGTTGTGAAACGCCACCGCAGACATTGTTGCAAGCTCAGTCATGGGACCCTTCTCCTCGTGGGGCTTCTGAGGAACAAGGTATTTGGACCTGGGGTATTCTCATAAAACTAAAGTGGCACTCCTTATCTCGTGTTGAGTTGTGATTGGCCAATCGTTGCCAAGTCACCAATCACAGCTCAGCACGGCATAAAGAGCCTCACTTTAGTTTGACGTCAATGCGGCCCTTGGACTGCTTTGGCAATTACGCTGCTTTCCACTAGGTGTCAGGGGCCAAAACACGAAGCACCAACGAGCAGCAGATCGCACATCAAGCCACGCGTACCAGAACTTAAGCTCAGGTAATGTAGGCATTGCCTGTTATACTGCTCAATTGAGCTGCCATCTTTCTGCGTTTGCTTCATGAATATACTATTTTGTAGGATACTGTCAGGAAACACTAACACTTCTGCACACCATAAGGCTAGTGCAGCAAAAGCAAAGTGAGCAGTTGCTGGTCATTATCAGCAAGCTGAACAGCAGCACCACTGTTGATCAACTGTCGACTGCAAGCTGCTTCGATGAGCAGATTAAAACTACAGAGGAGCTCATGGCCTTCGAAGAGGAGCTAAAGAACAACCCTGAGAAAAGAAACCAACTTGTAAGTTTGACATGTCTTGTTAATTTGTCTACGTAACAGATATTGGCATTCGTACAATTTGAAGTGATTTAGGTCGAGGAGAAATCCAGTCATCCGCTAGACCACAAAATGAGAGAAAGCCTTAGTGGAAAGCCGCCGATATTTCAGACAGGGGCTGTTCTTCTGGGCCCCGAAGAGGAACAGTCTCTGTACGAAATATTGGCGGCTCTCCACTGAGGCTTTCTCTGAGTTTGCAGTGATTTAGTAGTACACTGAATTCAGTGTCTCTGTGGCAGGTTAAAGCAGCAGCATATAAAAAATGGGAGCTTTCTTCAATGCCAGCGGTGTGCTCACACAACATAGTAAATAATTTTTGCTGTTGTTATCATTCATAACATAAATCATCCTAACCTTTTTAACCTAAGCTTTTAAATGTTGCAAACTATTTATACTTCAAGAACATGAACTGTATCCTATATGACTTATGACCTGTGATACATGACCTTTAGCATATGACATGTTTTATTATCAGGTTGCTTGGTGCCAGTGAACCAACAGCAAGCTGAAAAGGAAGGTACTATGAAAAACGTAGAAAAAGCTGCACAGTCATGGTTGCGTCATGCCCCTGATACCTACAAAAAGCAACAAGCCAAAGCAAGTGGAGAAAGTGCCAGTCAGCAGTAAACATGTTGCGGGCACCACATTCAGCATACAGACATTGAGCCAGTCTCATCCGTGCCTTCCATGACGTTAACATATACTCACGCTGAGTGTATGTTTGTGTGTGTTTGAACTGTATTCTTACCTGTTGACCTATTTTACATTGTTGTTTGTGAGGTGTATAGCTGACACTGTAGTTGTGGCACTTCCTGACCTTTGTTGCTTTTGAGCCACAAAGCTTACGATCACAACACAGTGAGTTGTCACCAGGTCAGTTGCACTGTGAGTCGTGCAGCTGTTGTGGAAGCTGTTGCCATCGTGGAGAATATCTCAAGCACAGTATTTCGTAAGCTTGTTTCAAAAGCAGTGCTATAAATGCACTAATGCTCACGTTGTGTTCACTTTCGCAAATTTTGCGATAGTAAAGAAATTGTGAAAAATGGTACTCGCGAACAAATGCGTTCCGTACGTCTTAACTGGCAACCTGCTCCCGAAGTCGCGAAACCATGCCCTTGACACGTCAGGTGGGACACCATTGATCTACGTTGGTTAGTGCCACTGATATGCTTTTTATTTACATTTCATGATTCCATTACTTCTCTTCCAAATGTTCTGACAGTGGGCTTCTTTGCAGAAGCTCTTTATGAAATTCATAGGAGGCTCTGATGTAGGAGAGAAAACAAGCAGGATCTTGTCAAAATTGCTGTCGATCAACGTGGGCAAGGATTTCAGCCTCCATGGTACGAAAGGGAAACGAAAGTTCACCGACCTCCAGATATTGAAGCTGATGTGCGGTACGTACTATCTCCGCAGCGTTCTTTTAATGTGGCCTTTAATTCGCTGATGTGTCATTCAAATTCTGGTATTGCATTTCTATCAGACGCAAACTTCATTTTTTGTTCAACTTAAACCAAGGCGATATACCGCTTGCATGAATTCCAGCAATTACCCAATTACTGTGTGTGTGACGAGGGTACAGATTTCGACACCAATGTCCATGTATAAGTGTGGCGGCGAGGTGACAACAAGTACTGTGAACCAAAACATGTGGACCTAGATAAGCTGCCTAAATTTTCTCACCCACCGCAAAAAAAATTGTCAAATTTTCCCCACCTCACATAACCTCAAAAACTTTTTGAAAATTTCCTTCATCTCATCTCAACAGTTTTAAAAAATAATTTCCTCACCTCAAGCATCACCAGAAAAGTTGGCCTTCACCTCAGATATCTTAAGGTGAGGGTGATGGAATCCTCATGCTCATTTGCCCTCAGAGGGCGCTCACCTCTGGTCATTGGTATCATGCAGGCGCAAGGAAGGCCATAACCTTTCCATGACAGTTCTTCTGAAGCAGGTGCTCGATTGCAAGCTTTTAAATGTTGCAAACTATTTATACTTCAAGAACATGAACTGTATCCTATATGACTTATGACCTGTGATACATGACCTTTAGCATATGACATGTTTTATTATCAGGTTGCTTGGTGCCAGTGAACCAACAGCAAGCTGAAAAGGAAGGTACTATGAAAAACGTAGAAAAAGCTGCACAGTCATGGTTGCGTCATGCCCCTGATACCTACAAAAAGCAACAAGCCAAAGCAAGTGGAGAAAGTGCCAGTCAGCAGTAAACATGTTGCGGGCACCACATTCAGCATACAGACATTGAGCCAGTCTCATCCGTGCCTTCCATGACGTTAACATATACTCACGCTGAGTGTATGTTTGTGTGTGTTTGAACTGTATTCTTACCTGTTGACCTATTTTACATTGTTGTTTGTGAGGTGTATAGCTGACAACATTGTGTGTAACTGCGAACTTCCTCTGCAGCACAGAAATGCAACTGATCTACCTAACACAAAATGCGGTGCTTGTGGGTACACGGGAGCTCCTACACCAAACTAAAATTACCGTACTTTCTAAATATTGTAATGTCTTGTTAGTGTCATGTTTCTTTTTTATGCTCACTCTTACTAGTCACATTTGCACTTTCATGCCACCATATGTGCCTTGAACTCGTTCATTTTATGCAGATGCATCACAAGACAATGACTTTTTATATTGATACAACTTGGGGATGCAGTTTAGGTGCCCTGTGCGCCCAGTTGTGTTTTCTTACCTAGTCAGTTCTTTCGGTTCTTCATGTTAGAGGAATATGTACTGGAATGCCGTCCTCTGTACTTCATTTACTATTCATACAACATTGAACAAGTATGTCTTTGAGCAACAATAAATGCTCAATTTATATTGGTTAAATACCACATACTGTGATACCAATGTAAGTGACACAAACGCATGCACTGTTAGGCTTTTTGTCCAGCTTATGCAACGAATGAGAGGTTTTTATTACAGCTAGTTGAATTCAGTTTTCTGAGTTCAGAAGTCCTGCAAAGTGAATTCTCGTTTTATTCACCAGTATTGCAATGCCACTACACATTTGTCGAAAGTACTTAACGTTCCGTAACAGTTTATTAAAGTACCTGTGTAAACAAAAAATAGCCCGCCTCACCGTGTGTAGATCACTTCATTGTACAGTGTCGCTTTATTAGTTGCAGGGTATGCTACGCACGGTTTCAGTTTTGTAAGCATGCCGATCATGAACACTTGCTTTTATGGAATCATACAGTGTATTTTCAATGTAAGCTGAATACGTCACAAGCAAAACAACAAAATAATAGCTGACATTACGTTTAGAGTGTTTGTGTTCCAAGCATGCAGTACTTTTATGTTAAATACAGTGGTACAGAAAACAGAAATAACAAAAATAGCACCAATTGTTTCACCACTCTGTTTGCGAAACTCTTCATGAAGAGTGATAAAATGAACCCCGATGCTGTTTTTGTTGTATATGGAAGAAACAGATACAACATAAAGGTACCACGTGTTTCTAACGCAAACACTCTAAAGGTAACGTCAGGTATTATTTTCTTGCTTTCTATGCAAGGTATTCAGTTTCTATTGAAAATATATGATTCGTTAAAAGCTAATAATCATGATCTACATGCGTACAAGGTCTAAACCATGCGTAGTAGTAACTGGAGTACAGAACAGCTGATTTAGCAAGCAACAAGCCAGGTATGCAACATCCGAAATAAAGCCACCGTTCATCCCGAGAGTATCCCAACGAAGCATCCCTTGGACTTCCGAAAGGCACATTTTCGGAGGTTCACTCGGAGCATGTAGGGATGGGCAAGGGATGAAGTCATGCAGTCCCAGGGACAGCCGCATGATCCGAAGGCGGCAGTCCCACGGGCGTCCGCGGGACTGGTGTGTGTTATCTGGGAAGGTTCAAAATCTTCGCTCGCCTTTTTTTCACCTTTCTTTCACCTTTTTTTCTTAGAGTGTGGGGGTCCTAACCAGTTCTAATTCTAATTAAAGGGCGTCGAAACCCCACTGCATGTTGCCCGCTATACTTGGGGTCAGTAAGTGCTACATATAAGATATCCATATCAAGCTTTAGCCCAATGTCTCATTCTAGACATGTTTAGACGTCATTATCCAACCATGCGCTGCCTGGGTACATACCATGGAAGAAGGAAACAGAGGAGGAGCCCTATTGTTCTGGGGAGTGAAGTCGAGATTGTTGGCCACCTCATGGACATCACCGCTCACTTTCCCCGGCTTCGGTTACATACATCTCTCATTATAGCCTTAGTTGCTCATGCGCCATAAAAACCCGAATCATCATCATCATCATACATCTCTATGGGGACCCCAACGGATAGTTTTGGAATACTTGGAGAGGTGTGGATGTGGAGCGCCAATGCGGCCCCCAAAGTGGCGGGTGCAAGGAGTGGCTATTCAGGCAACATGTCCACCACGTGGCTACAAAGAAGCTACAGCTCATCTTCTATCCCCATGTCACTTACCTCCACAGTTCTCTGTTCTGTCGAAGAGCCGTTGGGGTGCCTCCTTTTCTTCTTTCCTCCATGGTATACACACACAACATTGCAGTCTTCACTGATCCCCCCAGTCGTGGCATATATGCAACACCAAGTTCAGCGTTCGTGGAACGATTGCCACCGCATAACTTTGCAAAGAGCCCCGAGTCATCGCTCTTGTCCTTCATTGCCGTAAGGGAGTACTACTTCTGAAAGACCCCACCTGAAGGTTCTGCATTGGCGTACCATCACTGGCTGTTCCGTTTTTCACTATTGACTATTAACTATTTGCCAACAAGGCAAAGAAGCCGCTAACCTTGGCATTCAGGTGAACTCCGAATATAAACAACAGAGAGAAATCACCACAACCCTCACCACAATCCTCTGTGTGTTTTGTCTCGGAGCCATCACTGAAAAAAATTGAAAACAGAGAAACCGTCAGGTGGAAACACCTAACGGCGAGGGTCTGGCAAGGCCCTAGTGCATATGTCGTGAGAACCTAAAAGCAGTAGTCACACAAACGAAACACTAAATCACAAGCACCACGTTCTAGCGATGGAGGTAGTGCCAGAGATAGCGCCGCCTGTGGGGACGCAAACTGTAGCAACTGGAAGGTCCGGGAACGGGATCCTGATCCAGGTCTTGAGGAGGAACCTGAACGTCTGCTTCTTCGTCCTCGGGGTCTCGGAGGTGGTAAGTCTTCAGGTCCGAGATGTGTACTCGCCCAGTTTCTTCTCGCCCGTGTCGCAGCGACGAAGCCTGTAAGTGAGGCCGGATGAGCACGCACCTACCTCGAAGGGGCCATCCCACCTATCTGCGAGTGAAGCTGCAAAGGGGCGTACGGCATCACTGAGCGGCTGAGTCCGTCGAAGGACGAGGTCACCGACGCTGTAGGTGAGATTCCGACGTCCACGGTTGTACAGGCGAGCCTGGTCCAACCTTGCGACGTCCAGATTATCCCCAGCCGTCCGAGCTGCAACGTCCAGTCGACTCCCGAGGTCCTCAGCAAACAATGAGTAAGCAGGCTGGGTGCTGCCATCCCGGAGGCGTAGAGCATTCTCCCTGTACAGGAGCCTGTGGCGATGAACCTTCGCACTCTCCAAGGTCGAAAATAAAGTTGTTGTTGTTCCACTGGAAAAGGTGCCTCTCGTCCCAAGTTCAGGAATGCCGGGGTTAAGCCTGTAGATCTGTTCACTGTTGTCCGTGCAGCGAACGCCAGTTCAGCCAGGCGAAGATCCCAATCACGGTGGTGCTGACTAGTAAAAACAACCAACATTATTTTCAGATTCCGATTAACACGTTCAGTGATGTTAGCCTGAGGGTGATATGGGGACGTCTTCTTGTGCTGAATGCCTAAGACAGCGCAAGAATCTGAGAACACCTTACTTGTAAAATAGGTGTGATAAGCTGAGCAGGAAACCCGAACCCGCAAAAGGTGTCGAGTAGCATTTCCCACACTCTCTGGGAGGTCAGCGTCCTGAGAGGAAACAGCTCAACCCATTTCGTGAAATGATCAGTAACCACAAACAAATACTGGTTACCTCTAGGAATACGAGGAAAACGTCCCATCACATCACAAGCAACTATTTGCTACGCCCTATTGCTGTGAACAGGCTGTAAGCGTTCAGGGGGTAAACCGCCACGAGGTTTTGCTCTCTGGCATAGTGCGAACGTACTTTGTTACATCCTGCCTCATTCGCCATGTCGCAACACGACACAACTTTTCATATGTTTTCCTGCCACTGCTGTGAGCTGCAAAGGCCGAATCATGAAAGTAACGTATGAAAGACAGACGCAACTTCCGTGGCACCACGACTTTGAATGGGGATGAGCCGTCATCGTCATCCGCCTGTGGTATGTATCTGAACAGGATGCCATCCTCGCCCTGCAGATAGGAGTCGTGCCCTCCGTGAGTCGTTCCGGTGCCTGCCGAGTCCTGCTCAGCTAACCATTGAGACACCCGCTGACAAAGGCCGTCTGCTCTTTGAGCGTCTAGGAGCTGCTGTCTGCTCACGACCCTGTCTCAAGACGAAGATACGTCCCGTGCCACTTGTGCTGCTGCCAGGAGTTGAGAAGGCGCCTCGGTGCCTTCCTCTCCCCCCTCCAGTAGAGGGGCACGGGAAAGGGCGTCTGCTACCACGTTCGTCGAGCCCCGTCTGTACCCCATGTTGAAGCCCAGTAAACCACGAATATCCTGGAGACGTCCAAAATGTGTCGCAGACGTCAAAGACGTCGAGATATCCTATGTACGTCCCATGGATATTCTTGATTGGATTAAAACTATGTCGCAGATGTCACAACTGTAGCTATGTTCCATGGACGTCACATAGACGTCCAGAATGTCTCCTCAAAATATTTTAGTTGTTGGGGATATCCAATTCTGTATATCCCCTCTACGTCCCAAAGAGAATATCTTGGGTACATAGAGATTTGGATATTCTGAGACGATCGCATCACGAACCAAAAAGTATGTGCAAACCGGGGCTGAATTACGTTTATCGGAAACAAAGAGCGGTCCTGTGCAAGATTGCAAGATTTCTCTTCAGCAAGATCTTGACATCATCAGTTCATGGAAGCTTCCTCTTAAGGAGGTCATCTTCGCTCCTTGTTTGCGCTCTACCATCGAGGGATGGCAGCACCGCCGCAAAATTGTTTTCTTCATATTTTTTGCCCTCGGCGCTGGGGGCGGAGCATCTCTCTTGTGCATGTGTCGCAGATTGCAGTGGCTTTGTAGGAAATTGTCTTCTGTCTCTCGCGCGGCGGTCTTTCCGAAACCTTCGCTCGGAGGGAACGTGGCAACGAGACCGGTTTCACACAAGTTTTCATGGCCCGACCACGGGCCATGTGTATGGGGCTGTCACACAACTGCTGCTCTCAATTCCATATGTTCAGGGTGTTGGAGCAAATCGAGAACGGGAACCGAAAATGGAAAAAAAAAAAAACGCTATTTTGGTACGAACCAGACGGAATCGAAACCGTATACGTTTTTTTCGCTCAGGAGGGAAACCGAAACATTAATTTAACGGTTTTCGGTCCAAGAAAAGCTTCGCCGGTTTGGACTACGAGTAGGCGAATGAAACTGTCGTCGTGTGTTCTGAAGTCATGACATGGATACTTTACGAAGGTTACGGTTACGGTGCAATGTAGGTCGGTATACTATGACCCTTAGGCTCCCTTTGTAACGTTTTATCGTTCGCGCACAATGACTTAGATGTATATGTGACCGGTTGTGACCCTCTACCAATGTGCCGTAGTGTTTGATTTAATTTCATCTGCCCAAACTCTTCTCAATTAAACAGCGACTCAAGGGGGCTGCGAAACGGCTTCTCTATCGGTGATGTCGCGCAACGTGACCCTTGTTTGAGAGCAGCGAAGTTGAATACATTTACGTATCCGAGAGGCAAGTGCGTGCGAAGTGGCGCCTCGTTTGTGGACAGGACAAGAAGAAAATAAAACGGAGCCGTCGAACGCGTTTGTGAGCGAATGTATTCCTTGATTTGCGTCGTACCCGTTCGGTAGTGCTTGCTCGCGAGGAAGCAGCACCAGGCATTCGGATGGGACGCGATCGCACCAATCCAGTACTTTACGTATGACATCACAACAAACAAGTCCGTCCGTATCATGCGCTTCAAGATAGGAGAAAGACTATTTGAACAGAGAGTCACCACAGGAAAGAGGAGCTACGAACTTCACAGCTGCCTATTAATATTAAATACCATGTATGCGGAATAAACGGCTTGACATTTTGCAACATTTATTTTTTTCTGGGAATGAATATGGCTACCGGAAGCGGAATCGGTTCAAAACGGTACGAACCGTTATTTTTTGCTCTGGAGCAGAACCGGTACCGGACCGTTTACGATACAACCGGAACGAAAACCGGAACGAAAAATGTTTCTGTTCGACACCTTGGTTTCAATGGGATCCGTGTTGAGTCTGTGAGACGCACAGACGAGAAATTCTCCTGACGCCGCTATTGCACCGAAACTTTTCTCGTTTCACTGGCGCCTTTTCGTTTTCTGCAATATGCAGTCCAAGAGTGCGGACTTTCTTTTCGTCGGCCATCACGTCGTGCATGCGTCCAGCGTGTTACATCAACCCTGGGCTCGTAACTCAAGTTTCTGCTCTGCGCATCACATTCTCATCATGATCATCATTACAGATCTCATAACCCCCCTGTGAGCCATGGGGTAGTGGTCGAATATTGTAGTGGGGAATTTCCTCACTCATCATCATCACGTATCTGTTGTTGTGGCTGTTTGCAGACTTGAAACTCTGGAGCTGGAATGATTCGGGGAAAATTGTGATTTTTAGAGAGTGGAGTGAAATGGTGACACTATCAAGAGAGGGGGAAGATACGCATACGGCTGCTTCAACAAAATGCAATAGCTTTGGTGGCCCTTTGAGAATCGTTCTTTCGAACACACGACCAGTAAGTGAACAGTATTAGGGATCCCCTAGGCTTGAGATGTAAGGCTGTAGATAAAAAAATATCAATCGGTGTTTAAAAAGCTAATTTTTTTAATGCTTCGCTCTGTTTTTCACCATCCTTGCTCTCCTTTATGGAAGTGACGGTTTCCTCCTCGTAAGCGCGGAGCCGTCGAGAGCAAGCGGGTTGCGGCCTGACCTTGAGCTATGATTCACGTATCGTTTGCTCCTACATTTGTCGATGCTTTTATTGGTTTTAGTGGCGGCGCGTGTTCGAGATGTGGCGTGTATGGCTCAACTGCTCCGATCGTCCGCGAACGACTTGAATCCATTTGGACTTGCTTACAGAACGATGGACGCTAATTGGGGAGACGGAACCGAACAAAACCGAGCGACCAACTTGTGTCTGATTTTTCGTTCTTCGCAATTTGGGTGATAACATTGTGCACATTTACAGCATGCGGATTAGGCGATACAAATCTATCAAGTAGCTATGCGTGGCGTATTACAGAGAAAGCACAGTATTCTGTACCTGTCTGCTGCAGTCCCAGTTGGAATCACACCTATATGGCTTCATGAGCAACGATAAAGGTAGGAAGGGACATAGTCGCTGGCCATGTCTCCTGTCTATGTTGGTATCCCGCTTTCTCTTTACTGCCCACGCGTTGGAGATAGCGAATTTGGGGAACGAAACAACCACTACATTCTGACTATGGCTGGAGACACAGTACATGCTGCACAGCGGCGCACTATCGCTATGATTTCACGTGCCATGTGTGTCACCTCATTTTGAGTGTGCGTGCCTGTGGAACACAAAACAAATAAATAAAAAATAAAATGATGAAACGAAGCGGTCTTCTTGCTTGACACATACACTCAGGCGCACACGTAATAATGGAATGACGATGGGATAGGAGTTCACGGAATGTGTGAACGTTTTCAAGTGCACTGGAAAATTAGTGAACACGAAGTAATCTTGTTCCTCCGTACTGTTTTTGCACTAATGAAAGGCATCAATTATTGATATCAGGAGGTTGAAGATGTTGAAAAAAATAAGCCCACTTCGCATATGTAACCATAAAGGTCAGAATGGAAAAACAACAGGCGCCTGCGACAGATTTGTATCTGTTCCCGTGGACAGCTTCTGCTTTCAACAATGCATTTTGGAACAATGTACACGGTGACCTCTTCTATTCCATACATATTTTTATATTGTTAACTAATACTAATCGTTTGTTTTTCTTTCTTTCTTTTTTTGCCTTGAACCACCAGCAAAACTGTCTATATTGTGGTGAAATACAGTTGGACTTATCGCCACTCTGGAGTGTCGTTGTTCCAAGTCACCTCTGTGCAGTTTCACTCACTTCGTGTGGATGGAAAAAGTGACCGCCACAAACGACAGCATAAATCTTGATTTTGTTAGAGGATGCCTTTCCATCGGGATCGGGTACACGCAGGCTCAAGAACTAACAGCATCAGTCGGCCTCCCATTCCTTTCGCGTAAGCTGTACCAGAAATGTGAGAACAAAGTTGGGGAAAACCTTCAATCAGCGACATTACACTCTCGAAGAGAGCCGCGGCCGAAGAGGTTGAGCTTGCCAAACAACGGAAGGAGTGTCGCGATTCCGACGGCTTTTGGAACATCCCAGTCATTGTAGATTGAGGATGGAGCAAGCGATCTTTCTGCCATGGGTACAATGCGAATAGCGGGGTGGCTGTCATTGTCGGTCGTTACACGCGCAAGATTCTCTCCATCGGAGTACGCAACAATTTCTGCACAACTTGTCGACGCGCTGAGTCGGAGCATAAGGAGTCTCTACCCCACTCGTGTTCTTGCAACTGGAAATCCTCTTCAACGTCAATGGAGCGACACATTACTGTACAGGGGTTCAAAGAAAGTGAAGAAATGTTCGGCCTTAGGTACACTGCATTGACTGGAGACGGAGATAGCAGTGTTTTCGTTGCTGTCCAGGAACAGCTTCCTTACGGCCGTTCAGTGAGAAAGGTAGAATGCGTCAATCACATGGCAAAAAACTATAACAAACGGCTGTATAACCTAGCAAAGGATACTAAAACATTCGGCTGTAAACAAACAGCTGTAAACAAAGACGCCAGGAAGCTATTGTCTACCGCTAACGTCGAAGCCCTAAAAGGTCTTGCCAGATCCACAATAAGTCGGCATGCACAAGAGAACACTGCAGTATCGCCTGCTGTGGTCAGTAGCCTGCGCCATCAGCTGAAGAACGACCCATACCACGTATTTGGTATCCACAGCGGCTGTCCAAGCGAGCACTGCTCCGTCAAGACAGGCGATGCTGTGGAACTTCAAAGCAGAACGGGAAAGGGCAATCTTCTTTTGAGATCCAACATGATGACTGGAATCCAGAATGCAATAGACGTACTCGCAGACAGACCCGATATGCCGCTCCTCGACGCAACAAGTAATGTCGCTGAGATCTACATGAGCATGGTGGCGTGTACAGTCGGTGGCAAACGCGTTGACTATGCAAAGGGTAAAAGTTACTGTAGATGTCGCGTCGCAGCACTTGCATACAACATGACAGGTGCAAGATGGCACGACTTCTATCTGCGCAAGTTCGTCGCGAAAAGTCCATCATCCGATCTGAAGAAACTAATAACATCAAGACAAAAGCGCAACGAACGAAAGTGCAAAAGAGCGTTGTGGTTCGACAAGGCTCCAATATCGAGAACACCCAAATTCGCAAGCACCGTTGGGGACAAGGACTATGGAGGACAGTCTCAAAGACCAGATCTGGACAGGACAATTTTTATTGAGAAAGCCAAAGACTTTGTGCGTGGCATACAGTTGACCAGCCAGGAAGCTGACAGTCTGCAGAAGTCTACACTAGAACAGAACAAGTCTGACCTATGGCGCTGATAAAGACGGATGAGGATACCATCAACATCAATACATAGTATATGTCGCCCACATAGATCGGACAATCATAATCGGACAATTCAACATACGTTCACGGCCGAAAATATGATGTGCTGCACCATCGGTGCAAGACGCGAATAACTGTGGATGAAGCCGTGTGGCTGGTCTCACACAAATCCTGTAGCTGGACCCGGAAAAACTTAACGGACATCCATAACGAGCAAGATACAAGCAAGATCAACCGTCGTCTCATATGCTTTAATAACTGTAGCTGGATAGTTTGTATCTCTGGTTCTTACGGTCACCTGTATGCATGTTACTTATGGTCACCTGTGTGTCCTTGCTGCAATTAAGTAGAACTGAATAACATTTGTCTATGCAGATGAACAGTCTAGTTGATTGACTTTTATTTTGTCCTCTTGACAACTCGTACACACTCTCACAATTAGGGATGACTGAAGAGTACATAGAAATGACACTAAAGAACGAAGAGAAACACATGCACGATAAAATTCCATCAACACATGGTCTGATTTATGTCGGACAGAACCTGCTGTTGCATATGAGGACAGCCGCACATGACGTTCGAGAAGTCCTCTTGAGTGGAATGGTACACCCTTCGCGCGTCTTTCCGACAAACTTGTTCAAAATCAAGGCACATGTTATCGTTCTCAAGCCACATTTCACGGGGGCTCTGCCCGTAGCGGCCACCTAGCGACATCTTCGACATGTCAACATGCACACTTCATGTTATCGTGCACTTGTGTTGGTTGCATGACATGTCAGCACATGACCAAGCCAGATTCATGTATGAATACTGAAAAATATCTGTCCTTTGCTCCATATTTGGGCTGAGGCCTACACTGGGTCGTGAGCCAGTGTAATCAAACAAGTTCACCCCCGAAAACAACACGCACCTGACAAACAGAAAGCACAAGACGTACATTCTCTTAAACACCTATTTGTATTGTGCACGGAAAGTGATTACACCAATTTATGTCCTACTGATTGCAGCCGAGATCGCAGTAACAGGCCATGCGTGAGGAATATCGATGCACGACGCTGTCGCTGCATAGAGCAGGCAAAGTCATGACTTGGATCCTCTTCGAATTTGGACGAACGAATTTGGGCGCATACAACTCACTTCGTTGGGCAGAAAGTGGGCGGACCTGCTGTTCGGTCTTGGTTATTAATCAGCTTTCACCATGATAAGACACGCGTCGTTCTGGCCCGTCGCCGATGCAGGTTGAAATAACAACCTCGCGCAATGCTCCTAGACGTTTGCCTTCCCTCTCGCTCTCGCTCCTCCCATCTCGATGTATCCCTCTCTCCCGGAGAGGAAGCCCATTGCGGTGGCAGCACAATGCAATCCAGGCTAGCAGAAGACAAATGTCCACAGTTTTCTCCAGTTCATCTCGAATAATACGAAGGTTAACGCTGCAACTTAGCTTGTACTGTCCTCAGAGGACACAGGTGCACGTCCTGACATATTTTTCAGGCGTTTATTTCGTCGCTGAGAGATCTGAGGAAGTGTTTTCTGCTGCTCCTATAGGACTCCATGTATTCGCATTCACAGAAACAAAAAATCGTATAAAGTCGCCTATTTGATGTATTCCGATAAAAAAAATATGTCAGGACGTGCAGGATTTACCCACGTATTACCAGCTCGGCGTACTGCTTCATTAGTGCAGTAGTTTTCGAGATGGAAGTGGACAAAGCAATGCCCATAGAGAATACATTGTATTGATTCCGCCTTAACGTATTCAAATAAGAGCATACGTCCTTTTCCCGATACAAGCAAGCCTACAGCCACAACTATGAACTCAACGGATCTCTCATACCTACTGTAACTAGGTATAAGTACTTAGGGCTGCATCTCTCTCCCACCCTCACGTAGTCGACTCACGTAAATACCATTGTAAATGACACTAATAGAAAACTTGGCTTTTTAAAACGAAACCTAACATTAGCACATCCTAATATAAAGCTAATTGCCTATACAGCTTTTTTACGACCAAAACTGGAATGTTATTGCGGTGTAGCCACGATAATATTGGTGTTTGGTGTTATAATGGTCTGTGGTGTGGTGTGGTGGAGCCCGCATACAGCCAACCTTATTGACCTCCTTGAAAGTGTCCGAAATCGTGCTGCACGTTTCATTACTAATAGTTAGTTACATCGGCTTATATTGTGCATACCATAGCTATGTGTTTATACCATATGTACTGTTTCGTGCTTGTTTGCGTGCTACTTTATCGTTTTGCTCCCCCTCATGCAGCGCCCTTGTACAGCCCTTTAGGAATGTACATAAATAAACAAAAATAAATATTCCGCGTCTAGAATAGTGAATTCACAAGGACATCATTCTGAACGTATTCCAGCATGTTTGTGCGCGGCTGACGTCCGTTGTAAGAAAAATTATCTGCCCTGTGATATATGAAGTGACGTCCGCCGTCTGGTAAATGCACCTGTGCAAACATGGAACGCGCGTGCACCTAGCACGCGTGGTCTAGATAGAGTTGCGATCCGAACAGGAAGGCGTATCTTGAGTTGTCATGGCAAAAAGGGCAATAATTTCCTTGTTGATGGAGCTTACGAATATCTGTCTAATGCATGCAGCCAACATGAGAATGTGTAGCAGCGGAAAATTAAGTAAGTGTGTCTTATTATATTGTATATCGAGGTTGATTTGATTTATAGATGATTCTGTAGCTCCGCTCGAAGGAAAAGAGATGTCCTACGGTAACAGTTGAAATATGCGGGTTGGGCGTCAAGAATAACACCAGGAGCTGGTGACCGTAATTTCGAGTCCCACACAACGCTATACAACTTTCCAAATGGCACTTCGGTCCTTCCACCACTATTCTGTACATTAATCAGTTGTCTCGGATCATTTAATTAGAGACAATGGGTATTTGGTGGAGCCTGTGATAACGGGCAGCTCAAACGTTCGGATGGTTTCACTCGCGAAAGGGGCAGCCATTTAGTTTAAATCTTGCTCCATATCGGTTGGGACGCCCTGTATATCTTGTAATGAACTTTCTGTCACCAACGCCTAAGTCTCCACCCTGCTGAAATTGAACATTACCGTAACGCTGGGCATAAGACATATCTTGAACGACAACTTTGTAGGGGGGGGGGCGATATGTGTATTAAGAAAAAGAAAGGAAACTTTGTAGGGCCCCCCAATGTCCACACCGTGTAAGTCCGTCCACAACAGTTGTGCAGACAAGAAGAATAGAGAGTAGTTACAAATGCATGCGCACGAAAATCGAGACCGAAAGCAGTTCCTATAAGCACTACAGCAGTTAAACGCGTTGACGAAAATGGCTAAAAGTGCACAGCCAATTTTATTTTGACATATTTCTGTCTAATCCGCATCCGTGAGCACACAGCACTCGCGTTGGTGCTGAGGAAATATGTATTTCCATGACGTTGCCCAAAAGAGCTGTTTCTCACGCCTCTCACACTTTCTGTGGATCCAGTGAAGATCGAAACACAATCCATCCTGCACAAGTCTTAGTGATCTGTCAGAAATCTGTTCGGCGCAGACATGAGGTGTTTTGTTAACCCCTGGTTGAGAGCCCAACCGATTCATGATTCCAGGTAAAACCCTTCGTGGTATTTCTGGTTTGTTTATTAGGAAATGGGATGAGAGAGAAATGTCAATCAACGATTAAAGTTTGGACTAAAGGCGTGAGAACAACTGTAACGATCAATTGCCCCCCAGTGTAAAACGAAGTTAACCTAGGAGGATGATAACCACCCAAATAACTAGATTATTTCCGCGTCACGTTCAGCATCACGTTCAGGGCGGAGTTTTCCTGGTGTCTAAAATGATTTAAAACTATATTTTGGGGATCGCAACACAGCTTTTGGAAATATTGTCACAACCTAATAAAGCAATATAATATTGAAAAACGAATTATGTAACTCCGTGTAGTCATGACAGCCGTTTGCCACAGTCGTAGAGGAGATGTCTAGCGTTCATGCATATACTATTGATAATTATTGATTTTTAAAGGAGCACAGAAAGCCATATAAAAATTTTCCGTTCCACACGCGTTGTGAAAGAAGGTAACTTAATGATTAACACACACATTTTATCTGCACGGGACATTTTTCATAGAAAGAAAAAAACACACACACCGGAACACTGCCGCGCACGTTCCCGCTTTACTGGCTCCGCAGAGCCAAACGAGACGGAGGAGGAGATAACGTCATCAGTGATGTCATTACAGTTCAAAGGGGCGGTCGCACTTCTATCGAGGTCAGCGCTGACCAGTTTTCTTTTTCGTTGCTTTCTTCTTGTCAAGTGGTAAATAATGGATGACTTAGAAATGCCTGCAGAATATCGACACATGTTGCCGCTTTCAGAGTGGGAAATTGCGACATTGCATAGGTGCAGAATGATGAGCTGTACGCCGTGCGGTGATATGCCTTACATGTCGGCTGGCACAAACTGAACCGGCGTTATCGGTCACCATATGGTAACCAAACAAAAGGCGCTGAGACGGCTCCAATGAAATAAAACAACTGGCGTGTTTGTGTCGTCCATGTTTGTCCACGACATTGTAATAGATTACACTCGATTGTGTCTCAAAACGTATTGGCAAGAACGCACATCCACCTGAACGAGACATTAACTGAATGATTAACAACGTTGCAAATCAAAGCGATGGGACGATCATTTTGAAGAATGAACTGAAGCAACGCTTAGTGTCGCACTGTTTTGATACTCGTTGCCGCCACACAACAGAACAGCAGTAACAGAGTAATTCCATTTTAAATCGACCAAGGTCCGCCGGTGACATTTTTTGATTTCAGTGAAAAAAATGTATGTTGGAAACGACCTTCAGTGAAGACGGTGACCTTCAGTCGCATCAGGAGGTGGCAAAAACCCAGCAAGAACAAATACCGTTGACCGCATGACTCTAGGTGGCGTAGTTTTTTTTATTACAATTCAGTGACACGTTTTCTGGGACACCCTGTACATGTTGGAAACGACCCTAAGTAAAGACGAAAGCAGGTACCCGGAGCTTCCTACGATCAACCAGTCCACAGATGGAGAGGGGGTAAGGCAGCGCATGATATTTTCTCGCGACTTTGCTGTCTAACTGACGCCATTTCACTCGCGTCACAACCGTCTTAGCTTGGCTGGACACTCTGCTATACCTGTATGGAGGGCAAACGGTCAAACTTTAAAGGGACACTAAGGAAAAAATGCCGAAGTCAGCAGGTACGGCAAAAATGGCGCAATTTTTGCATCTCTACCCCTCAACGGCATGTCGAAGCTCCCTATATGAAGTATATTTTTAATGCGCAATCTTTCCTCTGTCTTTCAATGTATAGAACATCTTTTGATATTGTAACCTTGAGAACGTTACCGTGTAACGACAGAACCTCAAGCAAGACGCTCACACTTGGTGTTCGTTTCAAGCAAGAATGTGTAGAGTCCTCCTCTACCTCCTCTTCTTTCCGTTTATTTTTTTCATGACAGATCGTCTTCGTCACATGCCCCGGTTAAAGAGATGTCGTCCCGACATAAACGATATTTTACAATAATTACAATACATATTTACAGCTATACATGACCATATGACGCTAATGGTCTCAAGTACGATTTTAGTTTATACGAATAGCTTTTCGACGTGGACTACGTCACTTCTGGACCCATCTTCCAACTCTATCTCGTAGTTCACAGGATACAGACGAGCCACCACTCGGAATGGTCCGATGAACTTCTTTGTATCCAGTATTGTAGCAAAATACTACATATGGCAAGATGTAAGTCCATTGCTCTCCTCCGCTGTCATTATGGTCATTATCTGCTTGATAGTCTTATTGGCGCGTTCACAGAGTCCGTTTGCAGCAGAGCGGTAGGCTGTAGCAGGAATGTGTCTGATTCCGCGACGACTAAGGAACTGTTCAGTGAACCTCGCTAGCATCTGCGTACCACGATCAGTGATGAGCACTGCTGGACAACCGTGTTTTAGTACAAGTCGACTATCGATGTGAACTGTGCTGGCCTCAACATTCCTGACGGCTTTGGCCCAACAAACTTCGTCAAATTGTGTATAGCGACTATTATGTATTTGTATTGTCGAGATGACGTAAATGGACCAATGATGTCCAGGCCCACTGTGTGAAAAGGAGCATGTACCGGCACTGGTTGTTGTAGGCCGGATGAAAACGTAGAGAGCTTGTACCTTTGACACAAGTCACAATGGGATAAAAGGTCTTGGCGTCACTAAATATCTTTGGCCAATAATACTTGGTACGAATGGTTTCCTATGTTCTTCGGATGCACATGTGTGCTCCGTACTCCCCCCCGTCAAATTCACGAAGTACGACTTTGCTTTGTGGCAGACAAATCAAAAACCGTTTGTGAACAGGTCCTTGATCCACTCTGTAGATCATGTTGTCATGAATTACAAACTTCTTGAGTGCTCGCCGTTGTTGCTTTTTCGTGGCAGAACGGCCGTTGAGGAGATCAGTATACTCTTGCAAAAACTATCGGCATGTTGGTCCCGAGATAGTGTTTCGGTTGAAGAGTCAGTTGCTTGCAGCACTCTGAAACATACGTCCGTCGATGGAGATCGGGAAAGGCATTCCGGCGCGTAGTGCAGGCGGCCTGTCTTGTAAATAACGTCGCAGTTAAATTGTTGCAAGGAGAGTGACCAGCGCAGCAGTCTTTGGTTACCCTGCTTGTATTTGAGCAGCCCGCACAATGCAAGGGGGTCCGTAACAATGTCAAACTTCCTGCCAATGACGTATAGGCCTTGTGTAGGTGCCATTGGTAGCCTGCCAAGTGTAGGGGCGTAATTGTTCGAGTGACCATTTTACTGCCAGCAATCCAATTCTGTTGATGTGTAATTTGCTTCTGGCGCTTTTAATGCTCGACTTAGATAAACAGCTGGACGATACCTTTTGTCCTCATCTTCTTGTAGGAGCACAGCACCGAGTTCTAATTTCGACGCATCTGTATGAACATGGGTGCGAAAGGATGAGTCTTCAGAAAACAACTTGAGGGTTGGCTCGATACAGAGTGCTTCTTTGAGGACTGCGAATGCCGACGTCTGTGCGTCAGTCCACACAAAAGGAACGTCCTGTTTCATAAGATCCCGCAAGGGCGCAGCGAGAACGCAGTAGCTTGGGATGAATTTCGGAAAATAATTTGTCAAACCGATCAATAATCATTTATCGGTTTGTCAAATTATTTTCGGAAATTCATGAAGGAAGGCCTTTGACGTTGTTTGGCACCGGGAATCCTTGCACTTCTGCTACCTTTGCAGGATCAGGTGATACGCCGTGTTTCGTAACAACGTGTCCCAAGTAAGATATCTCGGTAGAAAATAATGAACATTTCTGTGGCTTGAGCTTTAAGTCTGCCTCTTTAAAGCGTTGAAGAATGGTCGTCAGATGATCCAGGTGTTCGTCAAAAGTATTGCTGTAAACAACGCAGTCGTCCATCTACACGAGGGCATAATTAAATTTGGCATCGTCGATTACTGCGTCGACTGCTCTTTGGCAAGTGAACGGTGCTCCTTTTAATCCGAAAGGCATCCTCAGATACTCGTAAATACCCCAAGGCGTTACGAAGGCAGTCTTCTCAATGTCCTCTTCTTTCATCGGAATTTGATGAAACCCATGTGCAAGGTCTATGACTGAGAAGTACTTGCAACCTGTCAAGGCTTCTAGGGCATCTTCAATGAGGGGAAAAGGATACACAGGATCTTCTGTTACGGCATTCAGTTTTCTGTAGTCCACACACATGCGGGTAGATCCATCCTTTATTCTCTGCAAGGACTAACGGTGATGCCCAGGCGCTGCGCGATGGCCGTACCAAGCCAGCGTCAACGAGGTGTTTGATCATCGCTTTGACGAGGTCTCTTTGTGCTGGTGATAGCCGCCTTGGTCGCTGAGCTACTGGTACCACATCCTTTGTTGGAATTGCGTGAGTCTGAACCAAGCAGTGTCCAACGTGGCTAGCATTTCTAGCGAAAGTTGAGAGATGCTTGGCGAGAAAGTTTCGCGCCGTTGACTGCTGTGCAGAGTTTAGATCCGCTCCAACGTTGATGGAAAAACCACCTATATGTAGCGTGTGGTGAACGGAACAAAGGGACTGAACAGGGCTTTGTGTATTCGTTTCTTCGTCTTTGGCACCTGAACAGTGAAGAACTTGTTCTATTTCAGAGTCGCTCAAATACACGTCTTCCATACCCGTACCTGTTCTGTGAGTCCTACCGTTGCGTGGGATGAAACCATAATTGGTCCGAACAATGGGTTTATTAGCATTACGCAAAAACAGTTCGTTTCTGCCTCGACCAACATGGGTTCCACGTCCTGTCCAAACCGTTTTGTAGAGAGGTCTGTGCTTGTCACCATGACCGCATCCTCGTGGTTGGATACTTTGACATTCACTGACTTTCGAGAGCGGGGAGGTACCACAACTTGTTTCAACAGCCGAACCCGTTGCCTAGATGTGTTGGCAGTTACTTGGAAGGTATCTCTGCTCCAGTCAATAACAGCCTGGGAGGACTCGAGGAAATCATTCCCCAACAACACTCTGTCTGCTTGCAAGTGAGGGACAACGATGAATGGGTGGTCGAAAGTCTGGTCATCAGCTAAGACTGTTGCTTTGACCTGCGCTTTAACTATGAGGAGTTGACCGTTGGCTCCTTCCAGTCGCACAGATGATGCTGCAATATGAAGTCCTAGCGCATCAGCAACACTTTCATTCAACAGGGACCTTGAAGAACCAGAGTCTAAAAGCGCTAATTGTCGACGTCCGTTCAGAGTGATGGGTATGACCTTCGTAGTAGCTGCTGGTGTACTGCACTTGACGTGATTCACAACTGATGCCTCGATGCAGGTGTCAGAGGGATCAGTGATTTGTTTCCCGAAATCGGTGACGTTGCGCCTGCCATAAACCCTTGCTGCCAGTCAAGAAATTCTTGCGTTAAAGGCATGCGACAACGAGAAACGAAGTGACCAGTTGTCTTGCAGTTTCGACACAACCGTTGGACTTCGCGGTGATTCTTTGACCTGGGAGATGTCTTAGGTGACTCAGCGTTTCGTGGCGCTGGACGTGCATGTAGCTCCGGTAATTGCTTAGGCTTGACGGGAGTGGTCTTCTGCATATTTCCTGTTGGAGACTTTTGAGAGACCCCTGAGCGCTGTTCTGGGAAACTTCGCATAGGAGGCAATTCACGAGGAGTCGGCGAGATGTGAAATACTTGTTCAGCCTTGCTACGAACTTGCTTTTGTCCCTTTTCTTGCTCCTTGGGCTTGTGAGATGCAGTCAGTCTGTCGTACCGAAGCAATGACTCCAGGAGATCATCTAGGGAGGTGAACTCCTTGTCGAAGTAATGTTTCTTGACACTTGCCAGAAGTGACTCGATGATTACTTCACACTTGTCCTTTTGCACTGTAGGATACTCGCTCTTATCCACAAGTTCCAGTTTTCGGAACGCAAAGTTCGCGGAGCTCTCTCCGACATACTGGGTCGCAGCAAGCATCATCTGTTTCGCATTAAAGGTCAGCTATGCCGATATCCCAAATAGTCGAAACGGTTGTGATCTTCTGAAAGCCCACATCCAGCTCTCCCCAAAATGCACCTTCATTCTCTCAGTTCGGTACAGTACCATGTCAAAAAAATAGATAATTCGTTCCGAAACACACATGGGCGCAGCCATTTTTATGATGTAGATGCACCCGAACGGGCATTGTGACGTGTACGCGCCTTCGTACTTGTCAGTGGATTTCAGCTACGGCTTCTCATGGCTTCACGCATCTGTGCTTGAAGATGGCGGACAGCCGGGTTCCACCGTTCCGCGATAAGTAAACAGTGCAGCAGCAGCAGCGAACTCATTCGCGAACCAACCTCTGTGCGATGTTGTGACTGGAATTCGTCGTTTGTGTTTTGTGAGCACGTACCAAGTATCATGCACGTATCAAGTCGCGTCTGCGTTAGCCCCTTTACAGCACTTGCCCATTGTAGAGACTGACGTTTCGACAGCCGTGTTAGCAAGAAAATGCCGACAGCGTTTTATTCCTGCAGGAAAAAATTGTGCTATGTATTTGAGAAACCGCATACTGCTATGGCACAAGTTTTACGTACGATTTATCAATGTGCAACAGCGTCGACGATGGTATGTAACGATGAGAGACGTAAAACGAAATACAAATCACATTTTAAACTTTTTGTGAGATTCTGTGCATTTTCCAGAAGCTTTCTTTGAATCACACACTCCCATGTCATGCTGCGTTGTGTGGCACGCTACAAACTACTGCATTTTATGTCTAACATCTGGATATTGTTTGTAATGGGCACCGTCGCACAAAAACATGCACGCGAAAGCTCCAGTAGCCATGTGGTTGCACACTATGCAGACGCAAAAGTAGTACCAGAGCACATATTGCCTCTTAGAAATGGTGTTTTTTGAAATGTGGTGTCTGAAGAGTTAGGGCTTAGCATAAATCCTAGAAATCAGGTGCACCTTATCCTTCTGTAGAGTGCTCTTTCAATTCACAATGCAGCCCATGGGGTGTAAAAGTGTTAGAGGCAATTATGTGACTTGTCGTCTTGGGTGACATCACTGGCCAGCCTTGGAATTAATTCCGTGCTCAGGAATTATTGTACAAATCGCTTTGTATGTAGGACATGATAAGCAATATGTAAGTTGCAACCTTGTCTGCAGCATTCTCGATTGCCTCTTACCTTTACAGTTAGAGACACGTTACCAAACCATTTGCAAAGGGTACTCCTACAGGGTCCGCGTAACTTGATTTTTTAATTTATAAGATTTATAAAAAAATAAGTATACAATAAGTAATATAAAATTTATATGAAATAAAAAATAAAACTTATAAAAATAAATGAAAAGATGAAAAGGCTTCATGGAAGCAATCCGTTAACATACCAATTGCACATAAAGTACAATTATATATGCTTGGACATCATCTAATTAATCTTCTGAACCATATGTGTGGCTGCATACGAAATTTTTTAAGCACATGCTCTACCTTCCTATTCCTACATGTGCACACGAATAACAGTGAATATATGTGAAGTGGCAAAAAGCAACGCTAGACTCTACCATCATTGTGCACCTTTAACTTTTCCGCATTTATGTCTGGTAAACAGAGAATATCTCACTAGGAAAGAAGACATTTGTGCATTGTTTGGCAAGCAAATAAATATATTTATTTACATTTTCCATCAATCAACAATGTTGTGACCTGGTGCAAATATTAATGTCAACAAGGAAAGTACTTACAAATTATTCCTATTTGCTCAAATTTAGATATGACAATTATGTTTTTGTACCTCAGCACAGCACAGTTTCAAAATTAACAAACTGCACAGCATCAGCAATCTTAAAGTATCTCAAGAGGGGAATCACATAAAGCTCCAATAATAGACTGTGCAAACAAAGCTCCAAAAAACAAAGTACTTCAAGAAAAATCTGAATAATCGGTTGCCGTTGTGATATGTACTACTATGCACAGTTCATGAATGGAACATGTTACCACATTGCATTTCCTCCATGTGAGCACTACAACAGGCAGCTTTTTAGGTCGTTCTTTTCGTGTTTTTCTATTGTCTTTTTCGTTTTCTGTTTTTGCAATAGCAAGCATGGCCATAGTGAAACACAAGCAGCCAAGGGCAGGATGAGACATCTACAGTGCGACTGCTAGCTCTAAACTGATATATTTATTAGCAGACTCTGGAATATACACATATATGCTGTTGAGCAAATGACAATTTAACCAATAGAATAACAGACAAGAAAAAAGGGTTATATATCTAACCCTCTCCTCATTCTATTTCACAGGCAGCCCTAGTATCATTCTGAGTGTGCCCGTGCGTTCCCTTTGAGATAACGTATCTCGGAGACAAGCTAAACCAACAGTGGACTGCTTCCACATGCAACTGTCTTGGATTTCTCAAACCATTTGTTATTTAACCACTGCCTTGAGCTGTGTGTCCTGGAAATTTAGGCAGCATCCAGAGTCCCTGCAATGTGTTGCCATGTTTCTCGAGGGCATCAAAAGTCTGTCCTTGGCTGCCTGTGTTTCACTATGGCTCTCAGATGCAAACTACCCCATTTCAACACAGTAGAAAACACAGATTTGTAAATAGCATCTGTTGATTGCACTGTACATACCCCCCATATAAAGGATCATAGTGGATACTACATCTTGTGCGATAATGTCAGGAACACAAAAAAGCTAGATTTGAAACCACTCTTACGTCGTAGTAGTACTATTTGTGTGAAGCTACGCAATTCCTGTCCTGCAAATAATTTAAACCATATGGTTCATCTGTCAGCGTGATGATCCCCTGAGAAGCAATTCACACTTGGCGGGAACTACAGGTTCTGAAACCTATCCCTGACATGTGTAGCCATCAGGGAGGAAACCCAAGGGCTGCGGTGGAAAAGACAAACACACATGGGCTGTGTTCTCACTGTGTATCAGCTGCTCTGGCTACTAAGAAGAACATGTTCCAAATTAATATAACATGGCTTGACATGATACGCCGGCAAAAGCTAACCAATAAAATTAGTAATTAAATGTACAATACGTAAACACTTGCCATAACATGACAGTTTCCTTCCTGCATTCATGCGCTACCATTCAACCCACATAAGCAGTGTACTAAATTTTTTATAGCATTACACGTCGTTTCACAGAACTTGAACAAGATTATGTAGCACACGATAAAAGTAGAGTGAACATAATGTGCAGAAAAAATGGCTAGGAAGTAAGCGAGCTGGTGAAGATGATGCACATGTAAAACCCCCGAGACTAGGGAACACAAAGGGACGTGTCTGTGTCTGTCCCTTCGTGTTCCCTAGTCTTGGGGTTTTACATCATGCATAATGTGCAGCTTTCCATTCACGCTTAATGGCCGTAGCAGTAATGCATGAAGGCCACTGCTAAGTTGTGTTGAGAAACACCACTTTATGTTTTTCATGTCTAAATGAAACGTACCTGACCTGATCCAAATTAACCGTTCTGAGTCTGGAACACATAAAGAGAAAAACGCAACACACGCCACAACATTAACAGATAAGCAAATGAACTGTGGCGAGCTCCACCTTGGGACAAAGTCAACAAGTAATTCACCAAAAGTCAATGAGCGCCTGAAATGTAACATCTCTGACTGGTAGCAGGACGGTCCACGTTCAATTCCTGGTGCTAGCACTGACTGGCTTTTTCATGAATTATTTGTTGAAGTTTCGATGGGCTTGAGAACCATTCGTCAACCATTGTATCCTCATGAGGTGATGAGGGTTTGTCATCCCGAAGAGACTCCCTTTCTGGCATGTGTCCTTATGGATTCTCATCACTGCAGAAAAAAAAAAAGAAAAAGCATTTAATGACAAGAAATAGATATTCGTATTTACTGTATAATGATTGTGCACAACAAAAAGAAGACTTTCGCACAGAAGGCTGTGCTTCTTCAGGTCTAACATCAAGTTACAAAATTCCAGAATAGATGACATGTTGTAAGGTAGAGAATAAGTAGAGTTATTGAGTTGTCGAGTCGAGTTGAGGGGGGAGTTGTACCCCCTTTTTATTTTATTATATATGATTGTATAATTTTTATGTCTGTACCAACCCTCGCTCTCTACATTACAACATGTTTTATATATTCCGGGATTTGGTAACTTCATGTTTGACATTAACAAGAGCAGCCTTGTGCACGAACGTCTCGTCTCATTAAAATTTAGATGCTCTCAACAGTCTTCTTTCTGTTGTGAATCTCTATCGCAGCATACCTGCACATTGCTGTTCTACGTAGTGTGACTTTGCAGTAAGAGTATGGACTTTGGGTAAAAAGACTACACAGCACTGCTCAGGTATTTTTGCCTATCAAACAGTATGTATGTATGTGCAGTATGTATGTATGAACAGTATGCACACAGTATTTGTGCACCGGACCCACTAAAAATGTAGTGAATGTGGCATTGTCCACGGTAATGCACCAAGTTGAACAAAATTATTGTAGAATCCAGGTATTTTAGCTTACATGTCAAGCCAGTACCACATCCAGTGCGAAGTTGTGACAAATAAATAGTTTCCATTTTTCTTAGCTCTCAGAACACACAGTGAATTAATAAGAGTAGACAATGTTAACATGAATTCTGGGCTATTCTTCAATTAAAGATTCACAGATAGTAAAGGCACCCTCCTGAATGGACGTTGATGACACTGAAAATTCTAAAACGTTATCAGAGGCGACATCAGCTTCGGTGTGCCAAAGGATTGTATGTCCAACAGTAATCCAGCTAACAGTAACAAAAATGTGCAAAAGACAAATTAACTGAACTAATGTAACGTACCTTCTATATCAGACAGTGAAGCTTGTAACACCACGTCCACAAGAACCAGTGTCCAGACAGCAAAAGTGCTTGAACTGGGAGATAGCAGCTAATCGGGATGGCGACCTTTGTTTTCCACCCTGAAAGCACAGGTTGTAACTTTGAGGGCAGATTTAAAAGTGGTGTCAAGATGTCTGCATGCGAGCGCACATGAAAAGTTGAACATAGGTGAATACTCAAATTATAACATCACATTGTCATACCTATTGGTGGAGGTAGACTGCAACTAACGTGTCAGCCATTTCTTCATGCACCAGATACAAGCCAGATCATGCTTCATTTCCACCTTCAGCGTGCACCTGTGGTAATTCAGAAGTTAGATTATCAATACTATTGTGTTGCTAATCGTGGTTATATCAGAGTAAGCGCAGTCGGACAGCTGCACAATCGATTCATTAAGCTTGCTATTTTTTATATCTGAACCTCGACTTACCTTTTTTGCTCTCGTTTTTTGCCTTGATCCTCCGTGACACGTTCAAAACGTTGTGCGTCGGGCACCTGAGATTTTCATCAGACGATTTCGTGCCGAGATTCCAAAGTGCCTCTGGAGACGCGCGTAACCTATGATAACGTTCGTGGACGAAATCCTTGCAGTGGAAATTAGCAGGCACCACTGTCAGCCAAGAGCTTCGCACTTTTGACAGCTTATAATAGGTAACACTTGAATGCTCCGATGAATTGTTCTAACAGCGTAGCACCGTCGTATCTTCGACAACTTCGCCGTGGCATATTACGTATCATATCGCTCCAGCCCATAAAAGGCAAGGTCAGAACAAAGAAGTGCACTTTCCAAACGACGCCGTGCCAAAAAAAAATATTCACATGCTTTGTTTCCGGCTTAGCAACAACATAACAGCTGTTCGCTTATGTACGATGCACAGAGGACGAAACGAAAGAAGCCAAGCGGCCAAGCCAAGAGTCCATGCCAAGCCAAAGACAGATAAACCGAGAGCAGGGACGTCGGTGCGCTCGTGCGCAGGGTTTGCCGACGGTCTCACGGCCGGGCGTGGGAACTAAAAAAACTGTTTTCTAAAAAACTACGAACAGTTGGAGAAGATATTTCGCACACATATTCAGTGTTCGGTAATGAACACACAACGCGAGTATCGCTCAGTTCTGCGGCACTTCAAAATCGGCATATCTGACCTTTAAACTGGTCTCCTAGTCCGTAGCGCTTGCGGAAAGCTGCCTTCGTATCTTCCCATGAAGTAATCTTTGAAGAATTGACGTAATACCTGATCCATGTAAAATCCTTTTGGGGCAGCTTTGACACAATAAGAGGAACTGCGACATCAGGGTGTACCTTGTATGTCAGGAACCAGAAGTCGGTCTGGTGGATCCATCCCAGAATGTCGTTGTTAAGCTGAGGAACTGCATTAGCGGACACAGACGACACGTGTTGCTCAGTTTAAGCTGATGAACGGAACTTCGACTGACCAGCAAATGTGGTGCGTTCCAAAGCCTTAGTCTTCCTTTTCCTCTGAAACATCGGGGGTTGAAGATGCCCTCGAAGGCGCTGCTGACACGCTTTCCAAACGATCCAGTCGCTGAATAACTGGTGCAAGAAGATGGCAAATAATTAAGATCATGCGTCGCTTGATGGTGAGGGGTGTCCGCTTGGATACTTGGTCGCGTGGCGGTCTGCTGTACCAGCGGTTCATCAGTAGGTATGAGCTGCGCTTGCAACTCGCTCCCTTGTTTTTTCAGAATGTACACCTCAGTCACTACAGAACGGAACGCCGAAATCTTTACCGCGTCGTCCATCTCAGCGAAGTCCTCGATAGAATGTTCCACAATGGAATGTTCCGCCATCTTAGTACTAGGCTGGTGACGACGTGCGGGTGAAAGCGGTGGATGAAGAGCAGTTGCTAGGGACCGTCGTCCGTGCATCCAGCAATCGTATCGTTCGGGCGCCCAGTTGTAACGTTGCGAGCGTTACCGTGTAACGACGGGCCCTCAAGCAAGACGCTCACACTTGGTGTTCGTTTCAAGGAAGAATGTGTAGAGTCCTCCTCTACCTCTTCTTCTTCTTCTTCTTCTTCAGCCACAAAGGAAATGACCCTTACCGCCGGTACACCAATCTCGGCTTCAGACGCCGCTCCCGGGGGACTGGCTTAGCGCTTGAGTTCCCTCAAACCAGGTTCAGCGCGGGGGGGGGGGGGGGAGCCCTCGAACTTTGCATTGCACCAAACCTCACGCTCATTTATGCCCGTCACTTTGCGAAACCTAGTTCAGGCTAGGGAATTCTAGGGAATTTGTTCGTCTGCTTCGAGGGCCACGTGTTATTGGCTTTTCGAGGTCACATGACTATGCAATACGCCGACACACCTTGCTACGGACCCAGCACGCTCGTTTGTTTCTGTGACAGCAGACGACAGTTTTCTTTGCTGTAATTGAACTTAATTTGCGTTTCTACTTTTGAAACAAGGCTTTCGCCTTGTTTCAAAAGTAAAGTAAAGCTCTTTTGCACCCGAATTGTGTCGTTTGCATGACTCACTTCATTCTGCAGATGCTGTCATCTGCTACGCTGTCGTCTGCTTTGTTACAGGATTGCGCCTGCTGTGTTACCATGTCGTCGAGACCGCGGTGTCCAAAGTTCACACCGAGAGAGCAACAGAAACTTCGAGATATTGCAGAAGATTACATACGTATAACTGAAAACAAACCAACAAATGCGGTGACAGTCAGGCAGAAAAACGAAGCATGGGAAACCATCGCCCGCCGTTTCAATTCGGCACCAGACACAACCTTCCGGGAGCCACGGAAGCTCAAAAAGTGTTATAAAAATCTAAAAAAAAAAGGAGCAGGAGGCTGATAGCACTATGGTGACGGGCGGGGGAGAAAGGGACTTCCCAACTGGTGAACGAGGCGAGCAACTGACGACGACCCAAACATCTCAGAAGGTAGAGACAGCGGAGAGAGTTGCCCCTCTACTGGCGGAACAGTTTGCACCAATCGAAAATGCGTTCGACTCCGATGCTCCTTTGTACGGTAAGGCTAACTCAAATAGCATTTTCATATCCCACTTGCGAAGCTGTAAATTTTGCATGAAACATATATATACATGCTATTTAAAAAAAAGGTAGAGCCATCCACGTAGAGTATGGTGCCTTCATACTTTCTGTGCATTTTAACGGGTACGCTTGGGAACGCTGACACAGAACGAACCAGTGTCGTGCTGGAAGTAATGGCTGCCCCACCATCTGCCACTGGGCCCAGCACATCTTAAGGAACTGTGAGGATATATTTTAGCTTTGTTTTTCGCAGTGGGAGGGTATTAGTGAACTCATATAGTACTTGCTGTCTCAAAAAATCCTTGTAGTTATTTCAGTTATAAGATACGTTTCTAAAATGGGATATTGGGATCAAACAGGCATTTGTCGACGACTGTCATATCTTTTTCCCACCGACATGTCGCATTGCCTGCTTTTGACTTATAGTAACAGGTCCATCCCATGGCACTTTTTTAAACACGTTGTAAAAACTGAAATACTCCCCATACAACGCCTTCATGCTAGGCTCTCCTATCCACTGTAATATCTTTTGCTGATGCCACTATTCCAGGTTGAAGCTTCCACCGTGACACAAAACGAAAGCCACAATATCATGCCTACAGCAGCATCATGTATGGCGGGGCAAGCTGCTAGAGCATCCACCAGCCAGCGTGCCCTGGACACATATGCTGGAGTTGCTGATGCCAGAAAAGCATACTTTGAGGAAAAGCTGAAGATGCTGAAGGAGCAACACGAAATGAAAATGAGGGTGCTCCTCTGCGAGGCAGAGTTGACAGAGACACAGCTGGCAAAAGCAAAGCTTGAATTACAGGGACTGCAACAGCAGACTCACATTTAGCATATGCTTCCTTTGTTTATGAAATATACTATATTTGCAGTACAAAGTGTATGACCTCTGCATTTCACTAAAAGTTACTTGTATATAAAGCATTTTTCTTGTTCGCTGTGTCTGTCGTAGTCTTCTTCAAAAATGACCTTGGAAAAGATGCCCCTCAGAAAAAGATGCATGTCCTGAAGGTCTTGGAAGTCACTGTCGTGCGCCAAGAATTCAGACTTAAGTTCCGGCATTGTGTCTCACGTCGATATACTGGCAGACGACACCTTTGTAATTTTTTGTTATCTGCTATAGCATCGCAAAGTGAAGGTAAAAAAATATCACGGAAAAAGTATCAATAGCTGCGAAGAACAACCGTGTGAAAAGGAAACAAAAAAGAATGTTAAAAGAAAAGGAGTTGCCATAACATTTTATAGACTGATTTATGGTTCTATTTATTACAAGGGGCCGCAACAAATTGATCTGCGCTTCAAACATCTTTGGCGAATGTAACGCGTTTCACTCAAGGTAAATGTGTTCACATACGAGTCACAGCTCTGATATGGGAAAACCCATAGAAAACTACATGTGTGTGTTGTTTACTTCATTCAACATTGAATTGGAGTAGCTGTCTCTCTTCATCAGAGCCACACTCTCCATTTTATTACATCAAGCCAAACCTGGTAGTAGAACCCTCGTACTTTCATTTCAATTAACAGACACTGTTCAACTTCAGAACACCCAAGAAAGAAGTGCGTTCACTGCAGCAGAGACAAGTGCCGCACAACTAAACACAACTTCTGAATTTGTGAGCATATGCTGCACTTGTGCAAGGATGTTTACACTTTGTGCTGCCCTTATATACTAAACTATTGCTTCAGGATGAAACTCCCGCAGAAGCCAGTAGGGTAAATCAAAATGAGAGGTCCACAACACATCCACGCACAGGAGGGCCCTCCAACCGGAGTGCCTTCCACAAGTATGCTGGAGTGGCTGATCCGTGGAAGGCATATTTGGATGCAAAGTTAAAAATATTGAAGGAGCGGCATGAGGCTGGGATGAGACTGCTTTGTATCAAGACAGAAGAAGCTGAAAAGGAAGTGAAAAAGGTGAATTTAGAACTGCAAATCTTGCAAGATCATGTAAACAACCAGTGAATTATGTTTCTAATAATGCGCATCCAACATGTGCTCCATTTATGTGTACGTACATGAAATATGCAAAGCAAGCACATCCCTTTCAAGGGGGAAAATTTTGCTGTGCAAATAAAGTCGTTCTTTACACATGCTTTGTCCTGATCACTCTTAAAAAAAGCCTGGGATGAGCTATTGTCGCGTTCTGTTTCCGGTCGAAGTGTCCAATCCTGGGAGAGGTTCCGCTTCAGGACGAACAGGACGTGGATCATCACAATCTCAGCCTGGCACAGGATCACCAGTTGCAGAGACAATGTTATGTAACACTGCCATAGCAACAATAGCATCAAGTGCTGTACTAAGCCTGATGCGAAGCCCGTACCTGAGAGCAGGGAAGCGCTGCTTCCAAACTCCAAACATTCTCTCTACAGTGTTACGGATGCGTATATGGGATGCGTCATATTTTCGTTCGGATGTTGTACGTGCTGCTCGAAGGGGTGTCATCAGGTATGGCCGACAGGCGTATCCGCCGTCACCAAGCAGAGGTGACTGGCCATATGTGCCCCGTTCGAACGCCCCTCGCAGCAAAGCATTATTGAAAAGCCGTACTGTCATGGACACTCCCCGGCCATCTGGCAACAATATTTGCGATTTGCAGGTGTGCATTACACACAACCTGCACATTCAGAGAGAAATGTCCTTTCCGGTTTCTATACAGCTCTGCTAGTCGACCACCTGGAGACTGAATTGTAATGTGGGTGCTGTCCAGAGCACCGACAACAAACGGGAAGTTTGATATGTTATAGAATTCTTCCTTGCTGGTAGCCCGCTCTGTTGCTCTTGTCGGAAATTTAATCACGTCCTTTGACAGAGACGCCAGTACACCTGACACTTTCTTAACAATGCGGCATACTGTAGACTTATGAGTGAAAGAAAGTTCCCCAAGAACAGTCTGAAATGTGCCTGTCGCATAGAAGCGCAGCGTTATCAAGAGTTGGTTGAGTGGCAATACTGGGTTGTTTCTGTTGCTTGCGTTTGAAAATTGTGCCTCAAATAGTCCAAGAACGTGCAGAGTCGCAGTTTTCGTCAAGCGGAACCTTTGCCTAAATGCCTCATCATCCAACCTGCTAAATGAGTCATCTCGTGAGCACATCTGCATTGGCATTGCTTCCCTTGGCAGAAGAAGAACGTCCTATAGATCTTGAATATCACTGTCCTCAGACAAGAACCCAGACAAAAGTGCAGTCATTTTGTTGACCAACAAGAAGTCGCAAGACGACCTCCAACTGTTTTGTCGTCTGCAATCGCAGCTGAAGCTAATTCGACAGCATGAAAGAGGCCGCGAATGATGAAAATTTCGTGTCTACATTACAAAAAGAAAAACGTCCAGGCAGCAAGTGTGGAAGACTACAGCTATTTATTACATGAGGACTGTACAATATATCGCTGTTGGTCTGCATTCGTCTGTCTGCGTAACATCGTCTGCGAAGAATCCCGGGTTACAGAAGTGAACAACTTTCGAAAGCAAAAGCCAGTGTCAGAGTAATTAAACACTAATTACGCGACAAAAGTTAGTTTAGCAAGGGCTACCGTACGTTTGGGCAAACACTGACGACGCAGAGATCGTTCCGTTGCCACTTCTCTCATCCGGGCCCAAATCATAGCATTTATGAACCGTTCACTGACGTATTTCACTTGTATCGATGAGCTGGGCCGTGTACAGCACTTCGTAAACCACCACATTCACATACGAACACAGGCAGCCAACACGGCTGCTCACATATGTTTAGCTACCACATCTGCGGCATTATTTTACACAATCTGTGCTCATAAAACTTGAGCGCGCACACACACACAACAGTCAACATGGCCGCTTGCACGAAACCGTTCCGAGGACTTGAAAATCCGCCCATCCTCCTTGTCAACAACCTTCTTGTGTATCAACAGAAGAACCGTCGACACTATTCTTCCTCGTAGTAATGACAGAAATTCATTTGTTGTCGCCTCCGCATGACTACTTCCACAAATAATCGAGGAAACACCTGACGGCATGAGCGCGGCTCCTCGCCCTGAGCCGCCGACGAGGGCGGTTCCAGGGGCGCGAAGCTGTAGTAGAAATTTATTAGCTGCTATTAGTAGCTGAAAGCTCACGTGACCTCCGGAGCTGGACCAATAACTGAGGTATAGCCACCTTATTTTTTTTTCTCTTTTAATTATGTCGCGAATGACGTAAATGACGTGTCATCCGTTTCTCTCTCACTACTCCCCTCTTCTCTGCTCTGCTTCCCGTCCTCTGTTGTTGTTCCTTGTTTTTCTTCCATTAACTGTTTTTTGGTTCGCGTTTGTCGGAATGCAGTGGTAGTTACAGGAATACGACTGAGCCTTGGTTGTTTTTGTCACATGAAGCATTTTATTGTGCGACATGCGGTTATACGAAGCAAGGCGTATACAGCATGATGCAGTAACGAAAACAACATGACACTAATATTGCTCCGGAAGTTGCTTGAAGAAGCCTGATAATGTCGGACTGCTTCTTGTAAGGACTGCTACTGGGGGCTGGAGCTCCGTGGCTGCAAGATGAAAATTAGTATCAGATATACAGCTATGCGTGTGAAAGTTGCAATTTAAACATAAAGAATAAAGGTGCTATTGAGAACGGTGGTTGGATTGTGAGAAGGTCGTAGACATGGGGTGTGATGGGCGACCTTAGCACACAAAATACCTTTTATTGCGCTACTTCACAATGATATATTCATGCCGAATAGCCTGAAAAACTTGGCTTTGGCGCTACGTACAGAACAGCTACTAAGTCAACGTCGGACGCAACTTGTCGAGCGAAATCACCGAGAGGTGACTTAGAGTAGCGTCATACCTTTATATGGTACGACGTGAGCGGGTGTTTAATCAAATCATAACATTTAGATGATATTGTTTCACGAATAGAAATATAGTCTACCATCATATGTGCAAAGCTACGCTGTCTGTCTCGGTCAGAGCGTATTCCGGTCCCGATTTACTGACTGCTAAGCAACTTATTCACAATACAGGAAGTGAATGAGCTGTTGTAAGGGAACAAGCAATGACAAATGACTTACCTGTCGGCAGTCGTTGACCGGGTATCGGGTACGAGGCGTTCGGACTCTCGAATCGTTTCTACACCAAGCCCCAGGCGAAAATTTTTTTGAACTGCTACCACTTGAACTGTGTTATCGAACAGAGACCAGTTCAACCGATCCCAGATCAACTGATACCAGTTGGGACAACTGGTCCCTGTTCGATAACACAGTTCAACCAGTCCCAGTTGCAACCGGTCCCAGTTGAGACTGGGACCGGTTAGAAACCAGTTGTGCCAGCTGGTACCAGTTGAGACTGGGACCGGCCAGAAACCAGTTGGGCCAACTGATACCAGTTGATCGAACTGGTCCCTGTTCGATAACACAGTTCGCCCCGTCCCAGTTGCAACTGGACCAGTTCAACTGGGACTGGGTGAGCTGTGTTATCGAACACGGACCAGTTCAATCAACTGGTACCAGTTGGCGCAACTGGTTTCTGGCCGGTCCCAGTCTCAACTGGTACCAGTTGGCCCAACTGGTTTCTAACCAGTCGCAGCCGCGGATAAGCCGCAGAGCGTCATGGAAAAAAAAATCGCGGCTAATACGCGTGAAAATACGGTACTCGTAAAACGGCATGCACTTGCAGGTGCCACGAATGTGACGCAGAACGAAGAGAAGAGGTTCTAGTGAAAGTAATATTTCTAAATGGTGCACAACGGAAAAGCACTTAAGCATATAGTACTCACGATATAAAGCGGTCTCCACAGTTGTAGTCAAGCTGTAATCCTATTACACCCACCCGCCGGCCGCTGGCGCTCATTGTACTGTCGCACTGTCGTAACTTGAAGACAAATCCTTTAGATTATAAAACCAACGCCTATGTCACACATCACGCTAAGAACATAACGGGCAAAAATCGCTGTACAAGCACGCTGCTAAGCAAGCGACCGTTGCACATTAAACGCATCATTCATCGCGGGAGCAGGAACGCACAAAATACATATATAAGAGTTCCAAAGTAACTTTCGTTAACAGGAACTTTACCAAAAATTGAAATATGATTATTTCTATTAATAAAGCTACTTTCTGATCGTTTTTATAACTTCGTCTTGCAATCTTCATATTAACCTGTCCTGGCACTGAAACCGAAACTTCCCCCCAAATATGTAAACTGGTCCAGTTCGAACTGGCACCACCTCACTTCCAGTTGCTACCAGTCTAGCTTGAACTGGTATCAGTTCACTTTCCAGTTGTCCCCAGCCCAGCTTGAACTGGTTGCACACAGTGCCCACTTGCCACCAGACCAGCTTGAACAGGTACCAGTTCACTTTCCAGTTACCGTCAGCCCAGCTTGAACTGGTACCTGTTCACTTCCCAGTAGCTGCCAGTTCAGCTTGAACTGGTACCACAAAGTGCCCAGTTGCCACCAGCCCAGCTTGAACTGGTACCAGTTTACTTTCCAGTTCCCACCAGTTTGGTACCAGTTGGTTTCAGTTGACCAGCAGTTGGTGCGAACTGGGAACGAGCTGGTACCAGTTGACTTCCCAGCTCAAATTTTCGCGTGGGGCAGCAGAGCAGAAATGTTGCGCAGGCATCTTCCCTGGCAGATGTGACTGTTCAAGGGCACTCACATGATACAGCTTGCGTTTTTAAATAGGAAAAATCACAGCTCATACTAGAACCCAACCGCTACACAACCGAGCCGTCTGAAACGGACGCCGGCGACTCAGTGGACGCCGGTTCCAACCGGCACGGGGCCGCGCTGTCGCCTGTTTGAGCGCTCGCGAACAAATTTGAAAACGGCCAATCATCGCTCAGGAAACGAATTGATCCTCATGAGAACCAATCAGTAATCACTAGCCACCGGATGTTTCCATGACGTTCAATTTGCGACGTTTTCTGAAGTATAATGACGCGAAACGCATGGAGCGCCTCACTTTATCCCGCAAAGGAAGTGGCGAGCTTCGGACCTTGGCGGTTCCGCAGAGTGGAGGTTTGATACGAGTTTGAGGGCAGCGCTAGTGTTGGGCGCGTTTGGTGCAACGCTCGGAAACTGGAACCGAGCTCTAGCTCTGTGAACTCGGTTCTGCGTTAAGCGTCGTTGGTACAACCGGGGGTTAGCCACACAGGGCGATTGAGAGGGGGAGTATGAGAGGGGGGGATAATAGCTCCAGGGGGACTAGCGGGCGTTTTAGAGACGGGGACGGTGGTGGGTGTTAGGTGGTCAGGCTACTCAGGCAGGGCGACTCAAAAGCGGCCGCAGATAGCTAAGATGGCAACGACGCTGGACGCCACTTCGGGGATCCACTTCTCCGTGAGCGAGGCTCCGAAGCAGAGTAAGGACGATTAGGAGAGAGGGATGCCTTGTCTGGCAAAGGGCAGGGTGAAATGATTGCGGCGGGTCCTGTCGTACAGGCGACATTGCAGCAGTAGATGCTCAGTGGTCTCGTCCTGCCCGCAGTGAGGGCACGCTGGCGATGGATGGGTACCCGCGCGGTGAAGGTAAAAGTTTAGAGGGAAGGCGTGGCATCGAAGGCGCGTCAGCAGGACTTCAACACGGCGCGAAGGGCAGTGGTCAGCCTTCCACGCGAAGGAAAGGTGATCGTAACGGGGGTCAGGCAAGCGGCGTCCAGACAGCTCCAGCAGCCTCCTATATCTGGCCCGAGTTACTACGGGCAATGGAGGCAACAGGTCGCTGAATTGCCCACCGAGGGATGCCTTGGCCAGGTTATCAGCCAACTCGTTGATAGAGAGGCCACGATGTCCTGGAATCCACGTCAAGACGACGTCCGTGATATGACTCGGAGTAAGGGACATGAAGGTCTTCCAGGCGTCGGCAGAGAGGTCCGACAGAGCTGCGATGACAGACAGAGAGTCCGACAGGAGCAGAACCTTGCAGAATTGAGGAGGGACCATGCGGAGAGCCAGTATCATGGCGAGGAGCTCGCTCGCAAATACTAGAGTGAAGTCCGGGAGGCGGATCGGGAAGTGCACATCCAGCTGCGGGAAGACAATTCCAGCACCCGCCAGCCCGGCGGACACGGAAGCATCTGTGGCAACAACCAGGTGAGAGTGAAACCGGCTGACGTGGTAAGTGAGGAGGGCCTCGAGCCTGGCCAGAGAAGCTAGGACATGTCCAGCGAGCAAAGCGTCGGCGGTCAGCAGAGACAGATCCCTCAGCGTGCTGGTGGGTGGGGCCAGATCAGACAACGATATCTTCAGGGGTGCCAAAAGAGAGTCGACGAATACAAGTTGGGGGGTGTTGGACCTGCGCCACCGCCGAGACACCCTCCGAGTCACGTTCCTGAGGGACTCATTGTGTCTGCCAGTGGGCTCTGGCAGAGGGAAAGGAAGCAGTTCACTGACAGCAGGCGAAACCGGGTCTTGAGGGGAGGGATACGAGCTTCGGCATAAAGCGCCTGGCTGGCTGCATACTTAGGGAGACCCAAGCATAGGCGCAAGGCTTTCCTCTCGATAACGAGGAGCCTGTTCAGGCGATAGTCCGGGAGGTGGGAGAACAGAACGCACCCAAACCCCAGAATGGGCCGCACATAACACTTGTAGAGGAAGTGTGAGGCGGTCCTCCGCATGCCAATGCGGGGCTGGAGCAGCAAAGGAGGATGTCGGTTGCCTTTGTAGCTTTTTGGCTCACTACCTCAATGTGATGGTCCCAGTAGAGCTTCTCGTTGTACCCGACACCCAAATACTTCAGCAGGTTTGTCTGCGGGATAGGCTCTGCACCAATTTTCAGGTCGATGGTTAGGACCCCCCCCTTGTTGGCTGTTGGGTTGGAATAAGATCACTGCGGATTTCTGGGCCTTCAAGGTAAGGTGAGCGGAGCGCATCCAGGCGGATAGAGCAGAGAGGTATGCTTGGAGCACCTCGTACAGCGCATGGAGAGAGGTGGAAGAGGCGAAGAAGGCAATATCATCCGCATAAGTCATGGTAAGAATGTCAGGCTTCAGAGGCAGGGAGCTCATCAAGATGTTAAACAACAAAGGATACACGACAGATCCCTGAGGGAGACCCCTGAGCTGAGTGTGCGACGAAGCTGTAAAACGGTCATCAGAGCAGAAACCCACCCCCAAGATGACAGACGGTGGGATGTTGAGGGCAGCCATGCGCTGAAGGAGGATGCAGTGCTGCACGCTGTCGTAGGCCTTGCCAATATCTAGGGCAACCAGAGCGGACAGTTCCCCGTTCTCACGCGCGAGGCAAATCTGGCTTTCAAGGTTCGCGTGGGCCATCCAAATTGAACCGCGGGGGCGAAACCCAATCTGGCTGTCGTTAAGAGCAGAAGTATTCTCCAAGAAAGAGGAAAGACGGCGGTGCAGAATGCGCTCGATGGTCTTGCAGAGGACGGAGGTCAGGGCAGTTGGACAGATGTTGTCCATGACCAGGCCCCTCGAGGGAATTTTCTTAACGATGACCACCTTGGCCACCTTCTAGTCATTTGGCAGCCATGACTGCTCGAGCGACACGTTCACAATGTTGAGAAGTTCGCGAGGATGGGAAGCCCACAGGGACCGCAGCATCCTGCCTGTAATGCCGTCCGGACCAGGGGCAGAGTTCGGAAGAGCACGCACAACTGAGACGAGTTCCTCTGCGGTAACGCCGCAGAAGCCGGACGTCGGTTCGTTCTGCAGCACTTGGACACGAAACAGAGCTGTGGAAGCGCAGCGCAGGACCTCTGGCTATGTCTTCTAGCCGGGTTCTGGCAATGTCATCAAGCGCGACGGAGGAGTCGCACGGGTGTTCGCAGGACAGCAATCGCCGGGGGTGTGTAATATGCTGGTGGAGGGCCTTCCGATGCTTTGGGTTGGAAATAAATCAGTTGCGCTCGTTGTAGAAAGACTGCTTTGCAGCGGAGATGGTGCGCTTAAAGACAGCCTTGAAACTGGTAATTATTCCAGTTCACGTAGGAAGTGTTTGCAAGCACCTGTTTCTAAGCAGCCTTGCGACGACGGTAGGCCCTTGTACAAGCCTCGTTCCACCACGGGGCGCAGTTTGACTGCGAGCGCTTAACAAGACTAAAAGCAGCTGCCGCTATCGAGAGTGACAAAGATGACACGGCATAGACCGCGCGGTCACTGACAGGTAGGCCAAAACCTTCCTGAAGAAGTCGCTCCAGGTTCTTCCCTTGCAAGTGGAAATTGCACAGGCAGCGCCTGTGCAATTGCAACACAGTGCAATTGCAACACAGACTGCCTGGCAGGAATGGCCACTTCAAAGAAGATAGGCAGGTGGTCGCTGTTGGAACTCAAGGTGAGGGTTCGCCACGACATCAGGCGGACCGAAGAGGGGTGTAGAGTGAGGTCGAGCACAGAACGGGCGGTGCCACAGACAAACATTGGAGATCCGTCATTCCCAACAGAGAGGTTATGACGGCATATCCAGTCCCAGAACTCCCTGCCGTTGGAGTGGGTCTTGAGCCCCCATTGAACGTGATGTGAGTTGAAATCACCAGCGACCACGTATCCGTGGGGCAAGTTGGAGAGTGCACCGCTGAGAGTCAAGGGGGATTGGAAGCCCGCTGGGCAGTACACGTTCAAAACAGCCAGGGACCCGTTGCAGGGATATGTGAGCTGGACCGCAAGAGCCTCAGCCATTACAGCCGCAAAAAGAAGTAACAAAAAACTGTTCAGCTACATTGCGTAGACCTGTGGCATATGAATCTCCTGAGCTCAGACAACAAGAAAAAGGTTGCACCACGCCATACCAGGCGAACACTTGTCGTTAGAATGCGTCCCTATTCATTTTTATGAATATGTGTCACGATAGTTTCCATCGCAGAAAGGCATGCTAGCAATGCAATTCAGCCTTTTTTTACTTTTTTGTTACTTTTTGCGGCTGTAATACGGCACCTTCAGTGATGAGCCACTTGGTAGCGCTTCCCAGTACAGAATTTAACAAAAAATGCGTACTTTGTGCAGTATCCATCAAAACTGTTCCAAAGTTATTGCTATATGCTTGCATTCCCAGAAATCCGGGACACGGTTTCTTAAAGTTGGCTTGACCGGCGTACTCGCTGCCCTCCATTGAAGCAATGCATTCCACCTGGTTTTGTTAGAATATCTGTTGACGCTGAGCTTCAGAAAGAAAAGCCCATACATGGGTGTTGCTGTGAGAGGCCCATCGATGGTGTACTGGTGGAATGGAAGCGCAAGAGCGTCACAGTTTTGTTCCTGGAGGACTTATTGTCGCCGTGTTGGCTTCATGGCAGAATGCACTGGTGTGCTATTGTTGTTGTACTTGGCTAAAACAATGGGTTCTACGGAAAATGCGCATGTAGGACAGGAAAGTTGAATTTGTCTTGTACGCTTTGCAACTTTGTGCGCTGTTGTGGGAGGCTCCTATTTTGTTCCCACGACAAAAGAAGTATTGACAAGCTCGGTGTGGCTTGCGAAGCTTCTGTACCTTCATTCCTGGAGATGAACGTGTGGCATCGTTGGCTCAGTGGTGAAGATGCTGGGGTCAGTGCTTTCGGGGTCCGTGGTTCGATCCGCGGTCTGTTTTTTCTTTCTTTCTTTCTTTTTTTTTTTTGTTGAAGTAGTTTAAAAGAGGTAGGTATGAGAATAACAGCAGGGCGAGAGCGTCAGAGTTTTGGCTTAATAATGCTGTACTGGATCCATATCACAACTGCCTGGCGTTCAGTTTGATTTAGTTGCCCTAATGCTGTGCGACAGCCTGTGCAGTTAATATGTGAATAGCAGATGACTTCTCCTTGCACTCCCACTTCACCGCTACAGGAATCCCCGTTTTGCAGAATACCACCCGCGATTGTTGTAATGTAGGTTATTGTCAATCATTTAAAATAAATTTAGGACTTGTGGCATAAACGCCCTTTCTTGACTGTGAACTCCAGGTCGATGTGACAACGGAATCAATGACGCAGAATCAATCAATCTTTGACGCGCTCTAATGGTAAGGGTATTTAAGATGAACGAATTACCACGCGTGTTTGTTGTAGCGTCGATACCTGATACATTTACCATAAATTTCGGACCTGTAACGAATGCAAACATCTCAGGGAAAAGAGCTGTAGCTTAAACGTCCTTGTCCCTGTCAAGGTGGAACTCATAAAATTTCCATTAGTAGAGGTCGACATGACACGGAATCGACACGCGGGTACACTTTAACGCGCTATAATGGGGAAATTAATTGAAATGCACCAAGTGCCATGCGTGTTTGTTGTAGTGTACATGCTTGCCCATCATTTACCATCAATTTCAAACATGTGGCTTAAACATCCTTTGTTCCTAGTCAAGGCGGAACTCATCAAATTTACATTGATAGAGGTCGACCTGACACGGAATCGTCACGCGGGTACACTTTAACGCCCTATAATGGGAAAATTAATTGAAATGCACCAAGTGCCACGCGTGTTTGTTGTAGAGTGCATGCTTGCCCATCATTTACCATAAATTTCGAACATGTGGCTTAAACGTCCTTTGTTCCCAGTCAAGGCGGAACTCATCAAATTCACATTGATAGAGGTCGACCTGACATGGAATCGTCACGCGGGTACACTTTAACGCCCTATAATGGGAAAATTAATTGAAATGCACCAAGTGCCACGCGTGTTTGTTGTAGTGTACATGCTTGCCCATCATTTACCATCAATTTCAAACATGTGGCTTACACGTCCTTTGTTCCCAGTCAGGGCGGAACTCATCAAATTTACACTGATAGAGGTCGACCTGACACGGAATCGTCACGCGGGTACACTTTAACGCCCTATAATGGGAAAATTAATTGAAATGCACCAAGTGCCACGCGTGTTTGTTGCAGTGTACATGCTTGCCCATCATTTACCATAAATTTCAAACATGTGGCTTAAACGTCCTTTGTTCCCTGCCAAGGCGGAACTCATCAAATTTTCATTCAAGGAGATCGATATGACGACGGAGTCCTGGTGAAAGCCAACTTGTACGCGCTCTATAATTGTGAAACTAAATAGGATGCAATGTAGATCGAACTTGTGGCTTAAACGTCCGTTCTTCCCTGTAAAGACACAACTCACCAAATGTTCATTCGATGTCAATATGAATACGGAAACAATTATGCGGGTCAGCTTTGACTCGCCCTAATGGTAATTGGAATTAAAGTGAAGAAATTCCTACGCATGCTTTTCGCAGTGTAGATGTATTTCAATGGTCTAACATAAATTCCGGACATGTGGCTTAAACTTCCTTTATTCTGCACCTCGCCAAATTTTTCGTTCTCATGCAGCATTGTGCAAGGCCGTAACCTCCTTACGGGTTAACTCGTTCTTACAGCAAAATAATGAATATGTTAAAAATACCATGCGTGTTTATTGTCATATACATGGTGTCCCAGCTAAATGTTACCATATTTTTTAAAAGTATATCTATAACTTTTTTCGAGATGAAATGAATTGCAATATATCATATGCTGAAGGGCGCTCTCTAGGAAGGCATTAGGAGACTTCTAAGGCAATGTCTTAACTAACTTTCAATAATTAACTTTTTAATTATGAATGCTACGAAGTTGTTCCAATGAGAACATCTGACCTCTTCGGTCACCAAATACCAAAGCCGTTTTCAGAACAAAAATCCCTTCGATAGATCGTGCGCAGAAGAAAAAATCGTGAAGGAACACCATTTCTTTCTTTATTTTATTTATTACCCATCTCTAGAGTGGTGTCTTTCCTTCGCCCCCAACACGAGAGAATGAAAGAGCACACTGTCGCCTCTTGCGTCCGTGAAAAAGATTTAAAAAAAAAGACGGAAAATGTAGCTCAAGATAAGCCCAGCTCCGATAGAGTCACCTCGATAATTTTTTTTTTCTTTCCGCAAGTTAACCAATCTTCCACGCATGAGTCGGCACTGTGCTCTTTCACTCTCTCGCATCGGGGGTCAACGAAAGACGCTTTTTCGAAGATGCACAATGAACAAAATAAAGAAAAAAAGGTGTTTCTTCACGAATTTTTTTCAAGCGATATATCGAACAGACTTTTGTTCTGCAAACGGCTTTGGTATCTGGTGACCGAAGAGATAAGATTTTCTCATTGGAACAACTTCGTAGCTTTTCTAATTAAAAAGTTAATTATTGAAAGAATTAAGACATTGCCTTAGGAGTCTGCTAATGCACTCCTAGGGAATGCCCTTCAGCATACGCTATATGTCAAATTGATTTCATCTCGGAAGAAGTGATAGATATATTTTTTTTTAAAAATATGGTCACATTTAGCTGGCATACCCTGCATACAGGGTAGGTGAAGCAAGACTGAATGAATTTTGATGAAATCCGCGAATGACTTTCAAAATGACTTTCTCGCAAAAGTCGTTGAATATATCTATTCCGTACGCGACCAATTCAAAGGTGGTGGCGTATAAACAAATGGCGCAGCCGTAAACTAACATGCGCGATAAGTCATTATAATTAGTGAAAATGCGTTGACTGCGTAATTGCAAAGATGTAGAGCATAACCCTGAGGGGCCTACTCCGCAAGAACCGAAATCACAGAACCTTTTTGCGCTTTAGTAAAAAAATGTGCGAACATACAATAATTGAACACTGTTCGGGTTTTGCGGCGATTTCCCCTCTCCCCGACTCGGTGTCACCACTTTTCAACTGACAACAGGTTGTTCCTGAAATCATGGAACAGCCCGCTTTGTCCCTGGAGCGAGGGAAATAGCGATGTTGTTTCTCAGTCAACATTATCATAAAACGTGCCGTACTTGATTTTCGCGTTATCTCGTTTGATCTGCACAACACAGTTCGCGATGGGATGTGATAAACGTCATGCAATAAAACTACAAATACATTACTGTAAAAACCTGGCAGATAACAAAAAGGCAATCACCGATTCCGCTGCTTAATAAATGTCTGAGTTGTATCAGATTTTAACGAGAGAAAAACAAGAGGACGCTAGGAAGCGGGCCCCCCCATGTTTTGAGGAACAGCGTGATGCCAGTATCGTCAAACGGTGCCAGTGAAGGTGATAGGAAAGAGCGACTGCTGAACTCGCGGCAACTCTCGACGATAGTGCATTTTCGCTCATTTATTAAGGGCACACAGAAGTGTTACTGTTTCGATTCCTGCTGACTAGACTTCTCAGAGTTGTGTTCTCCCAATTTGGAATTGCGCGCTCAGCTTGTTTTCAGGAATTATGAAGATTCATTACAAAAATAATTAACGTCCGCACTAATTACATTGATAATACACATACCGTCCACAACTATTGCACTCGAGACATTGTGCTGTTTGGGCAACTCTCTTCTTTTTGTCTTTGATTCGAGCGCCTATTTGAGCATCACCTACAGGATATGGAGAAGGCCTGTGCTTTGCGTCGCATTGGAAGGCCTGCTGTTACTATTGTCGATGCTGCCATGAAGTAAATGAAAGAACGAACGAGAAGAAAGCTCGAAGCAGGTCGCAGGCCTCCATATAGGTGACGTAAGCGTGCATGCCCGACATCGTTTAGGAAGTGTTGGTTTCGGCACTTCCTTGTGCCAAACGTGACTCTGCTTTCACCTCTAGATGTTCTGAAAATGATGCAGTCTTCCGCTTGTTTATTTTCTTATTTTTATTTCTCTAAGGGATGGAGTTGATAACCGACAAGCATTCTTGATGGTGCCGGGAAGAGACTAAGACGCAAAATTTGAAATTAAGCATTGAAGTGTCCTCATGATAAGGCAAAGAACAAACTGAAGCGTACGATACAGTGATCACTCAGTAACAAGGTGCAAGTAACAAAGTGAGGTTTGGTTACTGAATTCGCTTTCTTAGCTTATAGAGCATAATTTCTTTTCAGCATAATGTAGGATAATTTCTGGGCTTTTCCTCAGACGCTGTCACACATACGTCGGCACATTTCCCTCAGAAGTCGCCCCAGGACACACATTGGTCATCGTCGACGGCATCCCCATTCCCCACAGAGAGAACTAAAAATGGACCAGGGCTAGCCTTACAAGTGGCAATCACCCCGTTCCACACGCTACGAGCAGCACCCCAGAACTCTGAGCAGCAGCACAGCGAAGAAAAGTTTGGCAAAGCTTATCAAAGCTGATTCATCACGTTTTGATTCTGCGCTGGGCAATTGCTGCTGATAGCCGGGCTCCGCGCGCGATATCTGATGTACAAATTCCCTTTCTCGTCTGCCCACGTCTCATTCCATCTTCCTTCCTCCTCGCCGCATACTTTCCTTTCAAGTTGGCTTTCTAACACGTTCTTCTGCTATCAGGCAGAACCTGCATCAGAGGAGGTGTCCCACCTCGCTACACAGTCTACTCAAGTTACTCCACGATGTGCATGCAGTTCCAGCATCTCCGGCGCATCCATGTGTGGCAAGACAGTGCTCATGCAGAATATAACGAGACACCCAGAGTTATTTAGCAGTCCACCACAGAAGATACTCTACGTACGAAAGTATGCAGCTGGATGGTAAAAGGATTTCGGCGGCGTGGAGTTTATGGACAGGATACCCGCAGATTGGGATCAGCAATATCCCACTCTCATAGTTATTGACGATCAAATCACGAAAAAGGGGGTTCTATCGGAGGTAGAGTCGCTGTTTGTGCGTGGTAGCCACCATTAGAATGCACCCGTGATCCTGATCACACAAGCCTTGTTCCATCACAACGCCGCTTTTCGAACGATATCGCTGAACGCCAGTTATATCATATTGTTCCGGGATGCGCGGTCTGTACAACAGATCGAAACCTTAAGACGTCAAGTATTTGGGAAGCAGGGGTTCTCCTATTTTCTCGACGCATATAACCAGGCGACGGAGAAGGCGCACGGTTATTTAGTTGTAGATCTTCATGCGCAAACACCTCCCTCTCGTAGCCTGCGAACGGGTATTTTACCGCACGACCGGCAGTTCCTGTTTACATCCGCGAAGTGACGGCCGGTCTTAGAAGACATCTCACGCTCCTCAAAGTATTGGCCACCAGCAAACCGACGCACCGCGCAGAGTTACTTAAAGAGCTCAGCTGCGACGACATTCGAATCCTTTCGGAAATCTGTCTGATGCGGAAATACCCCACTTTCGACGGAACTTCATAAAAACTTGAAGAAAGACAAAAAATCCTCCGCTTCCTCGCTTACAAGTCACTTCATAAGTGCCCCCGGCAGTTGAAGAAATATATCAGGCAACAACGAGGCGGTCTCATTCCCATACTTCCACTGCTCCTCTCAGGGCTATCAAGTCTCGTGGCGGGAGTCGCCGGGCGAGCGATATCCAAAGCCATCGGTCATGGCTCATAGAATAGAAATAGGAAAAGTTCTGAAATCCAACGATTCAGACGACGTAAAGGTGGGCAAAATATTGGAAGCCCTCTATTATTTGCTTAAGCGCGCTCACTATCATCCTCCTCCCCCTCCTCCTCCTCCTCTGGAACCAGTCCATTCGGCTCCCGAACCGGAACCCAATTAATTCGATTTTAATCTTCTACCCTCTGGCGTTGATAGTGGACGCGCGAAATCTGTGCTAAAAGGACTGAAGAAAGTTTTCACCTGGCAGGCGGATAATGTGCTAGTATATAGAGGGAAGCGAATCAATCTCTCAAACATTGTGGCCCTTGTGAGCTACTTAGCACGTCGTTGCGCGCTCATCAAGAAACCCAGTTGGTACAAAAAAGTATCGAAAATTATAAGCACTCTGAAAATGCACCACATTGCTCGCTGGAGGAAATATGGGACGCTATAGAAAGATCAAGAAGAAAGGGTTAGGTGGAGTGGATCGGCACCGACGTGATCAAAGGCTTACGCGCGCAGAGGCCATCCAACAGCTGAAAAAAGAAGATGCTTACGCCCTTCACAAGCCAGTGAAGAAAACATTTAAGCGGCGCTCCATCATCGCAACTCACGTGAGGGATTTATATCAGGCTGACCTTCTGGATATGCGTAAATATCAGAAACTTAACAAGGGCTTCAGGTACATCTTAATGGTCATAGATACGCTATCGAGGTACCTGTACATGGTCCCCATTCGCACAAAGCGCCCGCAAGGCGTAAAGAAAGCTTTCCAACGAGTTTTCCGTCATGGAATTCCGAAGAATTTGCTCACGGATCGCGGAAGCGAATTTTGGGGTTCCCCCGTTCGTAGTCGCTACTAAATCACTATAGCACGCATAGCGGAATGAAAGCGGCCCCCTGTGAACGCGTGCAGAGAACAATTAGAGAAAGAATAGCCAGGCATTTCACTAGTACAGGGAAGTTTAATTATATCAACGCGCTGCCGAAGCTAGTGGCCGACTATAACGACTCAGTACACTCTGTCACGGGCGAAAAGCCGAAAAATGTGAACGCCGGAAATGAAGTAGCTCTGTTCAACAGATTGAATCGTAAGACGACCCCGCGCGAAAGCAAGTATAAATCAGGGGACCAGGTGAGACTTGCGTTCGATCGCGGCGTTTTCGCCAAAGGCTACGATTAAAGGTGGACAGCCGAAGTGTTCGAGGTGTCGCGAACGAGAAAGACCGATCCACCCGTAGTGTACGTGAAAGATTCGACTGGAAAAGAAATACTGGGATCATTCTACGAGCAGGAGCTGCAGCCCGTCCACCATCTTTCCTCGTACGATAAGCGACTCATACCCGCGGTGATTAGAAAGCAGAAAATTAACGGGGTATTGCACTACTTGGTTCGTTGGTTCGGATACGCCAAAGATCACGATTCTTGGGTGCCCGCTAGCGATGTCAGAAAATCAATTTTACGTGTATCTGCTCTCAAACGCCAGCATGAACCTGCACCCGTCCAACACGTTGAATGACCTCACGATCGCGTTAGATAAGCCACTACATCTGGACGATTCGTACGTCGTCGGTCTAGAGGGAGCCTGTATTCAAAGCCTGTATTCTCCAATGTGTGGTGTGTACTGTTGTATCGTGGCGACATTGTTGGCGAAAGGGAAATCACTGAAGAGCATTGTATCCCTGTTTTCCGATAATCTCGCCGCTAATGACCTAAAATCAGTAAAGACGCTAGAAAAGTTGTTTGTCGCTTAAAAACGCCTGGTGTCTTTTATTCTCTATAGCTCCCCACAAACTATACTTGCTTAGTCAATGAATTCGCGCTATAGTTCCCTATCATATCATTCTATCAACAGAGCTTCCCATCATATCAGCCTATCTTCCTAATCCATCACAACAACGCAACATTTCAGATCTGATAATTCTCGCATTTCTTGCAAATCTCCATCTGTGAGTCGCTTAAAACGACTGGGTAGGTACACCTTTACGCGTTTATCGTTGTCCATCAGGAGTTCCACGTACACGGCCTCCTCATCATGGTATCCACTTTGCGTAAGTCCAACACGTCAAGGTTTTCATTCTTCAGAACAATGCTCATTTTCTGAATGTCCCCATCACCGAGTTTCTTTAGTTTATCCAGCTTCTCGAAAATAGATGACATATCTCTCAGTGCAAGTTTCTACGCACGCCAAATCAACTGAAAATGAGGACAACTATTACCTAACTTTCCTCGTCTTGAAGTCAATAGTAAAACATACCTTTCTCGTTGTGCGCTTCCCCTGGAGTCGACCGACGGAAGTAGCTTCACAGACCTCAAATGAGTTGTATATATCGCAACTTTTATATAAAGCGCCCCTGGAGGCGCGCAAGGGTGGTGCGATTTTCTTTACACAATCACGCAGGAACAGCCCGTGATATATGATGCGCACGCGCGCGCGAAGGACATTTGGAACTTCTTGGAAACTGCATAAGCGAACCCTTTGTTTTTGGTTACAGAAAGCTTGTTTCGGCATGTGGAAATGAGAGGGCTATAACAAGCAGTCCACTTTGACGTGGGCTCGTAGAGATATTTTCTTAAGATAGACTTGCTTTATTAAGCAGAACAGTTTACTTTTTTAATACGCGTGGGCTCGCGGCGTGACTGCTGAAGCTAGATGACTTAATTTCTCGGAAAACTTGATTTACTATCTTCAAACTGCGAGCTCTGATATAAAACAGATGGCCCAACTTGTTAAGACATGCAGCGCGGCGGCCGAGGCTCCATGACCTCATTTCTTGACAAACGTGGTTTACGACCTCCAAAGCATGGCAGTACGCGAGCTTTGATATAAAACAGATGGCCCCAACGTGTTGAGGTGGCCGATGAAGTTCCGTGACCTCATTTCTCGGAACACATGATTTACGACAATGTTTAATGAGTTACTTTCACGATATGCTCGCTATATTGAGAGCACAACGAATACCGTTTAGGTTTTGCGTTTGTTCCGATGTTTTAATGGTGAAGGAAACTCGGGGGGAGATAATCGCGCAAATCGCCCATTTTATGGCGTTTGCTCGCGAAGTCCACAGTGATGGAGCCATCGCGAATACCCTAATGGACGTGATTCAGGAGTCCACAGGGCGCGTAGAAAATTATCAGCGGGAAGAGAGCGGGCTCGTGTCCACCGACGTTCAAAACGTTTAAATATGTATTTCCTCGGTGAAAACAAAAAAATTTGGATGCAATGGAGTGTTTCCCGATCCTTTGGCTAAACGCAGGAATGTGCTAACAAATATTCATTTACCGGCACGTAAGGAGAGTGAGTGTTTTAAATACAACACGCTCGCCCTCCTGCATCCACAGAGTTGGAATACATGGTCAAAAAAATATGAAAATTATGCCACGGAGTACTGGTGGCCTAGTCGCTTCCCCGTTTCCTGCTCTGACCTGGACGAATTCGAAGACAAAAACTTGATATCCGTGTACGTATACGAGTACGTCGATCAGGGAGTGCACGTGTCGCGACCCCCAAAACTCGAATGTGAAAATAAAATTCACTTATTGGCTATAGACCAGCATTTTTTTGGAATCAAGTCCCTCGAGCGGTTACTGATTAGGAAAGACAAGCGTTTCGTCCGTGAGCGTTGCACGCGCTCTTTCCTGAAGGAAGAGAGCATGGCGAAACATCGTCGCCTGTGCGCGGACGTAAAGGAAATCATATTGGAATTTTGCGAACCAGGCAAAAACTTTGTAGAATTTACTAAAATACAGTACAAGCAGCAGTATAACTACGTCGTCGCGTTGGACACGGAGTGCGTTCTCGCGCCCAGTGGTGTTGGCATGCAGCGTCACGTCACCTCTAGCTTCTGTGCCGTGCTCGTGCCCACCCACGACTCGAAGGTGATGCACATGAGGACGCACCACGGTGAAGATTCCGCGAGGCAGTGCGTCAGAGCTTTGATGGAAATGCGGAACGAGATGACCGCCCTGAACGCCCGCCCCGCGGAAATGGCACAGAGCTGCAGTAGTATGGGATCAGCTCAAGAAGCCGGCAAGTCACACAGTCGCCTGGACGCCATTAATTAGCAATTAGAGCAATTTGGGACCCCCCACAGTAATTAGGATAATTCAGGTCGTCATTACACTAATTGGGGAGCATCTAGGACGTGTCCAGACCACTGTGTGAGTTTCCGGCTACTTGAGCTGATAAAAAATAACAAAATAGGTAGAAAATAAAATGAAAAGATAGAAATAGAGTGGAGAGAAGGAGTTTAGTTGAAGATCAAAGACGTCATCTTGAAGAAAGCGGCCCGGAACGGCCGCTGACCGTCGCTGGGCGACGGAGCACAGAGGCAGGTTGCAAAGCATCGCAGCACCAGTTCCGCACATCCTGTGACGTCAGCTGTGACGTCATCATGGCATGTCTGGGCAAGTTAGGACAGCTCTGGGCATGCAAGGAGAAAAACACTTGTGATACAGAGGCTGGGAAAGCAAGAGTATGCAAACCATCAATAGCTAACAAGAAAAAACAATTAGTTACACAACAAATGGGCCCACCACAACAGGAGCGCAGAACCATGCGACTGCTCCATCCGAGAGGCAGGCAGAAACTGACTCGTAATGGTTTTTGTCCTGTATAAACCCCGCAGCTGCACCCCCTAGCGGTTACTTTCTCAACTAATCTCACAACAAAATTATTAAGAATCACGCCAGCGCTACTCCCGGTCCCAAGGCAGAAGATGATAGAAAATGGCGGGAATGCCCGGACAACAGCAACCAGCACCCGACGTGCACGGGCACGAAAATCGCAAACAAAGCGGGAACAAAGTTGGCGAAAGCATTAGTCACACAACAAATCACCTCACCACAGTAGGAGCGCAGACCGATGCGACTGCTCTCGTCGACAGCCAGGTCGAAGTGACGACGGAGCGAACGACCACACGTCTTCTCCCAACGAGAGCCAGAGGTGGACTGACGTAAGCGCCACTCTACGGGTGCTACGCATGCGCGCGCTCGTAGCGCCCTCTGCGCGCTCCTACCGCCACCTGCGAGAGGCTAAGAGAGAAGAGCATTCCTGCGCCCTCTTCTCTCGTTGCTCATTGGTCGTGAGGCTAAGTGAGAAGAGCATTCCTGCGCCCCCTGCTGGCCGTTCTCATTGGTCGGTACGTCATCCTATTGTCTCAGGGCTACACTGTTTTTTTCCACTAGTGCTCCTTTGGTCAATATACAATGAAGCGACAGTATGACGTCATCATGCAGCTGCGTGGCTCAAGGACGCGTACGCTCTAGACAGGGGACCTATTATTTATTGAATCACTATCCCAAGATTATTTCCTTTATTATTCTATAACAACTGAATAGGAAACTATTGCAGAAGAGCACCATGCATGAAAGCTGATCGTAGGAATTCCAAAGTCTTACTAAATGAGACTTGCAAAAGAACAAAATATCCTAACACGTAACTCCATCAACGGCAAATAAGAGGACTAGGTACTCAACAAATCAACACAGAGTACGGGTAAACAGGAGCGCAGAACTCAGGGCAGCACTATCGTCAAGACAACAATGTTCCTTGTCAAAAGAGAAAAATTACAAAACGTCAACACAGGAAAGCATGCATATCGGGGCATGTCAGAACACGTCAGCACAAATTGTACGACTGCTGGGCAACAGAGGAAAACAAACACATGAACAGAGTGAAAAAGACACTCACCATCATTTTTCCCGTTCACAGCATTCCCTCATTGTAAATCCGCTCGTCACAAAATCCACCTGCATCGTCGTACACCATTCACCAGTGACGAACCAGACATCCGCACCCCATCAGAGGCAGACAGAACCCCACCGAAGCTACGCTCTTCCACTGACGGCCAACGCCAGGAGCAGAATTTGCGTGTCGAGACCTGTCAGTGTCCAAGAGAGAAGTGAGTCCTTGCGCCCCCTGCAGGCCGTTCTCATTGGTCGTGACGTCATCCTATTGTCTCAGGGCTACACAGTTTTTTTCCACTAATGCTCCTCTAGACAAGGTCAACCTGAAACAATAGTCTCTCGGTATGCGGTCATCATGCAGGTGCGTGGCTCAAGGACGCGTACGCTCTAGACAGGGCACCTGTTATTTATTGAATCACTATCCCAAGATTATTTCCTTTATTCTACTATAATGATTGCGTAGGGAACTATTGCAGAAAAACACCATAGACAAGAGGAGGTTGTAGCATTTCATTCCCAAAGTCTTACTGTACAGGAAAAAAAATGGTTCAGCAAGACATAAAGTCACACACCTGTCCCCCTCGCGGTCACTCTCTGAACTAAATGAATCGCAAAATTATTAAGAATAGCTCTACTCCCATTCAAGGCAGCACTATCGTCAAGAATATGCCTTGTACAAAAAGAAAAAAACTACATGCAGAAGGAAAGCATGTCAGAACAAGCCCAGACATGGTCAGCACATGTTTGTCAGACAAGGGAGGAAAAAGCGAAAAGAAACAAAGAAGGAAACCAGCATCAAACTATTTCTTCTTATTCAAAAACAGTGCTCATCATAAATCTGCCCAGGACAATACACACCATTTTTCTATTGCCACACTTTTTTCCAGTAACGGTCAATGCATTGCTACAGACTGCATGACGTCATCACATCCTGTCTGAAGAAGAAGAAGACACCGGCAAAGACTCCTATCATTCATTGAATCGCAAGATTATTTCCTTTGTCCTACTCTTAATGACATTGATTCTCTCATTAAAATTCAACAAAAAAGCACCCCGCATATTAACGATTTTCACCCCAAAGGCTCATCATGGTCATTAGAATTACAGTAAACTGCCACTGCTCTTTTAAAATAATAAGTGAGATCACTCAACATCACCTCCAGGCTTATGTAATACATGACCCTTTCTATGCTCATACATTCGTTGTCTGAGGCTACACCTGCGAGCAAAAAAGGCGCGAAAGCCGGGGGCAAAGTTCCATTCGCGCACGCCAAAGCACAAGACAGAACGTCTTTACGGGAACACGATAGCATTCCTATACTATATTAATGATTATTGCATTGCAGTTTAGAAAAACTACTACAAAACTATAATCTTAGGAGCCCAACTTTCTATGGAAACTATAATTGCCCTATTACTTGGATCGCTATTAATGAAGCGCTCCAATTTTTTCTCTGTTCCCATTTCAGCCTTGTCATGCAGTGAAGCAGACTCACATCCAAAATAATTAATTTACACTGAGGGTGCCGTGCTTCAGGAATACCTATCCTGCGCTCAGATGCAAGCATTTCTTTACGGATACAGCTGACTTCCTCAACATACCGAGCTCCTAACAACATCTAACAAACAATAAGAGAAACCCTCTTCTCAGCTGTACCATGCGACTTTCTTCTGCGTAAAATCGGTGATTTGAGGAAGAGAGCAGCGAAAAATTGCGCGCACTTGTGCTTGACTTCAAAAACCTGAAGCATATGCCAATAAACCAAGAAAAAGACACTCATGTCTGCTATCTGATAGTGCCACATACACAGACGCATTGTCGCAAAGAAAGCACAGGACAGGGATACACAACTTTCCTTAGGTGAGCAGGGAAAAGGCTTAAGACCTCAGGGATAATAGCAGAGTCACTGGACATCGCTACGCGGCTAACACAAATAATAAGATAATAGCGGCGGGTAAAATTGCAACACTGCTAAACAAGCCCCAACATGTCATCATGACGTCGCAAACCAGGAAAAAGAAGCACGCGCGCACACACAGCAGCTCAGGAATGCACAAGGAGAGGTGCTTTATAGGAATTTCTACTCCACACACTCAGATACCAGCATTTCTGCACAAATACCTATAACGGCTGACTTCCTCAACATATCGAGGAAAGCGAATACTGACACTCAACATATAACAAAAAACAAACAAATTCCATTCTCATGAACTCTCCTCTGCTGAGCGGCTTTCTCCTGCTCTACCTGGATGCTGACTGTTTCCC